>NC_058084.1:390909234-391232587 GCF_014858855.1 Bufo gargarizans | reverse complement strand
TATATATATAATCCTACAGACTTTTTTTGGTTTTACTACAAGACATGCTGTCTCTTTGTAAGTCTAATATATCTCCTAGAAATATATTTGAACATTGAAATGCTAATTATAAGATGAGCATTTTACTTTGCAGCATCTCCTTTTAGCTTGTTTGCTTTTTCAGTGAGTAGACAGCAACTGTTGCTAGAAGGATGTTGATACACAAGGGAAGCATTTGACTGGAGTGAACGATTTGTTACTAATTTTTCAATATAGCATGAAAGCATAAACTGTGACGCAATGGGAACCTGCCTTCTGTCGGCTACAGTGCATGCTGCTATTTCCAGATTCCCAATGACTAAAATAGATGGCACCGCTTGTTTCTAACACACAGACATATCATCATAGATAAAATGGGGCTTGTGCAGGGTAACATTAAAAATAATGTACAATGCACCTACATAAAACAGACTAAAGTGCAGAAGTCAGAACAAATTCATCTCTAAAATGGCCTTTTAAAAATGTAGAGCTTCTATGTTAATAATGATCATTTATTTTAGTCTCCTATTATCGATTTATTTAGATATAGGTTAGCCTTGCGTGCTGAAAAATATAAATTCAAGGGGAAAAAAGTATCTATTGTTATCCATCAGTTCAAGTCTATGAAGACACTCAAGTTTTTGCCATTTCTGGCCTGGTCCCTTATGCATTAAAGGGGTTATCCCATGATCAACGTAAAAAATTAAAATCGGACATCATACAGTACATGATAATCTCTTTCTAACAAAGCTAGAACCTGCCCTGTACCTCACATGGATCCAGAGATCTCCTAATTCATTGATTTATATTCAGCTGACAGCTCAAGGGGGTTTTCTGCTGGACCTCTCTCTATCATAGGTCAGTAGACAGTGGAAGGATGAAACTGAGCATGTGCGGCCTTCTCCGTGAGAGGAGCAAAGAAATAAGGCTGAGAACATACAGCAGGTGGCGCTATACTGGTACTTTTATAGAATAGCACAGTTTTTTCAGATCCAGGTGCTGGTTTGAAAACTGTAGAATATTTTTTTTTATGGGACAACCCCTTTAACACCATATGGGACCAACAATATCATAAGTATTATTTAAAACAGCTTTGCTTTAGAATTAGAGCAAACAAGAGCATTAAAAGTGAAGCAACACTTTAGAAGAACATTGACTATTTGGCTCAGTAAAATATTTTACTGTAATATATTTTAATTACATTTTGTTTCACAGAGAAACCGCCTCGCCTGCTCTAGGAAAGGAGAATGCCCCATGTGTACAATGACCATGCAAGGTCAAGCAGAACTGCTAGTAATAGAGACAACTGAGGATTTTATCTCCTTGATGTTTTTCCATTAAAGTGATTATATCAGGGGTGCTGGTTCTCCTTGTGGAGATAATCTGGTATATATATATATATATATATATATATATATCCTTGTATGCAGTGATGCATGGAATAAATATGTCCTCCACAATGAAAAAAACTGGATCTCTAGAACCACCTGCAGAAAGCTAACTTTGGCACCTGGCAGCTAAGTTTAGTTGGCACTACAGTGGCAGTTTTGCCCAAAGCACTTCCTGTGAGATCATTTCTAAGAGGTCATCACATTATAATTAGTGTTGAGCGGCATGTCCCATATTCGAATTTGCAAAATTTCGCGAATATTCGAAAGAATATTCGTAAAATATTCGCGAATATTCGAATTCGTTATTATTTCGCATATGCGATAATTCGAATTTTCGCATCGCATAATACATATTATGAGATGCAAAATTCGCATGTGCGCTAATGAAATCGCCTTACGAAGATTCGCAACTCAATTCAATCACTAATATAAGAATGCAAAGCCCTTTGCCTCTGTTCTGGGACAAGTGTAGATATTCGCATGTGCGCTAATAAAATCGCCTTATGAAGATTCGCGTCTCAATCACTTTCTAGGCACTGTGAGTAAGATCTGAGCTTTTGGACTTTTGGGAATCAATCGAGATACAGTGGGGGGTGATGACAGTAGTTGACAGAGTACAGATCAATGTCATCTGTAAGGTGGAAAGTAAAATAAAAAATACGAATATTCGTAAATCGAATTTTACGAAGTTCTACGTATTCGCGAATATGGTGCTATACTATATGAATGCACAGGCCTTTGCCTCTCTGTTCTGGGGACAAGTGTAGATATTCGCATTTGCGTTAATAAAATCGCCTCACGAAGATTCGCAGCTCAATTCAATCACTAATGTAAGAATGCAAAGCCCTTTGCCTCTGTTCTGGGACAAGTGTAGATATTTGCATGTGCGCTAATAAAATCGCCTTACGAAGATTCGCAACTCAATTCACTAATGTATGAATGCAAAGCCCTTTGCCTCTGTTCTGGGACGTGCCGATATTCGCATGTGCGCTAATAAAATCACCTTACGAAGATTCGCGCCTCAATCACTTTCTAGGCAATGTGAGTAAGATCTGAGCTGTTGGACCTTTGGGAAACAATCAATTATATGTGTACTGTAATTTTGTGTGGAAAAAAAAAAAAACGAATATTCGTTTTTACGAATATATAGCACTATATTCGAAATATTCGCGAAATCGCGAAGTTGCGATATTCACGAAAAAAATTCGCTTTTCGAATATTCGCACTCAACACTAATTATAATCACAGGCGTGATTACAATGACCAAATGCACGTGTATACACAGATAACACAGGATCCAACATTCACAATAGGTGATGGTCACAGCTCAAAACTCATGTGAAAGAGGATAATTATAACACTCTCCCATGACAGTCAGATGCCTGGTTTCAGATCTCTGGAGCTGCGTATACAGCTACTCAGGCAAGATGGCTGCATTCATGATAATATAAATATATATATATATATATATATAGATATATATATATATATATATATATATATATATATATATATATACACAGTTGCAAGAAAAAGTATGTGAACCTTTTGGAATAATATGGATTTCTGCACAAATTGGTCATAAAATGTGATCTGATCTTCATCTAAGTCACAACAATAGACAATCACAGTCTGCTTAAACGAATAACACACAAAGAATCAAATGTTACCATGTTTTTATTAAACACACCATGTAAACATTCACAGTGCAGGTGGAAAAAGTATGTGAACCCCTAGACTAATGACATCTCCAAGAGCTAATTGTAGTGAGGTGTCAGCCAACTGGAGTCCAATCAATGAGATGAGATTGGAGGTGTTGTTTACAGCTGCCATATAAAAAACACACACCAGTTCTGGGTTCAGTGGCGTACATACAGGGGTCGCAGGGGTCGCATTTGCGACCGGGCCCGCACTCCAGGGGGCCCGGCCGCCTGTGCACTCCCCTGGCCCCTGCAGTCAGTGTTCCCTCAAACTAAGCTGTGCGGGCGGTCGGCCGCGCAGCAATTATTTGTGGCCCCACTGAAGATGCTGGCAAAATGCCAGGGCCCAGCAGTCACTGTCAGAAAAATCTCCGTCATGCGCCTCCTGCCCCGTCTGCGTGCTCCTCCCACTTTATGAATGAAGCAGGCAGGCGGGGCAGGAGGCGCATGACAGAGGATGCTCAGGGAGAGATGCCGGCTCGTGGTTTCCCCCCCCCTTGCAGTGCAGCATGGCACATATGCCCGCCCCGCTGCCCTGACAGCTGCCGCCCCGTGCTCTGGATCTCAGCAGCAGAAGAAGCGCGGGGAGGAGCTGGGCCATGATCGTGGAGCAAAATGTCCTGCAGGCTGGAGCAGAACTTCCAGAAGGTAGGAGCTTCCCCCGGTGTGTGCACAGCGCCGGCCCTGCCGCCAGTGTCCCCACCTCCTCCCTCCCCACTGATAAATTACAAGAAGCCAGGCACTTATGGGGGGTCCGTGGAGGGCACTTATGGGGGATCCGTGGAGGGCACTTATGGGGGACCTGTGAAGGGCACTTATGGGGGCATCTGTGGATGACACATATATAGCACAGATCCCCCATAAGTGCCCTCCACAGATCCCCCATAAGTGCCCTCCACTGATCCCCCATAAGTGCCCTCCACGGATCCCCCATAAGTGCCCTCCACGGATCCCCCATAAGTGCCCTCCACGGATCCCCCATAAGTGCCCTCCACAGATCCCCCATAAGTGCCCTCCACAGATCCCCCATAACAGTGCCCTCCACAGATCCCCCATAACAGTGCCCTCCACAGATCCCCCATAACAGTGCCCTCCACAGATCCCCCATAACAGTGCCCTCCACAGATCCCCCATAACAGTGCCCTCCACAGATCCCCCATAACAGTGCCCTCCACAGATCCCCCATAACAGTGCCCTCCACAGATCCCCCATAACAGTGCCCTCCACAGATCCCCCATAAGTGCCCTCCACAGATCCCCCATAACAGTGCCCTCCACAGATTCCCCATAACAGTGCCCTCCACAGATCCCCCATAACAGTGCCCTCCACAGATCCCCCATAACAGTGCCCTCCACAGATCCCCCATAACAGTGCCCTCCACAGATCCCCCATAACAGTGCCCTCCACAGATCCCCCATAACAGTGCC
This sequence comes from Bufo gargarizans, assembly GCF_014858855.1. NCBI lineage: Eukaryota > Metazoa > Chordata > Amphibia > Anura > Bufonidae > Bufo > Bufo gargarizans. The sequence goes on along the minus strand of NC_058084.1, from coordinate 391,228,051 downwards.
CTCCACAGATCCCCCATAACAGTGCCCTCCACAGATCCCCCATAACAGTGCCCTCCACAGATCCCCCATAAGTGCCCTCCACAGATCCCCCATAACAGTGCCCTCCACAGATATCCCATAACAGTGCCCTCCACAGATATCCCATAACAGTGCCCTCCACAGATCCCCCATAACAGTGCCCTCCACAGATCCCCCATAAGTGCCCTCCACAGATCCCCCATAACAGTGCCCTCCACAGATATCCCATAACAGTGCCCTCCACAGATATCCCATAACAGTGTCCTCCACAGATATTCCTTAACAGTGTCCTCCACAGATATCCCATAACAGTGTCCTCCACAGATATCCCATAACAGTGTCCTCCACAGATATCCCATAACAGTGTCCTCCACAGATATCCCATAACAGTGTCCTCCACAGATATCCCATAACAGTGTCCTCCACAGATATCCCATAACAGTGTCCTCCACAGACGGCAGTACAGCAGGATTGCCATCCAAAATCAGCCTGTCCCGCACAAAATGGTACTGATAGGAGGCATGTTGGGTGAATGGTAGGGGAGGTAGTGGGGATGGGGTGGAGGCAGGTTGGGGGGTGGCGGCAGTGGGTTGGGGGGGATGGAGGCAGGTTGGGGGGGTAGCGGCGGCGGGTTGGGGGTGGGGACGGGGGCCCATGGATCAGTTTTGCACCAGGGCCCCATGGATTGTGTGTACGCCACTGTCTGGGTTTGCTTTTCACAAGAAGCATAGCCTGATGTGAATGATGCCTCACACAAAAGAGCTCTTAGAAGACCTATGATTAAGAATTATTGACTTGCATGAAGCTGGAAAGGGTTATAAAAATATCTCCAAAAGCCTTGCTGTTCATCAGTCCACGGTAAGACAAATTGTCTATAAATGGAGAAAGTTCAGCATTGCTGCTACTCTCCCTAGGAGTGGCCGCAAAGATGACTGCAAGAGCACAGCGCAGACTGCTCAATGAGGTGAAGAACAATCCTAGAGTGTCAGCTAAAGACTTACAAAAGTCTCTGGCATATGCTCACATCCCTGTTAGCGAATCTACGATACGTAAAACACTAAACAAGAATGGATTTCATGGGAGGATACCACAGAGGAAGCCACTGATGTCCAAAAAAAACATTGCTGCAGTTTGCACAAGAGCACCTGGATGTTCCACAGCAGTACTGGCAAAATATTCTGTGGACAGATGAAACCAAAGTTGAGTTGTTTGGAAGAAACACACAACACTATGTGTGGAGAAAAAGAGGCACAGCACACCAACATCAAAACCTCATGCCAACTGTGAAGTATGGTGGTGGGGGCATTATAGTTTGGGGCTGCTTTGCTGCGTCAGGGCTTGGACAGATTGCCATCGTTGAAGGAAAAATGAATTCCCAAGTTTTTCAAGACATTTTGCAGGAGAACTTAAGACCATCTGTCCACCAGCTGAAGCTCAACAGAAGATGGGTGTTGCAACAGGACAACGACCCAAAGCATAGAAGTAAATCAACAACAGAATGGCTTGAACATATGAAAATACACCTTCTGGAGTGGCCCAGTCAGAGTCCTGACCTCAACCCGATTGAGATGCTGTGGCATGACCTCAAGAAAGCGATTCAGACCTGACATCCCAAGAATATTGCTGAACTGAAACAGTTCTGTAAAGAGGAATGGTCAAGAATTACTCCTGACCATTGTGCACGTCTGATCTGCAACTACAGGAAACATTTGGTTGAAGTTATTGCTGCCAAAGGAGGTTTAAACAGTTATTAAATCCAAGGGTTCGCAAACTTTTTCCACCTGCACTGTGAATGTTTACATGGTGTGTTCAATAAAAACATGGTAACATTTAATTCTGTGTATGTTATTAGTTTAAGCAGACTGTGATTGTCTATTGTTGTGACTTAGATGGAGATCAGATCACAATTTATGACCAATTTGTGCAGAAATCCATATCATTCCAAAGGGTTCACATACTTTTTCTTGCAACTGTATAAACATTAACCCTATTAATATTACCCTATTAAGAGTCACAGCTAAGGGGGAGCGACCGAAACATGTGCTCTGGGTGCTGGTTGCAAGGAGGGGTGCCATCAAGCCACTCTGCCTTTGCCAGGGTACTTAAATATAGGGTGAGAGAGGTAGTTTTTTGGGGGAGGATTTTCATATTAAAAATCCCCATATTGAATTTCCCCACTGAGGGACAATAAAGGGATTTTCTTCTTCTTCTTGATGGCCTATCCTCAGGATAGGTCATGAATAGTGTTGAGCAAATTGAAGGATCCGAAGTAGAAAATTCGATTCACAGCGAAGCTGAATTTCCTCTTGCTTTGTGGTAACAAATCAATTTTCTCTGAAAGGTCGGTAAAAATATATATATATATATTCACTTCATCCATTCCAGCGCGAAGAGGCCGCCGCGGCCATCTTGTTTGGAGATCCTGAGCAAAATCTCATGCATGGTGACATATGATGTCACCACGCCGGCCAGCACCCGCTACAAAGAAATGCGCTTTTTGAAGAAGTGATTCATCACAATACAAATCTTTTTGTAAAATTTGGCGAAGCAGCCAAATCAAATTTTTAAGAACTTCGCTCATCTCTAGTCATGAATATGAGAAAGGTTGGGGTCTAACTTCCGGCCCCTCCATTGATCAGCTGTTTGAGGAAGCCACGGCACTCATTGGAGCTCTGATGAGCACCATGGCCTCCTCGCTGCTTACCAAGCATAGCGCCATCTATTTGATACTGGCTGTCCTTGGTATTGCAGCTCAGTCCAATTCACTTGAATTGAATGGGACTGATCTGCATCTATGCCATGTGACCGATTAACATGTTGCCAAATGGCCTAGGAAGAGGCCTATGTACTCACAGAGCACCACAGCCTCTTGAAACAGCTGATCAGCAGAAGTGTTAGGAGTTGGACCGCCACCAATCTCATATTGATGACCTATCCTGAGGGTAGGTCATCAATATGATAATCCCTTTAATCCCTACTTGTCATTCCTGCTTTATGGCTACAACCCTGTAGGAGATACAGTCAGTGTCCCAGGTTGCTTTACCCCTTGGAAACCTTGGAAACTATCAATGGGTATAGATGTCTAGAAGATAGATCAAGCCCACCCAAACTCATAACTGGACGAAACTCTGCATTAATGGAACCATACAATGGGGGTGTCTAGGAGTCTCATTAAATATAGGAATAGCCCTTTATTAAAATAATGCAAAGTGGCTTATATTTGGGGTTCATAACATTAAAATGAGCTAAGGATTCACTTAGGCTATGTTTACATGCTGTGGACCATGCTCTACGAATCAGTGCTTGTTTTCTTTAGTAACAGGTAAGGGTTTACCAATCTCAAGCAAAAAAGTACAAATTCAGGGGCTACAAAGAGATAACGGGTAACTAGAACATGGAGACAAGTTAATCTTGCCTGGGGTGGTCTATGTGTTCCCTGTGCTATGATGTAACAAATGTCTCACTGGAAATAGACTTTGTGTACTTCCACCATTTGACTTTATAGCCTCCAACACTTTCCTGAACTTCTGACCCTGCAGAGCTATATCACAGTAAATTGTGTTCTCTTCATATTGTTGGTGTTTCCTCCAGTTCTAGATGAGATTGGATTTGTCAGGTTTGCGCCTTCGTTTTGGCAGATGACAGGACTAATTGTTAAAACTGACAACAAAAAATGAAACAGCCGCTAGGAACTTCAGATGCCTTTGAAAGAAGCAACGTCAATTACAGACTTAATTAGAAGGAGATGGCTGTATGACGGCTAATACTTAGCTGGTATCCACATTTGATGGAAGTAATGGTAATATAAGGTACAGGCGCTTTGATTTTATCTGCTCTGTTTTCTGTAGGAAAAGTAACACTTTAAAGGGCATCTGTCAGCAGCTTTGTACCTATGAAACTGGCTGACCTGTTACAAGTGCGCTTGGCAGCTGAAGGCAGCTGTGTTGGTCCCATGTTCATATCTGTTTACATGGCTTAAATTAACTTTTAATATATACAAATGAACCTCTAGGAGCAACAGGGGCGTTGCCCTAACACCAAGAGGCTCTGCTCTCTCTGCAACTGCTGCCCCCTCTGCGCTTCTACCAATTTCATAGGTACAAAACTGCTAACAGATGCCCTTTAAAGTAAATATACATTCTTGGATGCAATTTTTGGGAAATCCTCATGCACATGGCACATCCCACAGCTCTGCATAGTCTACATTATATACAGCCCTATAATGTAAGTTATATGGCGCTGTAATATGGCACCCATAGCAGTGTATGGTGTCCATAGTGGACCTCTATATGTCTTTTATTTCTTTTTTTACTTCTTTTTCTGACTTATTTCACATCAATGTAAAACGCACAGGGTGTTCCATCAGGTGCCGTATTATCCCCTGTGACCACTGCACCTGAAAGGCTACATACAATTTTCTGCTGTGAGCATGCCAACATGATCTGAACAGTGGACCAGCACCTATGATACCCAGATGGACATTCTGCCGCCGATCAACTAAAGGCAAAGGGCTGAATGAAGAGAATGAGCAAACGGCAGTGTATGAATGTATCTGTATATATTTGGTATTGAGAATTGTGTAAGGGAGGGAGAGGTAATAATGAATTCATATCCAGTGCCTATCATGCTGAATAGAGATGAGCGAATTTCTAAAAAATTGGATTTTTGAATTTTCCCCCAAAAATTGCTTCCAGGCTGCAGAGAGCCTATATATGGGTGTAGAACACTGTGCCTTGCAGTAACACGCATAGGGAGTCTGCTGGGGTAGTGAAATAATACTGTCAGTCAGTATGACATACAGATGATAGGCGTCGCTATTAGAATCACTGCACACTTCACTTCGGGGCCAAAACTGACCAAATAATTCAAGTATCAACTCAGCCTCACAGGTCGATGTAAGCGCCAAGAAGAAGTGCACTCATTTTACACCCTGGTCTGCTGATTCCACATAGATGTTTACAGAACCTGTTCTATTAAACGCTTATACAAGTAGAGCCCCCCGACAATGTGGAGAGGGTGTCAGCAGTTTGTGTTGACGTCACTGGTTAATTTGCCCTTCCTCTGATCCGTCAGAACAATAACCCACAAAAAACTGATCCTCTCTGTGGAGAATACGCCTTCACTAGGTCAGAATTTGGTCAGTAATCCATGAGTATTGGTAATGCCCAAAAAAACTGGAGTGGACAGAGATGACCCGAAAATGGAATATTTGCATGTCTTCTGTGTTTTGTACCCACTCCTGCTTTTGGCTACCAAATCATAAGCCAATTCTGATGGGACCATACAGGCCCTACATCTACTACACAGACAGGATCTGTTGTGCGTCTCATTTTTCCTTCCTTCTGACCAATCAGAAGAAAGGTCAAATAAATGGTGATTTCAAGAAGGCCAAACAAGGACAATAGCGACCCTGTCATAGAGTGGGGAGGTTGGTAACAGCAAAAGAAGTCCACAGAGTGGCCCTATGACAAAGTGGTGAGGTGAAAGAAGCATGACGAGACCACCAAGTGGCACCATGACAGGGTCTGGTGGTGGCGGCAGCATCAGGAGGCCACAGAGTGGCACAATGACAAAGTGTGGATGTGACAGCAGCAGTATGATTAGGCCACAAAGTGTCATGGTGGTGACATAGTGTGGAGATGGCAGCAACATGATACCATAGAGTGGCATTGTGACATAGTGTGGACATGGCTGCATCAGGAGGCATAGAGTGTCAAGGTGACACAGTGTGGAGATGGCAGCAGCAGCAGCATGATACCACAGAGTGGCAAGGTGACATAATGTGGAGATGGCAGCATCAGGAGGCCACAAAGTGGCACAGTGACATAGTGTGGAGATGACAGCAGCAGCATGATACCACAGAGTGGTAAGGTCACATAGTATGGACATGGCAGCATCAGGAGACCACAAAGTGGCATGGTGACATAGTGTGGAGATGGCAGCAACAGCAGCAGCATGATACCACAGAGTGGCAAGGTGACATAGTGTGAACATGGCAGCATTAGGAGGTCACAAAGTGGCATGGTGACATACTGTGGCGATGGCAGCAGCAGGAGGCCACAGAGTGGTATGGTGCCATAGTGTGGACATGGCAGCAACAGCAGCAGCATGATACCACAGAGTGGCATGGTGACATAGTGTAGAGATGGATGATGGATGGAAAGTGATGCATCAAGCATTGGTGGGTGGAAATCCTGGCTGATCCACGTCTGATTCATCTTGACAAAAGTAATGGCCTGGCACTTCTCTGTCTGATGTACTTTTAGCTGAACTAAATAAATTAAAAGCAAATTAAAACACCCCTAAAAGCGCCAAATATATTTATCTTTTTTTTACTGATAGGTAACTAAAGGATTTGAAATTGGCAACAAAACGATTTCTAAGTAAATAACAGAAAAAGTGAACTGCTAATATTTTTCTCTTTTTCTCTAGAAATATGACTAAATGCTTTTAGCGCAAATAACACCAAATGTGAACTATGTCTATTTTTCTCGTAGTATAGACAGTAGAAATATGACAAGAAACGCTTTTAGGGAAAATAACTGTAAATATGAACTTAGTCTATTTTTCTCTTTTTCTCTAGAAATATGGCAATAAACACTTTTACCGCAAATAACACCAAATGTAAACTGCGTCTATTTTTAGACTGTCACTTGTATTAACAATTCTGTGCTGCCTGCAACCCCTTTCCATAAAAGAATGTGTAACATTTCATCCATGGTGACTACTAGAGATGAGCGAATATTTCAAAGCTTCGATTCGGCTGATTCGCCGAATTGTAAAAACAAATACGCTTCATGATGAATTACTTCATCACGAAGCGCATTTTTTTGTAAGTTGTGGGTGCATTGATAGTGTCATGGGGGGGGGGCGCACTCTCCCTTCGCAGCGCTGCCGCCATTCTGCACGCATAGTGGAGCGAGGACGCGGGCGGTGTCCTCGTCTCCATGGGGACCAGGGGGCAGTGAGGATCCGGCCGCGCATGCCTCCTAGGCGTGGCCCGCGTCCTCTGTCCCTTAGACAACAAGCAGCAGGAGCGCTGAGCGCCAATAATGATGATTATCACTCGACTATGTTGGGCTGTGTTATGCGAATCACGTGACGCTGGCCACGTCATGTGACTCACCAGTCTAGGCTATAAAAACCGGTAGCCTGCTGGCCACAGGTTGCCTGTGATTGGTCTTTCTACCTTCACCAGTCTTCCTATTTACCTTTCTATTGTGTTTGGACCTCGGCTTTGTTTCTGACGTGACCTCTCGGCTTCTGACTTCAGTTTGTTTTCACCTTGCTATTGTGTTTTTCCCTTGTGTTCCTGCGTAACCTCCTGGCTTTGACTTTTGCTTCTCTGACTCTGTTACGTATTACTTTAGCACCCTTTAGTAGTGATGTCGCGAACATAAAATTTTCCGTTCGCGAACGGCGAACGCGAATTTCCACAAATGTTCGCGAACGGGCGAACCGCCATAGACTTCAATAGGCAGGCGAATTTTAAAAGCCACAGGGACTCTTTCTGGCCACAATAGTGATGGAAAAGTTGTTTCAAGGGGACTAACACCTGGACTGTGGCATGCCGGAGGGGGATCCATGGCAAAAATCCCATGGAAAATTACGTAGTTGACGCAGAGTGTGGTAAGTTGAATTCGCAATGCGATTAAGATAACCTGCATTAATTGCATTGCGATTACAACTTAGGTCTGAGTTCATAATGGTTGTATTGCTAGAATTGACGATTCTGAATATAACGAATATAGCATTATATTCTCAATCTTTGTTATATTCTAGCAATACTACCATTAGGAACCCAGCAGCTCTAAGTTGAATTCGCAATGCGATTAATATAACCTGTATTAATCGCATTGCGATTACAACTTAGGTCTGAGTTCATAATGGTTGTATTGGTCGGGCCGTCACGTGGTAAAGGGGGACGGGGGTGTGACTCACTGCAGCCTGGTGAGCGGTGGGGCGCCGCGGCAGCTGCCCTGCAGGAGTCTCTGGTGCCGGGAGGAGGAGGTAGGTAGAGCGACTCTGACTTTATAGAATACCCCAATAATAATAAGTTAATAACCTAACCCCATTCATAAATTACTGTGGATTATTATAGAGACGGCCCCAGGCCAGGAGACATAAGGGGTTGGGTTGAACTGTGGGCTGGGGCCACGCGGCCACATTTAATAATCTTTGCTCAGGGGGGCCCTCATAAATATAGACCCACATGGTGTGGGCTGGTCATTTTTATTAAGGAATATAGTTTAAACGTTTATGTGCAAAAGAGAAAATAAGAAGTCAGCTCCAATCAGATATCTGCACATAGACCAAGACTCTGGGTCTATGCAGATATCTGATTGGAGCTGACTTAGTGACTTCTTTTTTTTCTCTTCATCTCTTTATTATGTCTTCGGGGGGGGGGGGGGGGGCAGGGGTGACACAATTTTCTACCGCACCGGGTGACACGAGCCATAGCAACGCCACATTAGGAACCCAGCTCTAAGTTGCATTTGCAATGCGATTAATAAAACCTGTATTAATCGCATTGCAATTACAACTTAGATCTAAGTTCCTAATGGTTGTATTGCTAGAATTGACGAATATAATGAATATAGCACTATATTCTCAATCTTCGTTATATTCTAGCAATACAACCATTAGGAACCCAGCTCTAAGTTGAATTCGCAATGTGATTATTATAACCTGTATTAATCGCATTGTGATTACAACTTAGTCAAATTTGTGACACTGCAGCTTCAGAATGAATCTAAGATGGAGGCTGTCCCTAAGATGGATGCTGTCCTTGCTATTTGATAGGAGGTGGGAGGGTCTGGGAGGGAGGGTATGCTGATTGGCTGGAATGTGTCTGCTGACTATGAGGTACAGGGTCAAAGTTTGCTCAATGATGACGTATAGGGGGCGGACCGAACATCGCATATGTTCGCCCACCGCGGCGAACGCGAACAAGCTATGTTCGCCGGGAACTATTCGCCGGCGAATAGTTTGGAACATCTCTACCCTTTAGGCCCCTGCACGTATCTAAGCTAGGGACCGCTGCCAAGTTGTACCCCATCAGTTAGGACAGGCCGTGCAAGTAGGTAGGGACAGAGGAGCGGGTGGAGATCAGGGCTGCACTCTTCCCTCCCTATGTGACAAAATTCATTGTACCCCTCAAATGCCGCATTCATACATGATCGCGGCATCTGAGTGTAAAAACTGTGTGAAATTAACGTTAGAATTTTTTTTAATCAAACTTACTGCGTCCATTTGCTCGCGAGGGCCGACTGCACACAGGTGCGCGCGCTCACAGGAACGGAAGGTAAGCGAGTGGATCTCCAGCATGCCAGCGGCGATCGTTCGCTGGCAGGCTGGAGATCCGAATTTTTTAACCCCTAACAGGTATATTAGACGCTGTTTTCATAACAGCGTCTAATATACCTCCTACCTGGTCCTCTGGTGGTCCCTTTTGTTAGGATCGACCACCAGAGGACTCAGGTAGGTCAGTACAGTCGCACCAAACACCACACTACACTACACTACACCCCCCCCCCCCCCGTCACTTATTAACCCCTTATAAACCCCTGATCACCCATGATCACCCCATATAAACTCCCTGATCACCCCCCTGTCATTGATCACCGCCCTGTCATTGATCACCTCCCTGTCAGGCTCCGTTCAGACGTCCGTATGATTTTTACGGATCCACGGATACATGGATCGGATCCGCAAAACGCATACGGACGTCTAAATGGAGCCTTACAGGGGGGTGATCAATGACAGGCGGGTGATCACCCATATACACTCCCTGATCACCCCCTGTCATTGATCACCCCCCTGTCATTGATCACCCCCTGTAAGGCTCCATTCAGACATCCGCATGATTTTTACGGATCCATGGATACATGGATCGGATCCGCAAAACGCATACGGATGTCTAAATGGAGCCTTACAGGGGGGTGATCAATGACAGGCGGGTGATCACCCATATACACTCCCTGATCACCCCCTGTCATTGATCACCCCCCTGTAAGGCTCCATTCAGACGTCCGCATGATTTTTACGGATCCATGGATACATGGATCGGATCCGCAAAACACATGCGGACGTCTGAATGGAGCCTTACAGGGGGTGATCAATGATAGGCGGGTGATCACCCATATACACTCCCTGATCACCCCCCTGTAAGGCTCCATTCAGACGTCCGCATGTGTTTTGTGGATCCGATCCATGTATCCATGGATCCGTAAAAAATCATGCGGATGTCTGAATGGAGCCTTACAGGGGGGGTGATCAGTGACAGGGGGGTGATCACCCTGATCACCCCCTGTCATTGATAACCCCCCTGTAAGGCTCCATTCAGACGTCCGCATGTGTTTTGTGGATCCGATCCATGTATCCATGGATCCGTAAAAAATCATGCGGATGTCTGAATGGAGCCTTACAGGGGGGGTGATCAGTGACAGGGGGGTGATCACCCTGATCACCCTGATCACCCCCTGTCATTGATAACCCCCCTGTAAGGCTCCATTCAGACGTCTGCATGTGTTTTGTGGATCCGATCCATGTATCCATGGATCCGTAAAAAATCATGCGGATGTCTGAATGGAGCCTTACAGGGGGGGTGATCAGTGACAGGGGGGTGATCACCCTGATCACCCTGATCACCCCCTGTCATTGATAACCCCCCTGTAAGGCTCCATTCAGACGTCCGCATGTGTTTTGTGGATCCGATCCATGTATCCATGGATCCGTAAAAAATCATGCGGATGTCTGAATGGAGCCTTACAGGGGGGGTGATCAGTGACAGGGGGGTGATCACCCTGATCACCCCCTGTCATTGATAACCCCCCTGTAAGGCTCCATTCAGACGTCCGCATGTGTTTTGTGGATCCGATCCATGTATCCATGGATCCGTAAAAAATCATACGGATGTCTGAATGGAGCCTTACAGGGGGGGTGATCGGTGACAGGGGGGTGATCACCCTGATCACCCCCTGTCATTGATAACCCCCCTGTAAGGCTCCATTCAGACGTCCGCATGTGTTTTGCGGATCCGATCCATGGATCCGTAAAAATTATACGGACGTCTGAATGGAGCCTTACCAGGGGCGTGATCAATGACAGGGGGTGATCCGGGAGTCTATATGGGTGATTAGCCTCCTGTCATTGATCACCCCCCTGTCATTGATCACCCCCCTGTCATTGATCACCCCCCCTGTCATTGATCACCCCCCCCCCTGTAAGGCTCCATTCAGACATTTTTTTTGGCACAAGTTAGCGGAAATTTTTTGTTTGTTTTTGTTTTTGTTTTTTCTTACAAAGTCTCATATTCTACTAACTTGTGTCAAAAAATAAAATCTCCCATGAACTCACCATACCCCTCACGGAATCCAAATGCGTAAACATTTTTAGACATTAAGGCCTCGTTCACACTTCAGTGTTTGGTCAGTGATTTCCATCAGTGATTTGTGAGCCAAAACCAGGTGCAACTCTAAACACAGAACAGGAGCAGATCTTTCCCTTCTACCCCATGTCTGTGGAGGCTCCACTTCTGGTTTTGGCTCACAAATCACTGATGGAAATCACTGACCAAACACTGAAGTGTGAACGAGGCCTTATATTCCAGACTTCTTCTCACGCTTTAGGGCCCCTAAAAAGCCAGGGCAGTATAAATACCCCACATGTGACCCCATTTCGGAAAGAAGACACCCCAAGGTATTCCGTGAGGGGCATATTGAGTCCATGAAAGATTGAAATTTTTGTCCTAAGTTAGCGGAAAGTGAGACTTTGTGAGAAAAAAACCAAAAAAATCAATTTCCGCTAACTTATGCAAAAAATAAAAAAATTCTAGGAACTCGCCAGGCCCCTCATTGAATACCTTGGGGTGTCTTCTTTCCAAAGTGGGGTCACATGTGGGGTATTTATACTGCCCTGGCTTTTTAGGGGCCCGAAAGTGTGAGAAGAAGTCTGGGATCCAAATGTCTAAAAATGCCCTCCTAAAAGGAATTTGGGCCCCTTTGCGCATCTAGGCTGCAAAAAAGTGTCACACATCTGGTATCGCCGTACTCAGGAGAAGTTGGGCAATGTGTTTTGGGGTGTCATTTTACATATACCCATGCTGGGTGAGAAAAATATCTTGGTCAAATGCCAACTTTGTATAAAAAAATAGGAAAAGTTGTCTTTTGCCAAGATATTTCTCTCACCCAGCATGGTTATATGTAAAATGGCACCCCAAAACACATTCCCCAACTTCTCCTGAGTACGGCGATACCAGATGTGTGACACTTTTTTGCAGCCAAGGTGGGCAAAGGGGCACATATTCCAAAGTGCACCTTTCGGATTTCACCGGCCATTTTTTACAGATTTTGATTGCAAGGTACTTCTTACACATTTGGGCCCCTAAATTGCCAGGGCAGTATAACTACGCCACAAGTGACCCCATTTTGGAAAGAAGACACCCCAAGGTATTCCGTGAGGGGCACGGCGAGTTCCTAGAATTTTTTATTTTTTGTCACAAGTTAGCGGAAAATGATGATTTTTCTTTTTTTTTCTTTTTTCCTTACAAAGTCTCATATTCCACTAACTTGCGACAAAAAAAATAAAATTCTAGGAACTCGCCATGCCCCTCACAGAATACCTTGGGGTGTCTTCTTTCCAAAATGGGGTCACTTGTGGCGTAGTTATACTGCCCTGGCAATTTAGGGGCCCAAATGTGTGAGAAGAACTTTGCAATCAAAATGTGTAAAAAATGACCGGTGAAATCCAAAAGGTGCACTTTGGAATATGTGCCCCTTTGCCCACCTTGGCAGCAAAAAAGTGTCACACATCTGGTATCGCCGTACTCAGGAGAAGTTGGGGAATGTGTTTTGGGGTGTCATTTTACATATACCCATGCTGGGTGAGAAAAATATCTTGGTCAAATGCCAACTTTGTATAAAAAAATGGGAAAAGTTGTCTTTTGCCAAGATATTTCTCTCATCCAGCATGGGTATATGTAAAATGACACCCCAAAACACATTCCCCAACTTCTCCTGAGTACGGCGATACCAGATGTGTTACACTTTTTTGCTGCCAAGGTGGGCAAAGGGGCACATATTCCAAAGTGCACCTTTCAGATTTTGCAGGCCATTTTTTACAGATTTTGATTGCAAAGTACTTCTCACACATTTGGGCCCCTAAATTGCCAGGGCAGTATAACTACGCCACAAGTGACCCCATTTTGGAAAGAAGACACCCCAAGGTATTCCGTGAGGGGCATGGCGAGTTCCTAGAATTTTTTATTTTTTGTCGCAAGTTAGTGGAATATGAGACTTTGTAAGGAAAAAAGAGAAAAAAAAAAAAATCATCATTTTCCGCTAACTTGTGACAAAAAATAAAAAATTCTAGTAACTCGCCATGCCCCTCACGGAATACCTTGGGGTGTCTTCTTTCCAAAATGGGGTCACTTGTGGCGTAGTTATACTGCCCTGGCAATTTAGGGGCCCAAATGTGTGAGAAGTACCTTGCAATCAAAATGTGTAAAAAATGGCCTGCAAAATCTGAAAGGTGCACTTTGGAATATGTGCCCCTTTGCCCACCTTGGCAGCAAAAAAGTGTGACACATCTGGTATCGCCGTACTCAGGAGAAGTTGGGGAATGTGTTTTGGGGTGTCATTTTACATATACCCATGCTGGATGAGAGAAATATCTTGGCAAAAGACAACTTTTCCCATTTTTTTATACAAAGTTGGCATTTGACCAAGATATTTTTCTCACCCAGCATGGGTATATGTAAAATGACACCCCAAAACACATTCCCCAACTTCTCCTGAGTACGGCGATACCAGATGTGTGACACTTTTTTGCTGCCAAGGTGGGCAAAGGGGCACATATTCCAAAGTGCACCTTTTGGATTTCACCGGTCATTTTTTACACATTTTGATTGCAAAGTTCTTCTCACACATTTGGGCCCCTAAATTGCCAGGGCAGTATAACTACGCCACAAGTGACCCCATTTTGGAAAGAAGACGCCCCAAGGTATTCCGTGAGGGGCATGGCGAGTTCCTAGAATTTTGAATTTTTTGTCGCAAGTTAGTGGAATATGAGACTTTGTAAGAAAAAATAAATAAAAATCATCATCATTTTCCGCTAACTTGTGACAAAAAATAAAAAGTTCTATGAACTCACTATGCCCATCAGCGAATACCTTATGGTGTCTACTTTCCGAAATGGGGTCATTTGTGGGGGTTTTCTACTGTTTGGGCATTGTAGAACCTCAGGAATCATGACAGGTGCTCAGAAAGTCAGAGCTGTTTCAAAAAGCGGAAATTCACATTTTTGTACCATAGTTTGTAAATGCTATAACTTTTACCCAAACCATTTTTTTTTTGCCCAAACATTTTTTTTTTATCAAAGACATGTAGAACAATAAATTTGGCGAAAAATTTATATATGGATGTCGTTTTTTTTGCAAAATTTTACAGCTGAAAGTGAAAAATGACATTTTTTTGCAAAAAAATCGTTACATTTTGATTAATAACAAAAAAAGTAAAAATGTCAGCAGCAATAAAATACCACCAAATGAAAGCTCCATTAGTGAGAAGAAAAGGAGGTAAAATTCATTTGGGTGGTAAGTTGCATGACCGAGCGATAAACGGTGAAAGGAGTGTAGTGCCGAAGTGTAAAAAGTGCTCTGGTCATGAAGGGGGTTTCACCTAGCGGGGCTGAAGTGGTTAAAATTACACTTTTTTTTTACCTTCCTTTATTTTGGGTCGGTCCGCCCCAAAAAACTGAAGATACACGAAAACACAACGGAAATAAAAACGGCAATGAACAACGGAACAACGGATCCCCAATTTGCGGAATGGAAAACAACAACGGTCGTGTGCATTAAGGCCTTAGGGTACTTTCACACTAGCGTTTTTCTTTTCCGGTATTGAGTTCCGTCACAGGGGCTCAATACCGGAAAAAAAATGGTCATTTTTATCCTAATGCATTCTGAATGGAGAGCAATCTGTTCAGTATGCATCAGTTCAGTCCCTCTTACGTTTTTTGGCCGGAGAAAATACCGCAGCATGCTGCAGTTTTTCTCTCCGGCCAAAAATTCAGAACACTTGCCGGAATGCCAGCATTAATTTCCATTGAAATGCATTAATGCCAGATCCGGCTCCAAGTGTTTTGGCAAAACGGATCCGGTTTTGCGGTCTGCGCATGCGCAGACCTTTAAACATGAGAAAAAAATAAATACCAGATGACAACTGGAAAGACGGATCCGGTATTGCAATGCATTTGTGAGATAGATCCGCATCCGGATCCGTCTCACAAATGCATCAGTTTTCGTCTGAATTGCCAGAATCCTCTGCCGCAAGTGTGAAAGTACCCTTAGCTTATTTAGGCTGATTTTTCCACACGGACCCCCTGAAGAACCTAGTTTGGGGGCATAAGAGAAATCATTTTGATGAGCAATTCTAGAAAACCATAGTAATTCCCTCTGCATCTCCCCTAAAAACCTTTAACTCCCTATAAAAATGCACTTTTTGTAAAGCAAGATGTATGTACTATATACTGAAGCTGGTCTGCTGTATGTGGTATTTCCACAGATTATATAAGGCTGTTTTTTAAACCCCTTAATGTTCAGGCCTGAAATGATGGTGTAATTGATATAATTTTTGTGCTGCAGAATTATCGAATTTTTTTGTTGTTGCTTGTTTATTTTTTACGCCTTTTATGTTTACCACTAAATATAATATATAAATATATATATCCATATTCCTGTATGCCAATACATTATACTCTGTGTCACTATGACACAGACTGCTGTTTGGGCAATACTAGTATACAGCCTGCTTACAGTATAAACAGCCCTGGGATCCACTAGAGACCCTCAGGGATGACTGTGCATGACTCCATCAAACTTCAGTTGGGTCACTGGGGAAGTTCCTCTGACCCCCATCAGTGTAGCTGGAGCCTGTGGTAAGAACCGAGGCAGTTAGTAACAGTCCGTTCTTATTGCTGGAGAGCTCCATTAGGCTCCATTCAGAAGTCCATAGAATGGGTCCGCATCCGTTCTGCAATTATCCGGAATGGGTGCAGACCCATTCATTCTCTATGGGGCCGGAAGAGATGCGGAGAGCACACTATGTGCTCTCCGCATCCTCATTTCCAGAGCGCGGCCCTGATCTTCCGTAAAATAGAGCATGTCCTATTCTTGTCAGCAATTGCGGACAAGAATACGCATTTCTTTGGGGTTGCCGGCTGGGTGTATTGCGGATCCCCAATGCACTATGGACGTCTGAATGGAGCCTTAGGCTGGTTTCACACGGGCGTTGCGGAAAAATGTGCGGGTGCGTTGCGGAAACACCCGCGATTTTTCCGCGCGAGTGCAAAACATTGTCATGCGTTTTGCACTCGCGTGAGAAAAATCGCGCATGTTTGGTACCCAAACCCGAACTTCTTCACAGAAGTTCGGGCTTGGGATTGATGTTCTGAAGATTGTATTATTTTCCCTTATAACATGGTTATAAGGGAAAATAATAGCATTCTGAATACAGAATGCTTAGTATAATAGCGCTGGAAGGGTTAAAAAAAATAAAAAAGTTAACTCACCTTATCCCCATGATCGTGTAGATCCCGGTCTGTTCTTTAGCTGTGGGCTGAATGACCTTTGGTGATGTCAGATCACATGCTCCAATCACATGGTCCATCACCATGGTGATGGAGCATGTGATCTGACATCACCACAGGTCCTTTAGCCACAGCTAAAGAACAGACCGACCGGGAACTAGGCGATCATGGGGATAAGGTGAGTTAACTTTTTTTATTTTTTTTTAACCCTCCCAGCAGTATTATACTATGTATTCTGTAGCCAGAATGCTATTATTTTCCCTTATAACCATGTTATAAGGGAAAATAATACAGTGAATAGACTGTCACCTAGAACCCATGCGTGGAAATCGCACCGCATCTGCACTTGCTTGCGGATGCTTGCGATTTTCACGCAACCCCATTCATTTCTATGGGGCCTGCGTTACGTGAAAAACGCTGAATATAGAACATGCTGCGATTTTCACGCAACGCATAAGTGATGCGTGAAAATCACCGCTCATGTGAACAGCCCCATAGAAATGAATGGGTCAGGATTCAGTGCGGGTGCAATGCGTTCAACTCACGCATCGCACCCGCGCGGAAATCTCGCCCGTGTGAAAGGGGCCTTAAGCCGCTCAACTGCAGCAATGCCAAAAGACATTGCTGCAGACTGAGGTCCTGCATCGACTGGCCATAGACAGTGGGTGGTCAGTAAGGAGTTAACAGACAATGTAGAATTCTTTCTTTCAAACCCTTCAACTAGTGTTCACCCACTTGATAAGCGCCTGTAATAATAACTGGGGCTCGATGCTTTACCAGCCTGGATTGGCACAAGGACTGCACATTTCTTTCCAAATTGATGATTGTATTGTTCTTGGATGTTCCAGATTATTATTTTTTTTTCATTTCTTAAAAATATAAAAGATTTTGTAAGTAATGAATTCCATACACATTCCTTAATCAGCTAAAAAAGGTAAGGCATTAAACTTTCCTCTGGCATTATTGGCAGGTGAAATATGCCTTTTTTATGATTTAGTAATAACTCTGAAACGAACTCCCCCAATCTTCACCCCTCCAAACCACCTGCACTTTTTAACAGCCCCGAATCCAGGATACCAGAAACTAATAAAACATTAACCTGCCAATTAACAACTAAGTAAAACTTCAACATTGGACAATATTTTGCTTGCTTTTATGAAGCTGCACACCTACATGAACTGCAACGCACAACGACCCACGCTGAATTTAGATATTTTGTTAATACAGAAATTTGTCAGAAAAAAATAAATAAAAAATCAATCCTGTATTTTAAGCATCCGCTATGCTCATTTATGCACATTTGGCATCTGTTTTAGCCATTTCCGCCTGATATCCGTTATGTTAGACAGAAAAAGGCCTGCATGCATACAGAATACAGGATCCATTTTCTGTTCTTCTGACGGATCAGAATGGAAAAATAATTGGTGATGTGAACCCAGCCTTAGGCCTCATGCACACGACCGTTGTGTGCATCCGTGGCCGTTGTGCCATTTTCAGTTTTTTTTCGCGGACCCATTGACTTTCAATGGGTCCGTGGAAAAATCGGAAAATGCACCATTTGGCAGCCGCATCCGTGATCCGTGTTTCCTGGCCGTGAAAAAAATAGGACCTGTCCTATTTTTTTCACGGCCAACGGTTCACGGACCCATTCAAGTCAATGGGTCCGTGAAAAATCACGGATGCACACAAGATTGTCATCCGCGTCCGTGATCCGTGCCCGTGATCCGTGTCCGTTTTTTCCTATGATTTCAATGGCAAACTTGACTTAGATTTTTTTTTTCGTTTTTTATGTCCGTGGATCCTCCAAAAATGTGTGCATGAGGCCTTAATACAATTTTTTAAAGTGGTTATCCCAAATGGGAGTGTCTTATATGCTGCAGCTCAGGGGGTGTGTCTCGGCTCTCCCAATCACAGCTCAGGAGGCAGTTGAAGGATAACACGGAGCATGTGCGGCCATCTAAGTGAGCAGGTCAAACAAATAAGAATAAAAGACAAACAGCAGGTGGGGCTTTACAGGTACATGTTATTAAATAACTCACTGGCTATGCTAAAGTATTCAGATCCAGGTGCTGGTTTCAAAACTGTAGAATATTTTTCATATGACTTTTAATTGAAAATATTTAGGTTCATTAACACAAATTTAAAGATAGTTGCAAATTTCAGTTCAGACTTTTACACCACTTGTGATTATATTTCAAGTTACTGGATAAAACACAATAGTTATTAACATTACCCATATGTCTATTTTATGTTGGCATCATTTATGGGCACACGGCAGGGCGCAAAAGGAAAGGAGCTCCATATGGTTTCTGGATGACAGATTTTGCTGGAATGGTTTTCAGTTACCATGTCAAATTTGAAAAGAGGTACCCCTAGAAAGGAAACTCCAAAAAGTGACCCCATTTTTGAAACAACACCACCCAAGGAACTGATTGAGCGGTGAAGTGAATGCTTTGACATAACAAGCGTAGCCCTAAAATTTAGCCCTAAATTTTTCATTTTGACAAGAAGTAACAGGAGAAAAAGCACACCACAGCTTGTTATACATTTTTTTTAAAATATGGCATATGGCAGCACAGCAGCGTTCAGAAGGGAAGGAGCATTGGGATTTTCTAACATGGAATTTGCAAAAAATTTCTCTTACAGGCCATAACATTTTTATTTTTTTGTTGACTGAGCTGTGTGAGGGCTTTTTTTTGTAGGATGGGCTGCAGTTTTTATTTCTATCATTTTGTATTACATATTTTTTTATCACTTTTTATACCATTTTTAAGGAGGTGAGATGGCCAAAAATTGCAATTCTGTCGGATTTCTATTTTTTATGCCGTTCCATATGCTATACATGATATGATGATTTTATTCTGTGGTTTGATATGGTTATGGAAATACCAAATTGATATAGTTTATTTTATGTTTTATTACTTTTTCAGCATAAAATGACTTTTGTATTAAAAATTAATTATATTAGTTTGTATATTAATTATATTTTGCATAGCCATATACTAACATCTATAACGTTTTTATTTTTCCACCAATACAATATATGTTTTAGGTCTTGTTTACTTCAGATAAGCTGTAGTTTTTATTGGTATAATTTTTTTAAATTACATTTAAAAAAAAAAAAATTGACAGGTGAGATGACAAAAACAGCAATTCCATCATTGTTTTTTTTTATAATTTTTTTTTACGGCGTTCATCACACGGGATTAGTACCATGATCCTTTTATAGATCAGGTTGTTATGACAATACCAATTATGTGTAGTTATTTTATTATTTTTTTTCAAGATACAGTGGATTTAAATGATATATAGTGTACTGCAAAAGTAATCTATTGCAATGCACTGTACTGTAAGTATTACACTGACACTAAGCCTGCTGATGGCGGTGGCTCTGTTCTTCTGCTTATTTAATTTATTTAACTTTTTTTTCTACTTTTTTATTTTTACACTTTTTTATCAAGTCCCATTTGGATCTTCAAGTCTGATTGATGTACATCTCACTGCAATAATAATCTATTGCAATGCACTGTACTGACACTCACTGCTGATGGCGGCAGCTCCTTTCCTGAGCCACCAACATCACATACCGGGGGGCCGCACCTGGGACACTGGGAGAATGGAGGCATCTGTGCTAAATAAACAATTTTTTTGTCACCTTACATCACAAAAGGTACAACAGCAAGCGATCAAAAAGGAGTTTGCCCACCAAAATAGTATCAATCTAACCATCACCTCATACCGCAAAAAATGAGCCCCTACCTGAGACAATTGCCCCCCCAAAAAAAAAAAGTATGGCTCAGAATATGGAGACACTAAAACATAATTTTTTTGTTTTAAAAAAGCTGTTATTGTGTAAAACTTACATAAATAAAAAAAGTATACATATTTGGTATCGACGCGTTTGTATCAACCAGCTCTATAAAAATATCACATGACCTAACCCCTCAGATGAACACCGTAAAAAATAAAAAATAAAAACTGTGCTAAATAAACAATTTTTTGTCACCTTAAATCACAAAAAGTGTAATAGCAAGCGATCAAAAAGTCATATGCACCCCAAAATAGTGCCAATCAAACCATCATCTCATCCCGCAAAAGATGAGACCCTACCTAAGATAATCGCCCAAAAACTGAAAAAACGATGGCTCTCAGAATATGGAGACACTAAAACATGATTTTTTTGGTTTCAAAAATGATATTATTGTGTAAAACTTACATAAATAAAAAAAGTATTCATATTAGGTATCTCCGCGTCCGTATCGATCAGCTCTATAAAAATATCACATACCCCTCAGATGAAGACTGTAAAAAAATTTAAATAAAAACTACTAAATAAACTATTTTTTGCCACCTTACATCACAAAAAGTGTAATAGCAAGCAATAAAAAAGTCACACGCACCCCAAAATAGTGCCAATAAAACCGTCATCTCATCCCGCAAAAATCATACCCTACCCAAGGTAATCACCCAAAAACTTAAAAATGATGGCTCTCAGACTATGGAAACACTAAAACATGATTTTTTTTTTTTTGCTTTAAAAAGGAAATCATTATGTAAAACTTACATTTAAAAAAGTATACATATTAGGTATCGCCGCATCTGTGACAACCTGGTCTATAAAAATATTACATGATCTAACCTGTCAGATGAATGTTGTAAATAACAAAAAATAAAACGGTGCCAAAACAGCTATTTCTTGTTATCTTGCCTCACAAAAAGTGTAATATAGAGCAACCAAAAATCATATGTATCCTAAACTAGTACCAACAATACTGCCACCCTATCCCGTAGTTTCTAAAATGGGGCCACTTTTTTTGAGTTTCTACTCTAGGAGTGCATCAGGGGGGCTTCAAATGGGACATGGTGTCAAAAAAAACAGTCCAGCAAAATCTGCCGTCCAAAAACTGTATGGCATTC
Source organism: Bufo gargarizans (assembly GCF_014858855.1). Taxonomy (NCBI): domain Eukaryota; kingdom Metazoa; phylum Chordata; class Amphibia; order Anura; family Bufonidae; genus Bufo; species Bufo gargarizans. The sequence goes on along the minus strand of NC_058084.1, from coordinate 391,206,529 downwards.
CTTTCCTTCTGCGCCCTGCCGTGTGCCCGTACAGCTGTTTACGACCACATATGGCGTGTTTCAGTAAACTCCAGAATCAGGGCCATAAATATTGAGTTTTGTTTGGCTGTTAACCCTTGCTTTGTTACTGGGAAAAATTGACTAAAATGGAAAATTTGCCCAAAAATTGAAATTCTGAAATTTCATCTCCATTTGCCAATAACTCTTGTGGAACACCTAAAGGGTTAACAAAGTTTGTAAAATCTGTTTTTAATACCTTGAGGGGTGTAGTTTCTTAGATGGGGTCACTTTTATGGAGTTTCTACTCTAGGGGTGCATCAGGGGGGCTTTAAATGGACATGGTGTCAAAAAAACCAGTCCAGCAAAACCTGCCTTCCAAAAACCGTATGGCATTCCTTTCCTTCTGCGCCCTGCCGTGTGCCCGTACAGCGGTTTATGACCACATATGGGGTTTTCTGTAAACTACAAAATCTGGACAATAAATATTGAGTTTGGTTTGGCTGTTAACCCTTGCTTTGTAAAAGTAAAAAAAATATATTAAAATGGAAAATCAGCCAAAAAAGTGAAATTTGGAAATTGTATCTCTATTTTCCATTAATTCTTGTGGAACACCTAAAGGGTTAACAAAGTTTGTAAAATCAGTTTTCAATACCTTAAGGGGTGTAGTTTATAGAATGGGGTCATTTTTGGGTGGTTTCTATTATGTAAGCCTCGCAAAGTGACTTTAGACCTGAACCGGTCCCTAAAAATTGGGTTTTTGAAAATTTCTGAAAAATTTCAAGATTTGCTTCTAAACTTCTAAGCCTACATCCCCAAAAAATTAAATATAATTCCCAAAATGATCCAAACATGAAGTAGAAATATGGGGAATGTAAAGTAATAGCTATTTTTGGAGGAATTACTATGTATTAAAGAAGTAGAGAAATTTAAACTTGGAAATGTGCAATTTTTTTTATTTTTTGGGTAAATTTGGTATTTTTTTATAAATATTTTTTTTTTTACCAGTGTCATAAAGTACAATATGTGACAAAAAACAATCTAAGAATGGCCTGTATAAGTCAAAGGGTTTTAAAGTTATCACCACTTAAAGTGACACTGGTACGATTTGCAAAAAATGGCCGGTCTTTAAGGTGAAATAGGGCTGAGTCCTTAAGGGGTTAAAGTTGTTGTCCCTTCCCATTCTGGTGGGTATGGGGTTAAAGTGTGAGCAAGGTGGAGCTAGGTGTGGCCTTTTATAGTACTTGGGCTTGGAGCCTGAGGTTAGTGGGACTTCAGCTTTTTTGTGGAGTTATACTGCCATCCTGGACCTTACCATGTGTCCAGTTTAAGGAAAATCTTGTTGGACATAGATTGTCTTCCCTTATGTATCCTTCATGTTCTCTTCCTTACCTGTGTTGATGTTTGGTGTGGGTTTATGTTCAGGGTGTGGTGTACATCTTGTTGTAGTCTCATGTCTGGTCTTTGGGGTGTTGTTCGTCCAGCATGTATGCAAGGCGTTTCCCTGTGTGTTGTGCCTCCAGTGCGGGGGCTCCTGGGTTCCTCGGAGGGGGATCCGCGTTGACCACCTGCCTGTGGAAGTGGTCTCCAGGGTTTCCTGGAGGGGGAACCACTAGTCAGTAGCAGTTGTTGTTTCATCCAGTTGTTGTGGCAGGTAAGTGCTGTTGTTCCAGTGTGTGTTGTTTACGCTGGGTGCTTACCTGCCAATCTGGTTTATACTACTGTCTGCTCCTTTCTTGTTGCTAGGCCTGCTGGAGACTCCGGTGTCGTGGGTCTCCTAGCCCTGACATTATTTCCAGGGATCTCTAGGGTTAGTAGGGCCCGAGGTTCCGGGTATGAGCCCTCCTACTATTAGGGTTTGCTCATACAGTTAGTAGGTCAGATCTAGGATTTAGGAATGTGTTAGAAGGTGACCTGCTCCATTTATTCCTGTTTTCAGGCCTAGTGGCATATCCCACCAACCTACATTGTACTGGGTGGAGTTTCCCCCCACTCCACATCGTGACATTTATAGTGTCTTAGCAACAGTTAACAGTATGGGCGTAATTGCACGCCCAATTGCGTTAAATTACATGCAATCTGGACAATCTGGGTTCAAGGGGTTGGCTCATTTCAGACACTGATGGCATATCACTAGGATAAGCTATCAATGTCAGATGTGTGCAGGTCCCACCTCTGGGACTCACTACTATCTCCAGAACAGGGCCTGCAAAGTAAGGGCTTAAGCACACGCACTTATTTTTTGTCCGCATCCGATCCGCGTTGCAGGTCAGATGTGGACCCATTCACTTTAATGGGACTGCAAAAGATGCTGACAGCACACTGTGTGCTGTCCACATCCGTATGTCCATTCCATGTCATCCGCAATAATACAGAACATGTCCTATTGTTGTCCTCAAAATGGACAAGGATCGGGTTGTTCTATTATGGGCCGGTGCACACACAGCGGAACGCACATGGCCGGTGTCCCTGTTTTGCGGATATGTAATTTGTGGACCCAAAACAACTATGGTCCTGTGTATAAGCCCTAAAGGAGAGCAAGTTGTGTATGAAAGTTCCCAAAACAGCCAAGTTTGCTCGATCTGATATTTTCGGAAGTCCCACAGCTGTGAATGTAGAGGACACCGCACAACTGCGGCCACCACTCTGTTCACCATGAGACTGCCAGCTGGCACTCGCCTTTTTTCTAAGCTTCCGTAGAGATGAATGGAGGGAGGCCACGCATTTATGCAAAATTTGCAACTATTTGAGGGTTTTGTGCCCTGATTAACATTGTTCCAAAAAATTGTTGAGGCAGGAATAGTCAGTGCATAGCTGACCCAGCACATTTAATTATATTCTACGCCAAGAAACTGGTGTAGATTATACTTAAAATATACACTTTGCTGACTTAGATTTCAGTTCTGGTACACAGCCCTGCACAGATGCACCACAATTATTAAAAGGCATAAGCCTTAATAACTATGGCACATAAGCTGTGTGCTGATGACAGGAGGGGGAACTTTTACACATCACACAGAACAGGTCGTGACAAGCAACTTACCATTGGATGTCACAATCTGCTCCGCAGCTGTGCAGCTCTCCCTGAGGCTGAATCTCCTCTCACAGCCTTGGGAGCGAGCACGTACAGACAAGGGGAGGGGCTACTTCCTCCCTGCCCGCCTGCCTTGCTTCAGCTCCGCCCCCAGCAAGCAGGGAAGAGAGGTCCTGAGAGCAGCCAGCAACTAGGGAGGTGAGACAACCCCTTTAAGATTGGTGTCTCTTCCATGTTTTGTGGTATTTTTCTCAACTTTTTTTTTGTAGGATATACTCTGTATGGTATTTCTTTGCATGGGTGTTCTATATCATTTCAAAACAATCAAGAAATGTGATTCCATAAAATGTAACTAATAGAGATGAGTGAATCGATTCGTTCATCTCAATTAGTTACATTTTATGGAATCACATTTCTTGATTGTTTTGAAATGATATAGAACACCCATGCAAAGAATTACCATACAGAGTATATCCTACCAAAAAAGGTAGTGAAAAGTACCACAAAATATGGAAGAGACACCAATCTTAATCTATCTCCCATGACATCAGATGTGCCATAGTTATTAAGGCTTATGCCTTTTAATAATTGTGATGCATCTGTGCAGGGCTGTGTACCAGAACTGAAATCTATTCCAGCAAAGTGTATATTTCATGTATAATCTACACCAGTTTCTTGGTGTAGATTATAATTAAATGTGCTGGGTAAGCTATGCACTGACTATTCCTGCCTCAACCATTTTTTGGAACAGTGTTAATCAGGGCACAAAACCCTCAAAAAGTTGCAAATTTAGCATCAATGCGTGTCCACCCTCCAGTCATCTCTACAGAAGCTGAGAAAATAGGCAAATGCCAGATTTTCTAAAAATTCAGGTCAAAACTGGATTTTTGGGGACTCGATTCGGGCAAATTTCTCAAAATGATGTAAGCCATTTTTTTTATCTCAAAATACTAAAAAAGATGAAGGTGGATCATCGACCCCAGGTGGTGCATATGCCATTTGTCCCAAAAAAGCAAAAACATTTTCTGACTATTTAAAATATGACTGATTGGACAGAATCAAATATGAATCAAATTTCAAGAAATTTGCTCATCACTAGTCACTAATTATTTTACGTATTTGACATATATTGTAAAATAGAGGCAAAATGCATGAAGGATGACTTTTGCATCAGTATTTCCAGTGTAAAACAATTCAAAGAGTGCCACTTAAAAACAGATGTGGAAATGTGGAGCACCAAGTGCCATTGATGTGAGATGTGGACATCAGCTACAAAGCTGCACAAGGGTGGACCGACTCGCTACAGTGGAGTAGCTCACTGACAGAATTAACTAAAGGGCTAGCTGTCATATGTCTAAAAAAAAACTGTTTAGTGGAGCTCCAAAGCAGATGGAAGGCCACTGCACCCCTACTAACAAAGTTGCATTTGCAGAAAAGACTTCAATTCTTGTGGCAGTATTGGTATTGGACTTCCTCTGACTAGCAAAAGGCTGCCTTCTCTGATGAGGCTGATCTTCTCTGATGAGTCTCATTTTCTGCTTCATCAAATTGATGGATGTTGGAACACAAGCTGGTGGTGACAGCGTTTTGGTCTGGGGAATATTTTTGTGGACTTCTTTGGGCCATCTCATCCATGTGGAAAGCACTGACAGCAAGTTTGGGCATGAATCATTCCTTGCAGATCACATACACCCATACATGATTATCTTCCTGAGGGTGGATGAGATTTTTCAGCAAGACAATGCGACATGTCACATGACTAGAAATGTCTGACATTGGTCGGAAGAGTATGACCAAGACTTCCAAATACTACACTGACTTCTTAATTCCCCAGACTTGAGCCCAATCTGTGGGACCCCCTTGATCATCATGTTCACTCTATGGATCCTTCTCCATTCACTGGAGCAGTGCAGACAGCATGGCTCCAGATACCTGTGACAACCTACCAGGATCTTATTGAGTCACTCCCAGACTGTCTAGTGGCTTGTCCATGCTATACAGTACGGTTAACCTGGATATTTGCTGGTGATGGTGATGATATTAGCTGGTGATGATAATGTGACACTACTGAATTTATGTGTACAGTCTATAGCGCTGCTCTCCTGCTTAATCAAGGCCATCAGTAGTACACCAGAGTGGTAATTTGTCATAAAATTCCCTGGTCTCTACTGATAATGAGATGACTCTTCTGACCCTATTCCAGAATATGCAGCAAAGCTAAACAATCGATCATCAAAATGAGAAACATTTTTTGAAAGCCTCTATACCACTGGCTTAGAAAAGTCACACATTTTTTGCAAGCCCCATTTTGCTAAAAAATTTGCAACATTTCCCCTGTTAAATTGTTCTTGCAACTTATGTACGTGGGTGAGGATAAGGAGGGATGCAGGAAATGTGTAGTCTGACAAATTTAACATTATCTATGCCAGAAAACTGACATAAATTACAGTTGAAAGACACACCAGCTTCCAGCTGGACTTCCCAAGATGCTGCATCTTGGGAAGTTGTGTATCTCTTAGTAAATTTGACGTATCTTATGTCAGCTGGCTTTTTACTAAGATTTGCATATGAAGGGGCGATCTTACTAAATTTCCCTCAATGTGTGCCAGAATATTTTTTTTTTAAATAATAATATACCTATGATTAAAGATAAAAAAAAAATAAAACATGAAAATATTATTGTATTAAACACCTGATTTAATAATATAGCACATTCTGATGCTACATTCCCTTTAAAGGGGCATTCCCATAACAGACAATGGGGGCATATCGCTAGGATATGCCCCCATTGTCTGATAGGTGCAGGTCCCACCTCTGGGACCCGCACCTACAACGAGAATGGAGCGGGGAGCGCTGTGGCTTGGAGGATCCCGGATTTCCCGGGGTCCAGCCACCACCGAGCGCTGCTCCTATAGAAGTGAATAAGAGTGCACGCGCGGCCCCTGCTCCTATTCATTTCTATGGGGCAGACGTAAATAGCCGAGCCAGCGCTTGGCTATTTTCGGCGGCCCTATAGAAATAAATGGAGGGCGGGTGTGCATGTGCAGACCCGCACCTATCAGACAATGGGGGCATATCCTAGCGATATGCCCCCATTGTCTGTAATGGGAATACCCCTTTTAGTCAAAGTTAAAGAAGATAGTTACAGTTGAAAAGGGTTAAGTTAAATATTATGCAGAATTTGTGCTGCAGACTAAAATATATTTTTGAACAAAACTAATTAACTCAATTTTTTTCACACTCTAAACAACCTTGTTCTTCAAAAATTTTAACACCTTCCTGAGATCAGATGTACAGGTATACCATATGTTGCGTTTTTACATATGGCACCCACTCAGGAGCTGAGCGGGTTCCATAGCCACTTTGTGCCTGCTGTTTTACACAGCAGACATCCACTGACAGAATCCATGATTGCCAATAAATCCAGTCACATGCCTTCTGAAGGCTCTGAAGCCTGTCATAGCTGTTGGCAGAGCTTGTTAGAAACGTAGTCAATCTCCCATGGCCTGAATTTTTGGGGAAAAATTTTCAAATAATGAAACAAAAGAAAACGTATAAAAATGTGGTATAGCTATAATCGTACTGACCCTTAGATTGAAAATAACCTGTCATTTTTACAGCATTTTTACAGTGAAAATGAAACCCATAAAACTATGGCAGAATTGTGGGGGGGTTTCCAAATCCACCCCATATGGAGTTGTTTTACAACTTCTCCCTACATTTTATGCATTATTAATATTAATAATAATATAACTAATATTAGAAACTACAACTTGTATAGTAAAAAAACAAGCTCTCATGCGGCTATGTGAATGAAAACATTTAAATATTATGGCTCCAGCAAGACCGTGGGAAGGGGTTAAATATATTTTTACATGTTTTGTAATAATCTTTCAACTTAAAGATTTTTCACATTTTCTTATTAATTTAAAGTATGACTAAACACTAATCAGTAGAAAATAAAAATTGTATTTTGTTTAAACAAACAAAAAAAACTCGTATAACTGTCTCAAGTCAGAATATTTTGCAACACTAATTTTTAAGATATTACATTACAGGAAAACAGTTGGGGGATCAAACATAGAGAGGTTTGGCTCATTTATTTAAATGTTAACCTTTCCAGCAATCCTTCAGGCGAAAGGGCGTAGTAGAGAGAGGCTATTGGAGTCAGAATAAGAAGTGGTCATTTTTCTTCATTAATAATGATTAGTATATAGTGCTGCATTCTCAGATGATGACTCAAAATGTTAGGAAGTTTGAATAAATATCCACTGAGTCCCATGAGTTTTGGTTTACTTTCAGCAAAGTTAGTCACTCTTAACTTAGGGAAATTCTCACTAGGAAAAGGGTTCCTTAATTTAATTCACAGCTATGGAAAAAAGGATTAACCATTTTATGACCCAATCATGCCAAAAATAATTGTTATTTTACCTTTTAAATACCAGTGTTCCTTTATATAACCTCTAGTTTTAAAAATGTAAGTCAAAAGGGCATTTAGAAACTGCCATATCTAAATAACTTGCCAACCTCTGTTTTTACCTATGTAAAAGCAGGCTTCTATTTTACCCTCGAGGTCAAGTACTTAAATCAGCACTTAGCAATAATATATATATATATATATATATATATATATATATACCCTAGTGGTAGGAGTACTGTCTAATAAATTCTGGTAGGTGCAGCTCCCTTCTCCAACATTCACTATCTGTGCTGCTGTTCTCTTGTGCTGGACCGTGCACTGCTGTCTGCTGGTCCGTGTGATATCACTCCTGTCCGATTCAAACAGATCAGATGAGGATATTTTGGAGTCTGGAAAGATTAAGAACTGATCATGGGATAATTTGATATTGGGTTCTTAGGCGGCACTAACTATATGGGTTACCTAAAGACCATTATACTGTATATGCACAAGTTTAAATTATGCTCTTAGGGTTCCACTTACAATTTCATGTGGGCCACTTTGGGAAACACTGTATTATGGGGCTATTTACTATGGGATAAATTTAAAGATCACCATCTGTATGCTGCTACTTATTAGGGATACAATATGTATAAAGCTATTTACTGTGGGGTATTTTAGAGGATAAACTATATGTAAGGCATTTTTTATTAGGGATCACTACATGGTGTTATTTATTGTAGGATATTTTTGGGGTTACTAGCTGCTGCATGATGTTTTTTAATGTGAGTTACTGGGTGTCCCACTATTACACATTTTATGTCCCACTATTTCAGGGAGCACTGTTTGCATGGCACTATTATTGGAGATGCTACCTGCATTGCAATGTCATTTGGGGGTACTATATTCATTTATGGAGTGCGGTGATTGTGGGCGTGGCTGGCATAGTCATGGGTGTCGGCACTACATTGAGTTTGAAAGGAAAGGGACAGCAGGACAACACTATTTTTTGCAATACAGTATCTGGGAACAAGCACACTACTGGGGTAAAGAAGTTTATTGGCAACTGAGGTAGCAATACAATAAAAGTATTAAAGTGAATGTGGAGGTAGGAGAATAGCAGGTAGGGATGTGCTGGAAAAACAAGGAGCCAAAGAAATCTGTGTACCAAGCCTAGCAGAGAGAAGTCACAACTGGAAGAAGAGTTGAGCACATTGTTAAAGATTCTATTCTCCTGGAAACAAACCTTGCAAAACTTTAACCAGAGCGCTTAGGACACAAAGAGCCACTACTTCATCACTAGCTTACTGATTGATCTGGCCAAGAACATACTCTTGTATGTCAAATAGTCCTATATAACCTCAATATTCTCATTACACCATCTGATCCTGAGAACCTGATCCATAAGTCTTTCAACTGACCAGGTCTACCCAAACTCCCTCAGGATTATTACATACTTCTGGAATCACCTATTTCAGGAATTGAACTGAAAATGCTTCTCTCAGATTCCCTCTCCTGTTAGCCAGAACTGCATAAACATCTGGTGCCGTTGGGATAATAGGAACAATAAAGGATACTCCAGAGTCCAGACATGTAGTTACATTGGAGTTCGATGTATTCATGAGTAGAGCAACCCCTTCATCTGCATACATTGCAACCCGTCAATCACTGTGAGGAAAGTAAGAGTTGTTGGGGAGGCCTCATCTGAGTCATCTCCATTGCAAACCCTGATACATACAGGTTGTTACTCTTCTTGTTTGATGGATTCTTTTAAACACTCATCAATCCAATTCTGTATGAAATTCAAATCCTAGTAGGGAATCAATTCTGCCACCTCTATAAATGATCACATTTTCAAAAAACATCAGTAGGAAGATTGAAGTTCAGACAAAAGTGGACCTTGAACCTTGAGACATGACAATGGCCCTAGACATACCAGTAAATCCAGCAAAGTAATTCTGAATACAAAGAAATATCTCAGGAATACTGTATAGACATGTTAGAAGGACACTATAGACACAGGTCACGAGAATTTAGAAGTGTATAGACATCTATCATGCGGTCTGAACATAGCCTTGCATAAATTATCTGCCAAACCTTTGCATATTAACATAACCAGGCTGTTTGTCTCTTATAACAGTATGGGATAAAAAGTTGATGGGTGATCAGACTAAAACACTTGAGGGAAAAATGTCTACTAATTGGCTTAAAGGGAGTCTGTCACCAGGAAACTCACTGATTAACTGGGCACAATTACTAGTAGGACTAGCACAGCAGAATGTAATCATAGCTTTTACTTCCATTCTGAAAATGCAAATGAGCGGTTAAAGGGGTATTCCTACCTGAGACACTTATGGTCCATCAATAAGATGTTCTATAAATTTCTGATTGGTGTAAGTCCAGTCACTCCTATCTCTTGAGCGGGATCCCGAAATTAATGGAGTGTAAGCCACAAGTACACAACCATCCTCCACTCACAAGATGGCTTGGCTATTTCTGGATGTCCTGTAGAAGTAAATAGGATGCCATGCATGCGTGATGCCTCTCCATTCACTTGATGTCTCTCCATTCAGTCTTGAAAAAGGAGTAGATCTCAGAGGTGGGAACCGCACCTATCAGAAAATCTTGGCATATCTTATCAATATTCCATATAAGTCCCAAATGGAATAGTTATTTTATGTGCACCAAGGGTAACTCCAAGCCACTCTGTGCACCTTTGCTCCTCCTACTTCCTCTTCAACCCCCTCTCCTGACTGACAGGACCAGGTAAGACGGCTCTGCAGGAACCTGACTCCGGACTCAGTTAATCATTAAGAAGAGGGAGGGACTGACAGAGGAAGCAGGAGGAGCATAGAGCCAAAGTGGCTCAGGTCCACCCCCAGTGCACTTAACTGCTCAGTTGCTTATGGATTAAAAGCACTTCTCCAGAATGAAAGAACGGATTGCCAAGTGACGGGTATCATAACATTCAGCAGAGCTAGTCCTACAGCTAGTGAATTTCCTGGTGACTAGGGATGAGCGGCATAGGCTATATTCGAATTTGCGATATTTCGCTAATTTTTGGCCGAATATTCGCAATAAATTAGCAAATTTGAGAACGTGATCTCCAGTTATTGTTTACTTGATTGCGAACATTGGCAATGTAATATAATCAATGTAATATTTTAATATTCAAAACTATTTGCGAATACGAATATATAGCACTATATTATAAATATTCACGAATTCTTGAAGTGGCGATATTCGCGATTCGAATATTCGCGCTCAACACTACTGGTGACCACACATCTATTCAGTAGTGATTGTTTTAAATCAAGTTGGAAATACTTTTAGAGAGTTACGCCAGTGAGAAACATCTATTACTTCTTCACAAAACGGGCATAAATGGTAGAGCTGTAGGGGTCCCCTCCCACTGCGCAGCGTGGTGAGGAGTAATTTGTATGAAGCTAGTTAACTCATTCAGGGAATGTCTCTTGCTCGAATTTACATGTTAAGTCACGTCCTCCATATTTTTTTTCAACCATAATCACTGTAGATATTGTGAAGTGATCCTGGTGTATAATTGTAAGGAGCGGCGCATGCACAGTAGCTCAGCGAATGAAGAAGAAATAGGATTTTATACTCTTCTGGCTCCTCATCACTGCAGGGAGATCCTAAACTATTTTTACCAATACCCAAGCCGTTCTAACACATTTCTTCCTCCAACATTTTGTCAGTTTCTTTCCCTGTCAAATGAAGCATTTTTTAAAACCCACACAACCAAATACAGGAAACACAGGACTCGTGCCAGAGGTTCCATCGAGCAGAGCCCAGTGTTATTATTGTTCACTTCTGCTCTAGAATTTTCCCATCATGACTTACTACTGGGCTTTGTCTCCCCGCTTGGAAAGGTTACCGCTGAAAACGTTTGCTTCATGTGAGGCCATGAATAAAATTAAGTGTAATTCCACTGAAGAGAAACCGCCAAGATTTTCAAAGAGATTGTGGTAAAATGTGACTGTCTGAAGCTATTTTCACTAAGGAAAGAATGTGTACAGATGCTGGCTCAGCAATTTCAATGACTTTTTTTTTTATGCACACACTTTAGAGTGATAATAATTACAAATGAGAGTGAGGAAAGAAAACTAAATCTTATATCTAATCTGGAAGATAAAATTGCAAAATGAAACATTTAAAAAATATGATGAGCCAGACAACACTTAAAGTGAAATTGTCACCACTTTTGTCACCACTTTGAACAGAGTTGTGTACAGGTCATCCAGACAATGCCAAGGTTTGGGCTGGGGCTACACGACGATCGCTGCAATGTTACTCAGTAGGTGTGGACCCACTGTGTCACTTGAACAGATTTCACTTGGGGCAACTACCAAGAACGTTATTTAAGTGACCCACCTGGACTTCACCCATTAGCCTCCTTACAGGGATCTGACTGTAGGAAAACCAGCAGGCCACTAATTCTCAGAGTAGGCTCTTTCCAAGTAACAGCTGATCCATTGGGTTGAAGTGACACCGGTACCAAAACCATAGTCAGGGCAGGTTTAGTAAGTACAATCAGATGCAGTATAAGGTCAGAAAGGGAAGAAAATCCTTGAAATATGTGAGTTAAAAACTGTTTTAAATCTGTGGGATAACTCTCTAATCAACATCAACCAAAAAGAGAGATTTTTGGGAGTGGTGGGTGAGGCATGTTGCCACTTTTGCTATGTAAGGATATCTATACTATTATTGCTTTATTAGATTTTTTTATTATCTACACTGTAAGATGGCTCCTTATTCTTATATGTGTCTTTGACTTGTCTAGTGTTGCTTTATTATATATATTTTTAACATAAATTTTCAGTAAAGATGGAATCTTGGATCTAGTACCTTTTGTTTGGTGATATTACTCTGTAATCAAGCAGCCAGTGTGCCAAATGAGAGAGAGAGGGTGGGTCGGCCATCCGCCCTGGGTGCCAGCTGTCAGAGGGGTGCCAGATGCAATGCAATGCAGACGGAAGCACTCATTGCTAGAGTGCAGGCGAGCTGGTGGTCCCTTCACTTACTGACACCTCAGCTCCCCACCCTCCGTCCTTCCTCCAGACCAGCGCACTGCATGGTAAAGCTCCCTGCTTCATCATTCATCCCTACCGGCACAGATCGCACTGCTGGACTGTGTAGCAGAAGCCCAGGAATCTGCCTGTGCACTCCTCCCACACAGTGCTGCAGAGCAATCTGTGCCTGCACGAGATTGCTGGAAGGGGCACAGAGGGGGAATTACTATCTGTGAAGGGGCACAGAGAGGGCATTACTACTGTGACATAGCTTAATAAATGCTATGGGGGGAACAGAGAGGACATACTGTATCTACTGTGAGGGGGACACAATGAGGGCATAACTACTCTGAAGGGGGCATAGAGAGAGGATAACTACTCTGAGGGGACACAGTGAGAGCATAACTACTCTGAAGGGGACATAGAGAGAGCATAACTACTGTGAGGGGACACAGTGAGGGCATAACTACTCTGAAGGGGACATAGGGAGAGCATAGCTACTGTGAGGGGGCACATTGAGGGCATAACTACTGTGAAGGGGGCACAATGTGGGCACAATTACTTGAAGGGGCACAGAGAGGACATAACTACTGTGATGGGGCATAATGTGGGCATAGATACCATGAAATGGCACAATAAGGACATAACTACTGTGAAGGGGGCAGAATGAAGGGATCACGACTGTGAGGGGGGCACAATATTTATAACTACTGTTATGGGGACACAGAGAGAGAATAACTACTGTTATGGGGCACAGAGAGTTCATAACTACTATGAGGGGGCACAATGAGGGTATAAATACTGTTATAGGGGACACAGAGGACATTACTGTAAGGGAAGCACAATGAGGGCATAACTACTGTGAATGCGGCATGAAGATGAAATAACTACCGTGAGGGGGACAAAATGTGGACATAACTACTGTGAGATGGGCACAATGTGGGCATAAATACGTGAAGGGGTGCATTGACGGCATAACTACAGTGAAGGGGCACAATGAGGGCATAACTACTGTGAGGGGGCCCGATGTATTGGGGGGGGGGGTCCAGAAAAAGGACCCACTGCTGGTGCCAAACATTTTAGGCCCTCCCACCACTGCAAGCAGCTGAAATGTTTTTCAGTGTTTCCAAGCCATGTGCTTCTATGAAAATAGATGGCACTTAATTATCTTTGAGGGTATACTGTGCTGTACATTACAAAGCATGAAGAAAGATTCCTCCAAGAGACACGGGGCCCATTTATTAAGACCGGTGTTTCAGATGCCGGTCTTAATAAGCACCTGCGGTGGTGGCGGATCGCCAAAGCTATGTGGAGGAGCGGGCCTCTCCATAACTTTGGCAGATCCACCGCTGACTCTAAATGTAAAATAGCTTCCTTGTTGTCTTACATTTAAACCATTTTCTACGCCTAAACCAGGCATAGAAAATGATGAATGAGACAGGCATTTCCTAAAATGTGTTACCCTGTTAGTGTAACTATATCTGGTATATGTGAAGCATCAGATACACACAGACATTACATTACACACATTTGTAGCGTCTCTCATGCCTGGTAAAGAGCTGTCGGCAAACACAGGCTTTAATACATATTATGACATTGCATATAAAATAACACGAGGACCTAATACAGCTGTATTCCCACAATAAAAGCCGAAACGTCCACAGGATTTTGTCACAAACACCAGGTGCAAACGGAGCCAAACACAATGAGCTCAGGGGGGAAAGGAAGATAAATGATCGCTGTTATTGGTTTAAAATCCCCGTCACAAGTGAAGGCTCATTTATTATCCGGCAGCTCCATGTAACAGCCATGCGTGGTCCCCTGCCTGGAAGAATGTCAAGTTTGTCAAGCTGAAAATGTGCATTTAGAACATGGGCGCATTTTCCCTTTACTAATCCTAGGGTCAGTAGCGTGAATGTCACTTTGAACATTTATGCGTTACCTTGTAGGAAAGCTTAGTTATAAATTTTAAAAGCATACCTAACCCTAACTTCCTGTTCACCTCCAATTTTAAGGTATTGAGGTTAGAAGTCAAAGGTCGTACCCCTCGTTCAATAAAAATCCTTTGCTGCCACAGTTATTACAAGTATTCCACATCCCTGCCAATTCCCCTGTGACATAAAGCACCATTTTCCTCTGCTTTTTTTGGGGCCCCTCTCTTCCTCTTTTATATAGTCGAAAAACAGCCTCCAAGATTCTCTCTTGTCCAGAAAGCCACGCTACGTCTTACTGAAATACGCAGACCATTAGCTAAAAACGAGAAAACAGGTTCACACACAAGACGTTTTCACAGAGCTGTGAATAGCATAACGTGTTTTCGACTCCCCCCCCTTCCTTTCTTCTCTGAGAGTAACAGAGGTTTTATTCAGGGGGCGCACCTGTGGAAACCAAGCTTCCAGCACACACTGGATCATTAACAAAATGAGTTGTGTCAATAGGTTAGAGTCTCTAAGGGGAAGAGGGCCATATATCAAAAGAATAACATTATTTATTCTGTGGTAGATAAAGTGCTTGATTTAATGAGGCTGGCAATTGGTAAAAACAGTTAGAAAAAGAAAGCACGCTTGTAAGAGAAGATAAAATATACATTTCTGTTCAGCAAAAAAAAAAAAAGTTAAGATTATGATCACCAAAGGTAAAGATAGAATGTGCTGTATAATATATACCGCATTTGACAGGCAAAAGAAAAATAAGTTATCATACCCAGAGTCAGTGATAACATGATAACGTTAGGAATTTGTTACTTGCCGGGCAATTAAAAAAATGCTCTAAGGGCCTGTTCATACAGAGGATTTTGTTTCTGCTGTGGTTCTTCACTTTAGAAGCTGTGGACCCACGGGTGGCTTAGTTCCTGTTAGGTCCCTACCTTACCGACAGGCGCTCTCCAAAGCCGTCAGCATCTGTGTTCTGTCCCGTGTCCAGTGCCTCGTTGCCATGTAACCAGACGGGCCCTCTGTGTTCTGGAGCACAGACCAACCAGGAGTGATGTCATCATGTCACGGCCCATGTGACTTGGATATGTGATCAATGGTGCGTCCTATTTAAACAGTCAACTGCTGGCCAAAGTTGCCTGTGATTAAAGGGGTTATCCAACCTCAGAAACCCCTTTAAGGAGTCTTTTCCACATATACCCTGCTATTTTTGCTTTGACCTCTGTATACTACCCCTTTTGCCTGATGATTTGGATCTGATGATATTTCTTAGTGTGACCTTTTGGCTTGGTACGTTTCTGATTTGGCTTTAGATTAGATTGTCCTGGTATCAACTTTGGCTTGTACGAATCTGCTATCTTTAGTTTTTGTTCGGTTCTTGTTCTGTTTGTCCAAAACAACTAGTTTGTTATCTGCTCTGAGTATCTGTCACTACGTTTATTATTTTGGTCCTTTGTGCTGTTTCCTGTAGGTCCCTGGACCTAGTTAGGAAAGGACCACCATCCAGTTATGGGCCATCACCTATGGAGGATCATGCAAGAAGGTAGGGATAGTGGTGTGGGTGAAGTTCAGGCCCTCACTGATCCCTTTAGTGACAGCTCCATTGAATGAGCTAACCCGTGAGTTGATAGCCAATGTGGCTTCAAGCAGTCATGTCCCTTTTTGGCATGGTCACGGCTTTAAACCACTGACCCGCAAACTGCAGCACTGCCTCCCATTGAAAACATTGAGAGACAACAATTTCCAGTGTGATAGGATCCTAAAAAACCTTACGCTTCTGTAATTTGCCCACTGGCTTCTGGTATTGCCCATATGGCACAGGTAAGTGAGTGTTAGGTCCTGAGCTATTTGAGAGACCTTGGCGCAGTGCTCAGGCTTAGACAAGTCCTCCACAGTAGGATATGTTGGCTAATCTCTCAATTTTAACATCAGTATGAGGGTTTAGTAAGACCGCAGAGTGCACCTGTCTTTGCAAATATTATATTGGTATATTGGTTATCACATCCACATAATTGCAATCTTGTGTAGGATGTCTATTGTGGTACTTGTGGTCCGCTGCGGGCATCCTCCACTGTATGCATTTTTGCTGGGGATTGCCATTTGCAACGGGCTACAAGTGCAGGATTTGCTCCCCTGTATACTCATGCACAACTGCATATGGGTTAGAGCACTCCCTGCTTGTTTAACACCACGCCATTTTTTCTGTTGGCATGTATATAGGATCCTAAAAAAGTATAAAAATGTTTTGTAGTTTTTTTATTTTTATTTGCTCATATTTGGTAATTTGTTAGGAATCTTTAAAGCTATTCTGCTATTTTTGTAAAATTGCAAAAGTGCATTTCATATCCTAAGGTTTTTAGATGGTGTCAAGATCTAAACAGAAACTACGACACAGTACTGGGTCAGTCACATGACAGATACTGCTTGGGCCCTACGGCCCTCCAGCTGTTGCAAAACTACAACTCCAGCATGCCTGGACAGCCTACAGCTATTAGGGCATGCTGGAATTTGTAGTTTTGCAACAGCTGGAGGGCCACTGGTTGAGCATCCCTGGACTCTATTGGGTTTTATTTCACTCCACATTTTATATGGTGTCCTCTTTTTCAATACTATTTAGCTTTAAATCCTGTGTATAGAAATGTTGTTCTTGTTTTGGTACTAGGCCAGTTTCACATGGCCATAATTTGGCTATATTTTAGCACCCCTATACTACTACTGAACTGATCACCTATGGGAAGTTCGACCACAGTATCAACAATAAAATGTGGCCATATTATAGGGCTGTGCAACCGGTTTAGACCAGATTAGTTAAAAGCTGTTTTAGGTACATAAAAATATTTTTTAATTAAACAATAACAGCCTATTTGTGAATTTTCCATGTAATTTGTAATACAAAAATGGGTGGATGGTTTTCTGGATATAAGTTTTTGAAGTCACTCCTGTGACTTCAAAGGAGTCACAGGAGTGACTTTAACCTCCTCTTTGAACTTCTGGCATGTTAAACAGTTTTGTTTAACTCACTTAGGCCCCTTTCATACGCGCGAGTATTCCGCACGGATGCGATGCGTGAGTTGAACGCATTGCACCCGCACTAAATCCCGACGCATTTATTTCGATGGCGCTGTTGACATGAGCGGTGATTTTCATGCATCACTTATGCGTTGCGTGAAAATCGCAGCATGCTCTATTTTGTGCGTTTTTCACGTAACGCAGGCCCCATAGAAAGGAATAGGGTTGCGTGAAAAAAAAACAAGTGCGGATGCAGTGCGATTTTCACGCACGGTTGCTAGGAGACGATCGGGATGGAGACCCGATCATTATTATTTTCCCTTATAACATGGTTATAAGAGAAAATAATAGCATTCTGAATACAGAATGCATAGTACAATAGCGCTGGAGGGGTTAAAAAAATAATAATAATTTAACTCCCCTTGATCCACTTGATCGCGAAGCCGGCATCTCCTTCTGTCTTCATCTTAGCTGTGTGGAGGAACAGGACCTGTGGTGACGTCACTCCGGTCATCACATGATCCATCACCATGGTAAAAGATCATGTGATGGATCATGTGATGACCGGAGTGACGTCACCACAGGTCCTGTTCCTGCACACAGCTAAGATGAAGACAGAAGGAGATGCCGGCTTCGCGATCAAGTGGACTAAGGTGAGTTAAATTATTATTATTATTTTTTTAACCCCTCCAGCACCATTGTACTATGCATTCTGTATTCAGAATGCTATTATTTTCCCTTATAACCATGTTATAAGGGAAAATAATACAATCTACAGAACACCGATCCCAAGCCCGAACTTCTGTGAAGAAGTTCGGGTTTGGGTACCAAACATGCGCGATTTTTCTCACGCGAGTGCAAAACGCATTACAATGTTTTGCACTCGCGCTGAAGAATCGCGGGTGTTCCCGCAACGCACCCGCACATTTTCCCGCAACGCCCGTGTGAAAGAGGCCTTACTCATAGAAGAAAAGGGGATGAGTGACTCAATTAGAACATCAGACATTACATTGATAAGTGCAATGGTCTTCTGTGAGTATCTTTATGTACAGTAAAGGCTCATGCACACGAACGTATTTTCTTTCCGCTTTCATTCAGTTTTTTTTGCAGACTGTATGCAGAACCCTTCACTTTAACGGGTCCGCAAAAACAACAGAAGGTACTACGTGTGCATTCCATTTCCGTATTTCCGTATTTCAGTTCCACAAAAAAAATGTGCATGTCCTATTATTGTCTGCAAATCATGGTCCGAGGCCCCATTCAAGTCAATGGGTCTGCAAAAAATATGGAACGCACACGGAACACATCCGTATGTCATCCATATTTTGCTTATCCATACTGTAGAAATGCTATGCCCAGCCCATATTTCTCATGTGTTTGATGATTAATAAGTTACTGCTTCCGTTTCTGATCCGCAAAAAATGGATCGCATACGGAAACCATACGGATATGTTTTGTGTAATAGCTGAGCGGAAGAGGACTTAAATCTGAGAAAAATACCCCTCAAATACGGAACAACAGATCCTTGAAAAACGGACAGCAAAACGGTTGTGTGCATGAGCCCTAAGTTATAGTAAATTTCGGCAAGCCATTCGAAGCCCCTCCCACTAATCCCAAAAAGTCACAAATTATGCCACAAATATGGAGTGCACCATAATGTGTGACTATTTTTTACACAACTACTCTATTGTGGCATAAAGACATTGATAAATGTTCCCTAAAATGTTGCATTGTATGGTATAGTACTGAGGAAGATAAAAGAAAAGAGCCCAAAAAAATAAAAAGTGCTTTCGTTGAATATTGAATTATAAACACATTCCTTTTCTGATAAAAGTATAGCTTTGAAAGACAAATCACTGCATCAAACTTCCCTGTATTAGGCCTCTTGCAAACGACTGTATGGCTTTTTCTGTATTTTGCCATTCCGTTTTTCCGTTTGGTTTCCGTTTGTGATCCGTTTTTTGCAGATTGCAAACGGAAACAGAAGCATACAATAATGTTTAAACAGTAAGTACATAAAAAATTGGGCTGGGCATAAAATTTTCAATAGATGGTTCCGCAAAAAACGGAACGGATACAGAAGACATACGGATGCATTCCGTATGCATTCGGTTTTTTTTGCGGATCCATTGAAATGAATGGTTCCGTATATGGTCCGTATACGCTACGCAAAAAACAGAACCTCTTGCACATGACCGTACACCAGCAGCTGACATGGCACCCCAAACCATCACTGACTGTGGGTACTTGACACTGGACTTCAGGCATTTTGGCATTTCCCTCTCCCCAGTCTTCCTCCAGACTCTGGCACCTTGATTTCCGAATGACATGCAAAATTTGCTTTCATCCGAAAAAAGTACTTTGGACCACTGAGCAACAGTCCAGTGCTGCTTCTCTGTAGCCCAGGTCAGGCGCTTCTGCCGCTGTTTCTGGTTCAAAAGTGGTTTGACCTGGGGAATGCGGCACCTGTAGCCCATTTCCTGCACACGCCTGTACACGGTGGCTCTGGATGTTTCTACTCCAGACTCAGTCCACTGCTTCCGCAGGTCCCCCAAGGTCTGGAATCGGTCCTTCTCCACAATCTTCCTCAGGGTCCGGTTACCTCTTCTCGTTGTGCAGCGTTTTCTGCCACACTTTTTCCTTCCCACAGACTTCCCACTGAGGTGCCTTGATACAGCACTCTGGGAACAGCCTATTCGTTCAGAAATTTCTTTCTGTGTCTTACCCTCTTGCTTGAGGGTGTCAATGATGGCCTTCTGGACAGCAGTCAGGGTGGCAGTCTTACCCATGATTGCGGTTTTGAGTAATGAACCAGGCTGGGAGTTTTTAAAAGCCTCAGGAATCTTTTGCAGGTGTTTAAAGTTAATGAGTTGATTCAGATGATTAGGTTAATAGCTCGTTTAGAGAACCTTTTCATGATATGCTAATTTTTTTAGATAGGAATTTGGGGTTTTCATGAGCTGTATGCCAAAATCATCAATATTAAAACAATAAAAGGCTTGAACTACTTCAGTTGGTGTGTAATGAATCTAAAATATATGAAAGTCTAATGTTTATCAGTACATTACAGAAAATAATGAACTTTATCACAATATGCTAATTCTTTGAGAAGGACCTGTACATCACAGATGCACGGGGAGTGTATGTAGTGAGTTCAAGAGCTGAGCCAAACAGGTTCAAATGCCCTAGGGGGACTAAAAAAGTGTGAATAAAAAAGGTGCATTGAACCCCTTCCTGACATGTTTTTGCATTTTAATTTTTTTACTCACTGCCTTCCCAGACCCATGACTTTTTTACTTTTCTATTCACATGGCTATATGAGAACTTATTTTTTTGCGTGACAATTTGGAGTTTCTTATGGCACCATTTTATATTGCATGCAATGTTATGCTGTGCTACCGCCAATTTTTCAAAGGGACTGAGGCTACCACGGTGATTGAACAGCTTCCACAATCTCAGCGCAGGGAAGCCATTTGTGTCCTGTGAGTGCAGCACTCCTGGTAAAAAAAAACTCTCAGATGCCATGGTCACAAATGAACACAGTAGCTGAGGGGGTTAAATGTCGTGATCAGCGTTATCGCCAATCACAGACATTAGCTCTGGGTGTCTGCTGTTTAAGAATAGCAGAAACCCAGTGTCTATGGTGCCCGCTGCCCTCTGGAGTGGGCACAATCTTTAAAAACCTGACATCCGCAAAACATGTACAATGGAAGTTAAGAAGGGTTTAAAAAATACAATATTTGCCCTGCATAAAAAAACAGCCTTCATATGTCTACGTCAAGAAAAAAATATAAATAGTTATGGCTCTTGGAATGCAGGGAGGAAAACGTCACTGGTCCTTGAAGGGCTAAATACTACATGTGTTTATAAAATGTGACATTCGTACAACAAATTTGTTTTTAATTTCTTTTGTCCAAAAATAAGGTAAAGTAAAGAGATTTGAATCCGCTTCCTTGTTTTGCATATTATAATTAGTGTTGAGCGAATCAGACTTGATGAAGTGGAATTCAAACTGAATTTCAGGAAAAATTTGATTCGCCACAAATCCAAATTTCTTGCTGCTTAGTGGAAACAAATACATTTTTCCTGAAATAGCGGTAAAAAAAAATCATACTCACCACATCCATTTGATCACGGAGTGAAAAACGCGGCAATTCTCGCGATCACTGATGACATCACCGCACCCGGCTAGCGTGATGACGTGGTGAAATCACACGACAGCGCACATGAGAATTGGCGCTTTTCCTTCAATCAAGATGGCTGCTCTGGCCTCTCTGCAATCCAATGGATGAGGTGACTATGTCCTTTTTTGTTTTAACCCCTGAACGTGACTCTCGGATGCCACAATCAGCGCTGAACGCAGCATCTGAGGGGTTAAATGACGGAGGCAGCAAGATCGCCGTTCCTCATCATTGCGTCCCCTCCATACAATGAAATGTGAATCGCAACAAAGTCCGGCGAAGCAGCCGAATCGAATTTTTGAAAACTTTGCTCATCACTAGAGTTGAGCGAACACCTGGATGTTCGGGTTCGAGAAGTTCGGCCGAACATCCCGGAAATGTTCGGGTTCGGGATCCGAACCCGATCCGAACTTCGTCCCGAACCCGAACCCCATTGAAGTCAATGGGGACCCGAACTTTTCGGCACTAAAACGGCTGTAAAACAGCCCAGGAAAGGGCTAGAGGGCTGCAAAAGGCAGCAACATGTAGGTAAATCCCCTGCAAACAAATGTGGATAGGGAAATTAATTAAAATAAAAATTAAATAAATAAAAATTAACCAAAATCAATTGGAGAGAGGTTCCATAGCAGAGAATCTGGCTTCCCGTCACCCACCACTGGAACAGTCCATTCTCAGATATTTAGGCCCCGGCACCCAGGCAGAGGAGAGAGGTCCCGTAACAGAGAATCTGTCTTCATGTCAGCAGAGAATTAGTCTGCATGTCATAGCAGAGAATGAGGCTTCACGTCAGCCACCACTGCAACAGTCCATTGGCATATATTTAGGCCTAGCACACAGGCAGAGGAGAGAGGTCCCGTAACAGAGAATCTGGCTTCATGTCAGCAGAGAATCAGTCTGCATGTCATAGCAGAGAATGAGGCTTCACGTCAGCCACCACTGCAACAGTCCATTGGCATATATTTAGGCCCAGCACACACACAGGCAGAGGAGAGAGGTCCCGTAACAGAGAATCTGTCTTCATGTCAGCAGAGAATTAGTCTGCATGTCATAGCAGAGAATGAGGCTTCACGTCACCCACCACTGCAACAGTCCATTGGCATATATTTAGGCCTAGCACACAGGCAGAGCAGAGAGGTCCCGTAACAGACAATCTGGCTTCATGACAGCAGAGAATCAGTCTGCATGTCATAGCAGAGAATGAGGCTTCACGTCACCCACCACTGCAACAGTCCATTGGCATATATTTAGGCCTAGCACACAGGCAGAGGAGAGAGGTCCCGTAACAGAGAATCTGTCTTCATGTCAGCAGAGAATCAGTCTGCATGTCATAGCAGAGAATGAGGCTTCACGTCAGCCACCACTGCAACAGTCCATTGGCATATATTTAGGCCCAGCACCCAGGCAGAGGAGGGAGGTCCCGTAACAGAGAATCTGTCTTCATGTCAGCAGAGAATTAGTCTGCATGTCATAGCAGAGAATGAGGCTTCACGTCAGCCACCACTGCAACAGTCCATTGGCATATATTTAGGCCCAGCACACACACAGGCAGAGGAGAGAGGTCCCGTAACAGAGAATCTGGCTTCATGTCAGCAGAGAATCAGTCTGCATGTCATAGCAGAGAATGAGGCTTCACGTCAGCCACCACTGCAACAGTCCATTGGCATATATTTAGGCCCAGCACACACACAGGCAGAGGAGAGAGGTCCCGTAACAGAGAATCTGGCTTCATGTCAGCAGAGAATCAGTCTGCATGTCATAGCAGAGAATGAGGCTTCACGTCAGCCACCACTGCAACAGTCCATTGGCATATATTTAGGCCCAGCACCCAGGCAGAGGAGGGAGGTCCCGTAACAGAGAATCTGTCTTCATGTCAGCAGAGAATTAGTCTGCATGTCATAGCAGAGAATGAGGCTTCACGTCAGCCACCACTGCAACAGTCCATTGGCATATATTTAGGCCCAGCACACACACAGGCAGAGGAGAGAGGTCCCGTAACAGAGAATCTGGCTTCATGTCAGCAGAGAATCAGTCTGCATGTCATAGCAGAGAATGAGGCTTCACGTCAGCCACCACTGCAACAGTCCATTGGCATATATTTAGGCCCAGCACACACACAGGCAGAGGAGAGAGGTCCCGTAACAGAGAATCTGGCTTCATGTCAGCAGAGAATCAGTCTGCATGTCATAGCAGAGAATGAGGCTTCACGTCAGCCACCACTGCAACAGTCCATTGGCATATATTTAGGCCCAGCACACACACAGGCAGAGGAGAGAGGTCCCGTAACAGAGAATCTGGCTTCATGTCAGCAGAGAATCAGTCTGCATGTCATAGCAGAGAATGAGGCTTCACGTCAGCCACCACTGCAACAGTCCATTGGCATATATTTAGGCCCAGCACACACACAGGCAGAGGAGAGAGGTCCCGTAACAGAGAATCTGTCTTCATGTCAGCAGAGAATTAGTCTGCATGTCATAGCAGAGAATGAGGCTTCACGTCACCCACCACTGCAACAGTCCATTGGCATATATTTAGGCCTAGCACACAGGCAGAGCAGAGAGGTCCCGTAACAGACAATCTGGCTTCATGACAGCAGAGAATCAGTCTGCATGTCATAGCAGAGAATGAGGCTTCACGTCACCCACCACTGCAACAGTCCATTGGCATATATTTAGGCCTAGCACACAGGCAGAGCAGAGAGGTCCCGTAACAGACAATCTGGCTTCATGTCAGCAGAGAATCAGTCTGCATGTCATAGCAGAGAATGAGGCTTCACGTCACCCACCACTGCAACAGTCCATTGGCATATATTTAGGCCTAGCACACAGGCAGAGCAGAGAGGTCCCGTAACAGACAATCTGGCTTCATGACAGCAGAGAATCAGTCTGCATGCCATAGCAGAGAATGAGGCTTCACGTCACCCACCACTGCAACAGTCCATTGGCATATATTTAGGCCTAGCACACAGGCAGAGCAGAGAGGTCCCGTAACAGACAATCTGGCTTCATGTCAGCAGAGAATCAGTCTGCATGTCATAGCAGAGAATGAGGCTTCACGTCACCCACCACTGCAACAGTCCATTGGCATATATTTAGGCCTAGCACACAGGCAGAGCAGAGAGGTCCCGTAACAGACGATCTGGCTTCATGTCAGCAGAGAATCAGTCTGCATGTCATAGCAGAGAATCAGGCTTCACGTCAGCCACCACTGCAACAGTCCATTGTCATAAATTTAGGCCCAGCACCCAGGCAGAGGAGAGAGGTCCCGTAACAGACAATCTGGCTTCATGTCAGCAGAGAATTAGTCTGCATGTCATAGCAGAGAATCAGGCTTCATGTCAGCCACCACTGCAACAGTCCATTGGCATATATTTAGGCCTAGCACACAGGCAGAGGAGAGGTTCATTCAACTTTGGGTAGCATCGCAATATAATGGTAAAATGAAAATAAAAATAGGATTGAATGAGGAAGTGCCCTGGAGTCCAATAATATATGGTTATGGGGAGGTAGTTAATGTCTAATCTGGACAAGGGACGGACAGGTCCTGTGGGATCCATGCCTGGTTCATTTTTATGAACGTCAGCTTGTCCACATTGGCTGTAGACAGGCGGCTGCGTTTGTCTGTAATGACGCCCCCTGCCGTGCTGAATACACGTTCAGACAAAACGCTGGCTGCCGGGCAGGCCAGCACCTCCAAGGCATAAAAGGCTAGCTCTGGCCACGTGGACAATTTAGAGACCCAGAAGTTGAATGGGGCCGAACCATCAGTCAGTACGTGGAGGGGTGTGCACACGTACTGTTCCACCATGTTAGTGAAATGTTGCCTCCTGCTAACACGTTGCGTATCAGGTGGTGGTGCAGTTAGCTGTGGCGTGTTGACAAAAGTTTTCCACATCTCTGCCATGCTAACCCTGCCCTCAGAGGAGCTGGCCGTGACACAGCTGCCTTGGCGACCTCTTGCTCCTCCTCTGCCTTGGCCTTGGGCTTCCACTTGTTCCCCTGTGACATTTGGGAATGCTCTCAGTAGCGCGTCTACCAACGTGCGCTTGTACTCGCGCATCTTCCTATCACGCTCCAGTGCAGGAAGTAAGGTGGGCACATTGTCTTTGTAGCGTGGATCCAGCAGGGTGGCAACCCAGTAGTCCGCACAGGTTAAAATGTGGGCAACTCTGCTGTCGTTGCGCAGGCACTGCAGCATGTAGTCGCTCATGTGTGCCAGGCTGCCCAGGGGTAAGGACAAGCTGTCCTCTGTGGGAGGCGTATCGTCATCGTCCTGCCTTTCCCCCCAGCCACGCACCAGTGATGGACCCGAGCTGCGTTGGGTGCCACCCCGCTGTGACCATGCTTCATCCTCATCCTCCTCCACCTCCTCCTCATCCTCGTCCTCCTCGTCCTCCAGTAGTGGGCCCTGGCTGGCCACATTTGTACCTGGCCTCTGCTGTTGCAAAAAACCTCCCTCTGAGTCACTTCGAAGAGACTGGCCTGAAAGTGCTAAAAATGACCCCTCTTCCTCATCCTCCTCCTCCTCCTCCTGGGCCACCTCCTGTTCCATCATCGCCCTAAGTGTTTTCTCAAGGAGACATAGAAGTGGTATTGTAACGCTGATAACGGTGTCATCGCCACTGGCCATGTTGGTGGAGTACTCGAAACAGCGCAACAGGGCACACAGGTCTCGCATGGAGGCCCAGTCATTGGTGGTGAAGTGGTGCTGTTCTGTAGTGCGACTGACCCGTGCGTGCTGCAGCTGAAACTCCACTATGGCCTGCTGCTGCTCGCACAGTCTGTCCAGCATGTGCAAGGTGGAGTTCCACCTGGTGGGCACGTCGCATATGAGGCGGTGAGCGGGAAGGCCGAAGTTACGCTGTAGCGCAGACAGGCGAGCAGCGGCAGGATGTGAACGCCGGAAGCGCGAACAGACGGCCCGCACTTTATGCAGCAGCTCTGACATGTCGGGGTAGTTGTGAATGAACTTCTGCACCACCAAATTCAGCACATGCGCCAAGCAAGGGATGTGCGTCAAATTGGCTAGTCCCAGAGCTGCAACGAGATTTCGCCCATTATCACACACCACCAGGCCGGGCTTGAGGCTCACCGGCAGCAACCACTCGTCGGTCTGTTGTTCAATACCCCGCCACAACTCCTGTGCGGTGTGGGGCCTGTCCCCCAAACATATGAGTTTCAGAATGGCCTGCTGACGTTTACCCCGGGCTGTGCTGAAGTTGGTGGTGAAGGTGTGTGGCTGACTGGATGAGCAGGTGGAAGAAGAGGAGGAGGAAGCCGAGAAGGAGGAGGTGGCAACAGGAGGCAAAGAATGTTGCCCTGCGATCCTTGGCGGCGGCAGGACGTGCGCCAAACAGCTCTCCGCCTGGGGCCCAGCTGCCACTACATTTACCCAGTGTGCAGTTAGGGAGATATAGCGTCCCTGGCCGTGCTTACTGGTCCACGTATCTGTGGTTAGGTGGACCTTGCTACAGATGGCGTTGCGCAGTGCACACTTGATTTTATCGGATACTTGGTTGTGCAGGGAAGGCACGGCTCTCTTGGAGAAGTAGTGCCGGCTGGGAACAACATACTGTGGGACAGCAAGCGACATGAGCTGTTTGAAGCTGTCTGTGTCCACCAGCCTAAATGACAGCATTTCATAGGCCAGTAGTTTAGAAATGCTGGCATTCAGGGCCAGGGATCGAGGGTGGCTAGGTGGGAATTTACGCTTTCTATCAAATGTTTGTGAGATGGAGAGCTGAACGCTGGCGTGTGACATGGTTGAGACGCTTGGTGACGGAGGTGGTGGTGGTGGTGTTGGTGGTACATCCCCTGTTTGCTGGGCGGCAGGTGCCAACGTTCCTCCAGAGGCGGAGGAAGAGGCCGAGGCGGCAGCAGCAGAATAGGCCGAGGCGGCAGCAGCAGAAGAGGTAGCAGGGGGAGCCTGAGTGACTTCCTTGGTTTTAAGGTGTTTACTCCACTGCAGTTCATGCTTTGCATGCAGGTGCCTGGTCATGCAGGTTGTGCTCAGGTTCAGAACGTTAATGCCTCGCTTCAGGCTCTGATGGCACAGCGTGCAAACCACTCGGGTCTTGTCGTCAGCACATTGTTTGAAGAAGTGCCATGCCAGGGAACTCCTTGAAGCTGCCTTTGGGGTGCTCGGTCCCAGATGGCGGCGGTCAGTAGCAGGCGGAGTCTCTTGGCGGCGGGTGTTCTGCTTTTGCCCACTGCTCCCTCTTTTGCTACGCTGTTGGCTCGGTCTCACCACTGCCTCTTCCTCCGAACTGTGAAAGTCAGTGGCACGACCTTCATTCCATGTGGGGTCTAGGACCTCATCGTCCCCTGCATCGTCTTCCACCCAGTCTTGATCCCTGACCTCCTGTTCAGTCTGCACACTGCAGAAAGACGCAGCAGTTGGCACCTGTGTTTCGTCATCATCAGAGACATGCTGAGGTGGTATTCCCATGTCCTCATCATCAGGAAACATAAGTGGTTGTGCGTCAGTGCATTCTATGTCTTTCACCGCTGGGGAAGGGCTAGGTGGATGCCCTTGGGAAACCCTGCCAGCGGAGTCTTCAAACAGCATAAGAGACTGCTGCATAACTTGAGGCTGAGACAGTTTCCCTGGTATGCATGGGGGTGATGTGACAGACTGATGGGGTTGGTTTTCAGGCGCCATCTGTGCGCTTTCTGCAGAAGACTGGGTGGGAGATAATGTGAACGTGCTGGATCCACTGTCGGCCACCCAATTGACTAATGCCTGTACCTGCTCAGGCCTTACCATCCTTAGAACGGCATTGGGCCCCACCATATATCGCTGTAAATTCTGGCGGCTACTGGGACCTGAGGTAGTTGGTACACTAGGACGTGTGGATGTGGCAGAACGGCCACGTCCTCTCCCAGCACCAGAGGGTCCACTAACACCACCACGACCATGTCCACGTCCGCGTCCCTTACTAGATGTTTTTCTCATTGTTATGGTTCACCACAACAACAAATATATTATTTGGCCCAATGTATTGTATTCAAATTCAGCGGGATATAAATTTGAGGCCTAGTATTTAGGCGCTGGGTGACCGGTATGGATTTAGTGACAGAATTAGACTTGGAAATGCACAGAAGCGTGTGTGTGAAGTTATTCTGAATGACCCAATGTGCACCTTGAATATTATATACCCTTTTTGGGATAGATTTCAAATAGCTCTGATATAGCAGGAACCACTAAATTATGAAATTGCTAAATTGGGAATTGTACTTCAACCCAGAACAAAAAATGTGCTTTGACGGGCACTAAATAACTTTCCCAGCTACAACAGTACAGCGGTAACGAGAGATTTAGAGGGATTTAAATTTGAGGCCTAGTATTTAGGCGCTGGGTGACAGGTATGGGTTTAGTGACAGAATTAGACTTGGAAATACACAGTAGCGGGTGTGTGTGAAGTTATTCTGAATGACCCAATGTGCACCTTCAATATTATATACCCTTTTTGGGATAGATTTCAAATAGCTCTGATATAGCAGGAACCACTAAATTATGAAATTGCTAAATTGGGAATTGTACTTCAACCCAGAACAAAAAATGTGCTTTGACGGACACTAAATATCTTGCCCAGCAACAACAGTACAGCGGTGGGTAACGAGAGATTTAGAGGGATTTAAATTTGAGGCCTAGTATTTAGGCGCTGGGTCACCGGTATGGATTTAGTGACAGAATTAGACTTGGAAATGCACAGAAGCGTGTGTGTGAAGTTATTCTGAATGACCCTATGTGCACCTTCAATATTATATACCCTTTTAGGGATAGATTTCAAATAGCTCTGATATAGCAGAAACCACTAAATTATGAAATTGCTAAATTGGGAATTGTACTTCAACCCAGAACAAAAAATGTGCTTTGACGGACACTAAATATCTTGCCCAGCAACAACAGTACAGCGGTGGGTAACGAGAGATTTAGAGGGATTTAAATTTGAGGCCTAGTATTTAGGCGCTGGGTGACAGGTATGGGTTTAGTGACAGAATTAGACTTGGAAATACACAGTAGCGGGTGTGTGTGAAGTTATTCTGAATGACCCAATGTGCACCTTCAATATTATATACCCTTTTTGGGATAGATTTCAAATAGCTCTGATATAGCAGGAACCACTAAATTATGAAATTGCTAAATTGGGAATTGTACTTCAACCCAGAACAAAAAATGTGCTTTGACGGACACTAAATATCTTGCCCAGCAACAACAGTACAGCGGTGGGTAACGAGAGATTTAGAGGGATTTAAATTTGAGGCCTAGTATTTAGGCGCTGGGTCACCGGTATGGATTTAGTGACAGAATTAGACTTGGAAATGCACAGAAGCGTGTGTGTGAAGTTATTCTGAATGACCCTATGTGCACCTTCAATATTATATACCCTTTTAGGGATAGATTTCAAATAGCTCTGATATAGCAGAAACCACTAAATTATGAAATTGCTAAATTGGGAATTGTACTTCAACCCAGAACAAAAAATGTGCTTTGACGGACACTAAATATCTTGCCCAGCAACAACAGTACAGCGGTGGGTAACGAGAGATTTAGAGGGATTTAAATTTGAGGCCTAGTATTTAGGCGCTGGGTCACCGGTATGGATTTAGTGACAGAATTAGACTTGGAAATGCACAGAAGCGTGTGTGTGAAGTTATTCTGAATGACCCTATGTGCACCTTCAATATTATATACCCTTTTAGGGATAGATTTCAAATAGCTCTGATATAGCAGAAACCACTAAATTATGAAATTGCTAAATTGGGAATTGTACTTCAACCCAGAACAAAAAATGTGCTTTGACGGACACTAAATATCTTGCCCAGCAACAACAGTACAGTGGTGGGTAACGAGAGATTTAGAGGGATTTAAATTTGAGGCCTAGTATTTAGGCGCTGGGTGACCGGTATGGATTTAGTGACAGAATTAGACTTGGAAATGCACAGAAGCATGTGTGTGAAGTTATTCTGAATGACCCTATGTGCACCTTCAATATTATATACCCTTTTAGGGATAGATTTCAAATAGCTCTGATATAGCAGAAACCACTAAATTATGAAATTGCTAAATTGGGAATTGTACTTCAACCCAGAACAAAAAATGTGCTTTGACGGACACTAAATATCTTGCCCAGCAACAACAGTACAGCGGTGGGTAACGAGAGATTTAGAGGGATTTAAATTTGAGGCCTAGTATTTAGGCGCTGGGTGACAGGTATGGGTTTAGTGACAGAATTAGACTTGGAAATACACAGTAGCGGGTGTGTGTGAAGTTATTCTGAATGACCCAATGTGCACCTTCAATATTATATACCCTTTTTGGGATAGATTTCAAATAGCTCTGATATAGCAGGAACCACTAAATTATGAAATTGCTAAATTGGGAATTGTATTTCAACCCAGAACAAGAAATGTGCTTGAACGGACACTAAATAACTCGCCCAGCTACAGCACTAGGGACAGATTTAGCTGGATATAAATTTGAGGCCTAGTATTTAGGCGCTGGGTGACCGGTATGGATTTAGTGACAGAATTAGACTGGGATATGGCCAAAAAATGAACAGACTATTGCTGGTTAAATGCACTTGGTGTGACAGCTTCACCCTGATGTAGGCTTTAGCCAAAAAACAACCACACCATTGAGGGTTAAATGCACTTGGTGACAGGCGCAGCTTGCCCCTGATTTTGTATATGGCCAAAAAATGAACAGACTATTGCTGGTTAAATGCACTTGGTGTGACAGCTTCACCCTGATGTAGGCTTTAGCCAAAAAACAACCACACCATTGAGGGTTAAATGCACTTGGTGACAGGCGCAGCTTGCCCCTGATTTTGTATATGGCCAAAAAATGAACAGACTATTGCTGGTTAAATGCACTTGGTGTGACAGCTTCACCCTGATGTAGGCTTTAGCCAAAAAACAACCACACCATTGAGGGTTAAATGCACTTGGTGACAGGCGCAGCTTGCCCCTGATTTTGTATATGGCCAAAAAATGAACAGACTATTGCTGGTTAAATGCACTTGGTGTGACAGCTTCACCCTGATGTAGGCTTTAGCCAAAAAACAACCACACCATTGAGGGTTAAATGCACTTGGTCGCAGCTTGTGCTGGCGCACCACAAGACACAAAATGGCCGCCGATCACCCCAGAAAAATGAGACTGACAAACGGTCTGTGCAGCCTAAAAACAGTGAGCAATTGAGGATCAGCAGCTCAATGATCCACAGCTGCAGATCGATCAGTTAATCAAGTCCTTTGGAGGAGTTAATCTGCCTAATCTCGCCCTACTGTCGCAGCCGCAACCTCTCCCTACGCTAATCAGAGCAGAGTGACGGGCGGCGCTATGTGACTCCAGCTTAAATAGAGGCTGGGTCACATGGTGCTCTGGCCAATCACAGCCATGCCAATAGTAGGCATGGCTGTGATGGCCTCTTGGGGCAAGTAGTATGACGCTTGTTGATTGGCTGCTTTGCAGCCTTTCAAAAAGCGCCAAGAAAGCGTCACAAAAGCGCGAAGAAAGCGACGAACACCGAACCCGAACCCGGACTTTTACGAAAATGTCCGGGTTCGGGTCCGTGTCACGGACACCCCAAAATTCGGTACGAACCCGAACTATACAGTTCGAGTTCGCTCATCCCTACTCATCACTAATTATAATACTTGCAGATGAAGATATAATAGCTGTGCAATTATACAGGATGCGTCTCCGACTGTCCTGAAAAAAATAAAAACGAGCACTTGGTTTGTAATAAAACTGACACACCACTTAACACTTTACAGCATTTAGTGAAAATTGGTCTGTCAGGAATGTTCACAGAACATCATGTATTTAGCATCAAGGAAGTCTATGTTTTTACTCATAACACCGAAATGTCAATCTTTCTGCAAGGCTAATGAATCCTTCAAAGCTAGCCACATATTTGTGCCTGGAATGTCTTTTCTACAACATAGCATATCCAGTGTAGGGATATATTTACACTAAAATATGCATATGCACTAGTAGTATAAAGAATCCTTGGTTAACATTTGCAAGTTCTGTGTTTTTGTGTTTTTAGTTATTTTTTTATTTGGCATGCAATGTATTTGTGCTACGTTAATTCAGATAAAATTATGGCGTCCTCTCTAATGACGAGTAGTGTAAATACTTAAATATTTTTTTTTAAGGTATTGACATACTTTTTTACATTTTTAAATACTGGCATCAAACATCCAGGAGCCAAGAAAGATCCTTACTACTTCACAGATTCGGGGCCATAACTTTTTTTATTTTTCTAGGAGAGCTTGTTTTTTTATTTTTTTGCAGGACAAGTTATGCCTCCTTCACACAGTCAGTGTTCGGTCAGTGATTTACATCAGTGATTTTGAGCCCAAACCAGGTGCAGCTCCAAATACAGAACAGGTGTAGATCTTTCCCTTATACCTTATGTCTGTAGAGGCTCCAGTCCTGGTGTTGGCTCACATTCACTCATGGAAATCACTGACCAAAACACTGGCATGTGAATAAAGCCTTAGGCCTCTTTCACACGGGCGTTGCGGGAAAAGATGCGGGTGCGTTGCGGGAACATGCGCGATTTTTCCGCACGAGTGCAAAACATTGTAATGCGTTTTGCACGCGCGTGAGAAAAATCGGCATGTTTGGTACCCAAACCCGAACTTCTTCACAAATGTTCGTGCTTGGGTTAGGTAATCTGTAGATTGTATTATTTTCCATTATAACATGGTTATAAAGGGAAAATAATAGCATTCTGAATACAGAATGCATAGTACAATAGCGCTGGAGGGGTTAAAAAATAAAAAATCATCTAACTCACCTTAATCCACCTGATCGCGCAGCCCGACTTCTCTTCTATCTTCTTTTTTGCTATGTGCAGGAAAAGGACCTGGGGTGCCGTCACTCCGGTCATCACATGGTCCATCACATGATCTTTTACCATGGTGATGGATCATGTGATGACCGGAGTGACATCACCACAGGTCCTTTTCCTGCACACAGCAAATAAGAAGACAGAAGAGAAGCTGGGATGTGCGATCAAGTGGATTAAGGCGAGTTTAATTATTTTTTATTTATCTTTTAACCCCTCCAGCCCTATTGTACTATGCATTCTGTATTCAGAATGCTATTATTTTCCCTTATAACCATGTTATAAGGGAAAATAATAATGATCGGGTCCCCATGCCGATCGTCACCTAGCAACCGTGCGTGAAAATCGCACCGTATCCGCACTTGCTTGTGGATGCTTGCGATTTTCACGCAACCCCATTCATTTCTAAGGGGCCTGCGTTACGTGAAAAACGCACAAAGAGGAGCATGCTGCGATTTTCACGCAACGCACAAGTGATGCATGAAAATCACTGCTCGTGTGCACAGCCCCATAGAAATGAATGGGTCAGGATTCAGTGCGGGTGCAATGCATTTAACTCACGCATTGCACCCGCGCGGAATACTCGCCCCGTGTGAAAGGGGCCTTACAATTTCGAATTCCACCATACAATATTGCATACGATGTAGTGTTTGAAAAAAATTCTAAACGGGATGAAATTGGGGGGGGGAAAATGAAATCCACAACATGGCGATACCACATACGGTATATATAGTTTTTCTTGCGTTTTAATACTGAAAAAATAAAAACCTTGAAAAAATGTTTTTTTCTTTTTGTTGCCATATTCCGACCCCAATAATTTTTTTGGTGGTTATGTAGATAAAGCCTCATATTTTGTAGGGCGATCTGTACTTTTCATACATACCATTTTGTACCACTTTTTATCACATTTTTTTGTGGGAGGTGAAGTGACCAAAAAATGGCAAATTGGCCTTTTATATTTTAATAGTATGGGCACTTTTGCACACGGCAATGCCCATGTGTATTTTTTTTTATTGTTTTTGTATTTTTGTTTTCATTTATTATAAGGGGGAGTTATTTCAATTTTTATATTTTTTTATTTTTAAACACATTTGTTTTTTTAACACTTTTTAGAGAACTATAACAAGAAATCATCAGATTGCTTCTTTCACACACTCTAATGCATTAGCATTGGGGTGTATGAGAAATGCACTGTATTCCTGCAGAGCCCTGCCACAGACAGGGGTTTCACAGGAACTAACGTGCGGCAACCTCATGTCACTGAGGACAGAAGCTGCCACACACTGTATCTTCTCTATGGGGTAGCTGGAGCACACTCGTAAGCCCGCCAGCTTTTTGCTCGTACAGATGTAATGGTGCCCGCCGCATGAAAACCTCTGACAGAGGGAGGGGACTCCCTCTGTCTCCCATCAGCACCACGCAAATGTGTGTAAAGTCAGGCTGGGGTCCTATCAAGGCCCCAAGCCTGCCTTGAGTAGTTTCCAGCAGGCTTTACTTCTCTGGCGCAGCCTGCTGGTCAATGTCAGTATAGCACTGACGTTAAAATGCAATGCACTATAGCAGGCATGGCCAACCTGCGGCTCTCCAGCTGTTGTAAAACTACAACTCCCAGCATGCCCTGCTGTAGGCTGATAGCTGTAGGCAGTCTGAGCATGGTGGGAGTTGTAGTTTTGCAACAGCTGGAGAGCCTCAGGTTGGCCATCCCTGCACTATAGTGATAATGCATTACATTTTAAAATCAATCAGAATATTGTCTTTTATAGTCCCCTTGTGGGACTATTAAGTGATAAAAAAAATTATATTAAAAAATACGTTTTTTTCCATTGAAATGGAAAATATTTTTCAATAAAAAAAATGCAAAAAAAAAATCTCCCCCATATGTTTGGTATTGCCGCATCTGTAATGACACGGACTACATAAATATCATGTATCAATTATCCTCTACTGATTACACAGCACGATCTGCTGCCGGCAAACAATAATTTTTGTGTCTGCATGAATGTTCTATTACCCAATGAACAAGATAATCATTAACGAACGTCTACTCATGAGGGGATCCTGTGCTCACACACATAATGGAGAGGACTCAAAGAGGAGTCCTCACAATTAATTTTACTGCCGGTTTCTGGGAGCAGTGTTTAAACACAAGTGAGTATGATGATAAACATTACATAACCGGACTTGGCATCATTTACAATATACCTTGTATATATACCATATCTCCCAAAAGTGGGGGGAAATGTCTGTGCATCTTATATAGTGAATACTAGTGAGCGCTTCTATTACGGAAGCACTCACTAGTATGCAGTAGGTGCGGGGAGTGGAGCACTGTGAGCGCTTCCTGCACTCACCCTTCCTGGTCTTCTTCCCTAGGGTCACCCTGCACTGAACATCCTGACCATGTCCTGAGTGCACTATGAGCCGACGCTGCAGTCAGATAACAGTGCAGCGCAAGTCCGGAGAAGACAGGGTAGCGCCACTTCTGCAGAGACCGCCTGACCTGGAAAGGAGCAGTGGATCAGGAGAGATAAGTGAAGTTATCTACTTTAAAAGTCTGATCTGAGGTCTGTTAGGGGACTGACATGGAGGTCTGATAGGGGTCTGGTATGGAAGTCTGATCTGAGGTCTGATGGGAGTCTGACATGGGGGTCTTATAGGGGTCTGGCATGGAAGTCTGATCTGAGGTCTGATGGGAGTCTGACATGGAGGTCTGATAGGGGTCTGGCATGGAAGTCTGTTCTGCGGTCTTATAGGAGTCTGATAGGGGTCTGCCATGGAAGTCTGATCTGAGGTCTGATGGGGATCTTACATAGAGGTCTGATGAAGTTCTGGCATGGAAGTCTGATGTGAGGTCCTGATATGTGAGTCTGAACTGAGTTCCTGATATGGGGGTTTGATGTGAGGTCCCGATTTGGAGACATTTTTTAAAGTGGAAAATACATTCTAGTTTTGCATTGTTTTGGAGCTGACAGGTTCCCTTCAACATGATTTTTAAAGGTAACTGTGACACCCAGTGTGTTACACTCACTGAGCACAGTATAAACTAGACATACTGATTTCATTGGTGAAGAGTCACAGGCTGTCAGAGAAATCACGCTCCCTCCACGCACCCACCGATCGTTGACAGTTTTCTGTCAATTAGAGATCATTGAATTGATTACAAATGAGTTGGATTCAACCCAAGTTTTTGTTAATTTTTGGTGATTCAATTCAGGCAAACTATGCTAAGCAAAAGAAAATGATTTAATAGAAAATTTTAAAAAAAATGACTCTGCCAACAATAAAGGGGATTTCCTCAGGAGAAGTCATCAATATCAGACTGGAGGGCATCTAACACCCAGCTCACACCCGATCAGCAGTTTCTTGCGCTACAGGTGCCAAAATGAATACTTTAAACTGAGCCAGAAGCACAGCTCAGTTCACAGTATAGCGGTCTTGTCAGTTTACTGCTGCTTAGCTCCCATTCACACAGTCAATGTATTCCTGTAAGGTTCCTCTGTAAGGCACCGTATTCTCCCCTAGAAGCAATGCCCCAGAAGAGAACACCTCCATAATATGGCCCTTCTTATGGATTCCATATATACAGGTCATTCTCAAAAAATTAGCATATTGTGATAAAGTTCATTATTTTCTGTAATGTACTGATAAACATTAGAGTTTCATATATTTTAGATTCATTACACACCAACTGAAGTAGTTCAAGCCTTTTATTGTTTTAATATTGATGATTTTGGCATACAGCTCATGAAAACCCAAAATTCCTATCTCTAAAAATTAGCATATCATGAAAAGGTTCTCTAAACGAGCTATTAACCTAATCATCTGAATCAACTAATTAACTCTAAACACCTGCAAAAGATTCCTGAGGCTTTTAAAAACTCCCAGCCTGGTTCATTACTCAAAACCGCAATCATGGGTAAGACTGCCGACCTGACTGCTGTCCAGAAGGCCATCATTGACACCCTCAAGCAAGAGGGTAAGACACAGAAAGAAATTTCTGAACGAATAGGCTGTTCCCAGAGTGCTGTATCAAGGCACCTCAGTGGGAAGTCTGTGGGAAGGAAAAAGTGTGGCAGAAAACGCTGCACAACGAGAAGAGGTGACCGGACCCTGAGGAAGATTGTGGAGAAGGACCGATTCCAGACCTTGGGGGACCTGCGGAAGCAGTGGACTGAGTCTGGAGTAGAAACATCCAGAGCCACCGTGTACAGGCGTGTGCAGGAAATGGGCTACAGGTGCCGCATTCCCCAGGTCAAGCCACTTTTGAACCAGAAACAGCAGCAGAAGCGCCTGACCTGGGCTACAGAGAAGCTGCACTGGACTGTTGCATATCATTCGGAAATCAAGGTGCCAGAGTCTGGAGGAAGACTGGGGAGAGGGAAATGCCAAAATGCCTGAAGTCCAGTGTCAAGTCCCCACAGTCAGTGATGGTCTGGGGTGCCATGTCAGCTGCTGGTGTTAGTCCACTGTGTTTTATCAAGGGCAGGGTCAATGCAGCTAACTATCAGGAGATTTTGGAGCACTTCATGCTTCCATCTGCTGAAAAGCTTTATGGAGATGAAGATTTCATTTTTCAGCACGACCTGGCACCTGCTCACAGTGCCAAAACCACTGGTAAATGGTTTACTGACCATGGTATTACTGTGCTCAATTGGCCTGCCAACTCTCCTAACCTAAACCCCATAGAGAATCTGTGGGATATTGGGAAGAGAAAGTTGAGAGACGCAAGACCCAACACTCTGGATGAGCTTAAGGCCGCTATCGAAGCATCCTGGGCCTCCATAACACCTCAGCAGTGCCACAGGCTGATTGCCTCCATGCCACGCCGCATTGAAGCAGTCATTTCTGCAAAAGGATTCCCAACCAAGTATTGAGTGCATAACTGAACATAATTATTTGAAGGTTGACTTTTTTTGTATTAAAAACACTTTTCTTTTATTGGTCAGATTAAATATGCTAATTTTTTTAGATAGGAATTTTGGGTTTTCATGAGCTGTATGCCAAAATCATCAATATTAAAACAATAAAAGGCTTGAACTACTTCAGTTGTGTGTAATGAATCTAAAATATATGAAAGTCTAATGTTTATCAGTACATTACAGAAAATAATGAACTTTATCACAATATGCTAATTTTTTGAGAAGGACCTGTGTGTATATATATATATATATATATATATATATATATCTTTTAGATAGCTAAATCTTTTAGATAGCTAAATATCTTTTAGATAGCTAAATTATTTACACAAAGCAAGCCATGCAATTGGTGCAGTCTCCATATTTTCTGTTGCACATTGTAAAAGAATGTAAGTATGCATCACTTTTATCACAAATATTACTGAAAATACAGAATATCATGTTTATGCAAACAATGCAAGTAGTAGTAGTGCAGAACACCCAGCTCCCATTTCCAAGGCTGCTCTTAGCAGAGGGGCACTGGACCTGGACCCTGGGCTACAGCCATTAAATCCATTAAAATCCACTTAGCTAAACATGTCAAGCATATAAATTGTTCTAAGTCAAAGAGCCAGATCTGCTTTCCTTTTCAACCTTGAAAAAATGGAAGGCAAGATTTGTCTGGTTGATGTGGCAAACACTGATTACTAGAAAATGTACCCGATGCTGGCCAGGTATAAAGTGTCGGTCTGCCTGTTTGTGTGTTCATTGGATTTATTCCAAGTGCGCCCAGGAGGCCAATCCATGACTTTGTTTTCTTGTTTTAAAGGAAATCACAAGTATCCCTATATACCCCAGTAGTTATGATTTCATGTTTAACCTCCTAAATACCATGCAGCTAAAGTGTTATGAGAAGGAGTCAGAAGACTATGACAGAGCCTATACACTATACACTACTCACAAAAAGTAAGGGATATTTGGCTTGTGGGTGAAATTTCAGGATGAACCTAAAATGCACTCTAACCTTTACAGGTGAACTTAATGTGACCTTCTCTAAACTTGTGAATGCACATGTCCAACTGGTCAATGTTTCAGTACTTTTTGCACAACTTGCTGTTCTCTAACAAGGAGCTTAATGGCAAAATTCACAACAGGTGTTTGATCCATGAATCACCCAAAACATTTTCTGGTTCCATTAGACTAGGTATTTAAACAGTCCCCCTCACCATGCTGTTCATATTTTGACCTCATGAGACCAAGAAAACACCTAACAATTGATCAACAGTACCTCACCACTGAACTTAGAGCGTCGACGTCCTTTGGCCACATCCCACACTGATGACCACTTCATTGTGAACAATGCCCTGCGGATCCAGATGAATGCAACACAACTCCAGGCACATTTAAGCGAGGTGAGAGCCACCTAAGTGTCACGTCAGACCATTCAAAACCCTCTGCATTATTTTTTGTGGTCTGCGTGTTAGGTGACCTGCAAGGGTACCTGACCACACCACATGGGCCAGAGAGCATCTACTTTGTACAAGGGACCAATGGCCCTCAGTGCTGTTCACGGAGCAGAAATGATGGCCGCCAACTATGGTAGCCACAATGTTCTTGTAGTGCATGTGGTCCGCGCCGGCATCCTCCATTGTATGCATTTTTTGCTAAGGGGTTGCCGTTGTCTGCGGACCGCATGCGGAGGAATTGCTCACCCGGTTATAGACACGCTACAGTGTCTGGGTTTGGAGCATATTCAACCGTTTAGGCCACTTTTTTCAGTGAGTTTTTGTCCTTATGTGTATGGAATGTGCCACTTTATTTTGTTGGTAACATTCTTTTGCCCCTGGTTGCCGCTTGTCCGCGCAGCCGGCATCTCTTCTGTCTTCATCTGTGAGCAATAGGACCTTTGATGACGTCACTACGCTCATCACATGGTCCGTCACATGATCCATCACCATGGTGATGGATCATGTGATGGACCATGTGACGAACGCAGTGACGTCATCAAAGGTCCTATTGCTCACAGATGAAGACAGAAGAAATGGTACCTAAAATGGTACCAATCAAACAGTCATCTCATCCCACAAAAAATGAGCCCCTACCTAAGACAATCGCCCAAAAAAATTAAAATAATAGGGCTCTCAGAAAATGGAAACAAAAACAAGATTTTATTCTGTTCATAAATTATTTCACTGTGTAAAAATTTGCTCTATAAAAATATCACTCAGGTGAATGCTATAAAAAATGTTTTAATAAACTACAGCATTTTTTTTCACCTTGCCTCACAAAAAGTTTAATACCAAGCAATCAAAAAGTCTTATGTACCCCAAAATGGTACCAATCAATCTGTCACCTCATCCCCCACATAAGATAATCACTTAAAAAATAAAAAACAACGGCACCCATAAACCAATCCATCAAAATTTGCTGTGCAAAAGCCATATGGCGCTCCTTCCGTTCTGAGTCCTGCCATGTGCCCCCACAGCAGTTTACCACCACATATGGGGTGTTGCCGTATTCAGGAAAAAATGAGTAACAAATTATGGGGTGATTTTTCTCCTGTTACCCCATGTGAAAATGAAAAAATTTGGGGCTAAAGAAACATTTTATTGGAAGAATTTAAACATTCTATTTTTACAGCCAAGTGTTTCCAAATTCCGTAAAACGCTTAGGGGGTCAAAGTGCTCAGTACCCCCCTTAAAATATTCTTTAAGGGGTGTAGTTTCCAAAATGAGGTCCTTTTTTGAGGGTTTCCACTGTAGGGGTACATCAGGGTCTCTTCAAATACTAAATGGTGCCTAAAAACCATTCTAGCGAAATCTGCCTCCAAAATACATATGGCACTCCTTTCCTTCTGACCACTGCTACGTGCCCATAGAGCCGTTTACCACCACATATGGGGTATTTCTGTAAACTGCAGAATCAGAGCAATGTATATTGAGGTTTATTTTGCTTTTAACCCTTGCTGTGTTGCAAGCAAAAATTGATTCACATTTAAAAAAATCTACCAAAAAAGTGAATTTTTAAAATTTTTACTTCATTTTCCTTTAATTCTTTCGGAACACCTCAAGGGTTAACAAAGTTTTTTAACATCAGTTTTGAATAATTTGAGGGGTGTGGTTTCTAAAATGGTGTCATTTCTGGGTGGTTTCCATTACGTAAGCCTCTCAAAATCACTTTATAACTGAATTGGTGCTTAAAAAAAAAAGTTTTTTGAAATGGTATTTACAACATTATGCCAACTTAAAGCAGACATATGGGGAATGTTGATTGATAACAATTTTATGAGATATTACTATCTGTCTTAAAAGTAGAGAAATTCAAATTTAGAAAATTGTAAATTTTTCCAAATATTTTTGTATATTTTGGATTATTTTACAAATACAGGTGAAATATATTGACTTAAATTTAACACTGTCATGAAGTACAATGTGTCACGATAAAACAATCTCAGAATGGCTTGGATAAGTAAAAGCGTTTCAAAGTTATTACCACATAGTCACATATTTCAGATTCGGAAAAATCGGCCTGGGATTTAAGGTGAAAAGTGGCCCGTACTGAAAGGGTTAAGCTATGCTGGGGGTCGTCCAAGATTTTGAATTATCTCAAACCACCCCTTTAACAATGTAAAAACTCTGAATACAGTTTAATATGTTGTCCAAAGTTTATCATTATAATAAAACACACTGTGTGGTATGATTTTTTTTTTTGTGGTAGTGCAGTAGGTAGAAAACAGGTTATATTAAAGGGGATGTGCAGCCAAAGGATTGACTCCAGGATATCCTAAGGATAGGTTATCAGTATCTGATCGGTGGGGCTCTCACTCCCGGAACTCCTGCTCCAGCTGTTTAAAGAGGAAGCGGTGCTTGCGTGATCGCTACTTCCTCTTCAAGATTACACTGCACATCGTCTCCCCTGCAGCGGCTGCGCAGTGAAACTACGAGTGCTCTTCCTATTCAAGTGTAGGGAAGAAGCACTTGTAATTACACCGTGCCTCCGAGGCGACATGTAGTGTGATCTTGCCTCCTCTTAAGATATCTGATCGGTGGGGGTGCCAGGAGTCGGACCCCCACTTATCAGATATTGATGACCTATCCTAAGGATATGTCATCAATATGCACTGTCAGCACAACCCCTTTAATGTATACCTGTCCGGCGGATCCCAAAAGCACTCTTTGGCCCACATATACTAATCTTGTCTGAATTATAGGAAAAATATATTTAGTCTGAAAATGCATAACATTTTGGCTGATGCTGGATGCTACATCTTGTGATCTTGTAGACTGTCTCGGCTATAATACCAATTAGTTAGCTTGCACCGAAAATGTGTCCACATGCCCTAGAATGTTGACCCAATACACCAAAGTTCTGTTTTTATGCCACAAAATCTGTCCCAAGGCTCACAATTTTGTCCAATCTAAATTGGTTTATTCTGCTCCACTTTTATGCACCAGGTTAGTGGATTTCAGCTTCAGAAATGTATGTAGATTAGGCAGATAAGAGCTAAGATGCCCATATTCTAGTTAAAACGAAGAAATGTTGAGAATGTCTGGAAAATAGTTATTTTTGGTGCATCTGAACAATAAATGTGTCTAAAATGAGGTGCAGAAAAGTGCCAAAGGTGCAGTTTGCCACAAACAGTGCCAAACAAGTAGTACAAGTGTAGTAAATGTAGTAAAACAAAGCTCTGAACTTCTGTAGACAATTTGGAGCAGTAGCTCATAGAAGATAACCGCCTCACAATTATAGACAGAGAATAAAATGAAATGCATACACAGAGTAGAAAATATCTGCTGTAACTAATAAATAGTATATAGAGGATACATTCCCTTAAGCAACCACAATATTTTCCATGTTTTGGAATGATTGTAAAATTTTAAAAAAATTGGATCTAATCTAGGAGTGAAGAAGAGGGAGCTTCAGAAGATAGACACAGGACATCAAAGCTCACAGCCTAGTGGAGAAGTGATGTACAGCAAGAGTCGGAGGATGGGCAGGCGAGCTGGAAAACTGACAGTGACACCTGGCCAGCCGAAGAGTCTCTGTTTATGTAATTACAGCCTGAAAGATCCAGAATCTCAACACAACAAAGCCACCACAGAAGCTTTGCAGAAGAGTGTAGAGGAGCCAATCCATCAGTGTCGCTC
Organism: Bufo gargarizans; assembly: GCF_014858855.1. NCBI lineage: Eukaryota > Metazoa > Chordata > Amphibia > Anura > Bufonidae > Bufo > Bufo gargarizans. Next base: position 391,163,041 of record NC_058084.1, on the reverse strand, counting down.
ATCTGCTGACAGCTCATTATGAACTACTGATTATACTGTCATTTAATAGAAGAAAAGCCACCGCTACGAGGCTGTATGGTGGTTTCAATGTCCCGAATAACCAGCCACAGGTATAAAGAAAATTAGGTAGGTAGGTAGGTAGATAGGTAGGGAGGTAGGGAGGTAGGTTTCAAATCTGACCAAGGACAACAACTCCCTGTGTTTGTGTGGGTTTCTTCTGGATTCCTCCCACACTCCAAAGACATACTGATAGAGACCTTAGATTGTAATCCCCATTGGGGACACTGTGATGCTAATGTCTGTAAAGCTCTGCGGAATATATAAGTGCATAAAATAAATATTAGATAGATGTGAAATAGAAGTTGGGGGGGCAGGAATGAAAAAAAATCTTGATCAGCAACATGTAGTCTGTATTTATCGTTTAAAGAGGACCGATCCTGACATTGTGAACTAAGTATACAGACATGGAGAGCGGCGCCCGGGGATCTCACTGCACTTACTATTATCCCTGGGCGCCACTCCGTTCTCCCGCTATGCCCTCCGGTAACCCTTGTTCTGCTGTAGGGCTGGCCAATCGCATTGCAGAGCTCACAGCCTGGGAGAAAATAACCTCCCAGACTGTGAACTCTGCGGTGCGATTGGCCAGCGCTACAGCAGAACAAGGGCAGACTCCGCCTACTATAACTTAGTGACTGAAATCTCCGCCTACTATAACTTAGTGGCCGGAGATACCGGAGGGCAAGGCAGGAGAACGGAGCGGCGCCCAGGGATAATAGTAAGTGCAGTGAGATCCCCGGGCGCCGCTCTCCATGTCTGTATACTTAGTTCACAGCGTAATAATCGGTGAAAGGTCCTCTTTAAAGGGGTTGTCCCATGGAAAATATTCCTCAGTTTACAAACAAGCACCTAGATTTGAATACTTTGTAATTGCATTTAATTAAAATTTCTTCATAGCCACTTAGTTATTCAATAAAAAGTATATGTATAGTAGGGGTGGGCGATATAGACGATATGCGATATAAACTAAATAAATTTGGCCAACGATAGAGATTTCGTTTATATTACCATATCGCGGTAGAACATGGCATGCGCCGCTCTCGGCGCGCACCATGAGATCCTGAGTCGGCACATGAATAAATCATTGGTGGCAGTGGCCCCAGGGTGGCAGCTTCTGATCGGAACCCCAGCAGTGTAATCGCGGGGCTCCGATCGGTTACCACGGCAGCCAGGACGCAACTGAAGCCCTGGCTGCCATAGTAAGCTCCCTGCTGCTGTGTGTACTATGCACAGGGTAGCAGGGAGAGTGTGAAGTCCTATTCACCCTGATAGAGATCTATTAGGGCGAATAGGACAAGGGTTCTAGCCCTTAATGGGGCTAACAGTTATTAAATAAAAAGTAAAAAAAAAATAGTTTAAACCCCACGAAATATTGAATATATCGCTATATATATCGCACATGCTTAAAATTATATCACAATATAGATTTTAGGCATATCGCCCACCCCTAAATAGCGCCACCTGCTTTTTATTCTTTTTATTATTTCTTTGTCCTGCTCACTGAGAAGGCCGCACATGCTCAGTTTCATCCTTCAACTGCCTCCTGAGCTGTGATAGGGAGAGAGGTCCAGCGGAAAGGACACGCCCCCCCTTACCAGCAGTAAAAAAAGAATCAATAAATCTAGCAGAGCAACGAATGAGGAGATCTCTGGATCCATGTCAGGTACAGGGCTGGTTCCAGCTTTGTTAGAAAGAGATTGTCATGTACTATATGATGTCTGATTTTCATTTTTTACTTTAATCATGGGATAACCCCTTTAACTCTATGTTCTATGCAGGGGATTTGGAGCTATGTACCAGTAAAACAGAGAAGATTTTATACAGATATATGCATACAGAATGGTGTTGAAGTGCGGACGTTATCTGCACACAACGTCTAGGAGGAAATGAGTAATGCATCTTACAATATCTTTCCTGTTGTTTTGAATCTACAGAATGGAGCTTTATGTGTCAGTGAATCTCAGCCATATGTCACCCTATATAATCAAAGTCTTCTTCATTAAAAACCTGGCAAATAACTTGAGAAACTTCTGTTATTTAATTAAAAGTTATGTTTTTCACAAACAATTGAATGCAATGTACTTTTATATAAATATATATATATATATATATATATATATATACCTAAAAGCAGAGAAAAAGTCTGATTCATATGAATTCATCAACATGTGGCCCTTAAGGCTGCTTTCACACTTGCGGCAGAGTGATCCGGCAAGCAGTTCCGTCGCCTGCCGGATTAGGCAATCTGCATGCAAACGGACAGGATTTGTAGACTGATCCAGATGTGGATCCGTCTCACAAATGCATTGCAAGAATGGATCCGTCTCTCCGTTTGTCATGCGGACAAACTGATCCATTTCTATTTTTTTCTCACATTTTTACCGGTCTTGCGAAGGATAGATCCGGCATTGCGGTATTTTTAATGCCGGATCCGGAACTAATACATTTCAATGTAAATTAATGCCGGATCCGGCATTCCGGCAACTGATCCGGAATTTTGGATGGAGATAATACCGCAGCATTTCCTTCGTCCAAAACGCCGTTCAGTGACTGAACTGATGACATCATGATACATCCTGAACGGATTTCTCTCCATTCAGAATGCACGGGGATAAAACTGATCAGTTATGTTCCGGCATTGAGCCCCTATGAAAATCGCTAGTGTGAAAGTACCCTAAGGCCTCTTTCACACGGGTGTCTTATTTTTGGCCCAGATAAGAGGCGGGTGCGTTGCGGGAAAATGCACAATTTTTCCGCACGAGTGCAAAACATTGTAATGCGTTTTGCACTAACGTGAGAAAAAACGCGCATGTTTGGTACCCAAAACCGAACTTCTTCACAGAAGTTCGGGCTTGGGATCGGTGTTCTGTAGATTGTATTATTTTCCCTTATAAGGGAAAATAATAGCATTCTGAATACAGAATGCATAGCACAATAGCGCTGGAGGGGTTAAAAAAAATAAAAAAAAATTTAACTCACCTTAGTCCACTTGATCGCGAAGCCCGGCATCTCCTTGTGTCTCCTTTGTTGAATAGGACCTGTGGTGAGCATTAAATAGAGGTAAAGGACCTTTGATGACGTCACTCCGGTCATCACATGGTCTTTTACCATGGTGAATCACCATGGTAAAAGATCATGTGACGTACCATGTGATGACCGGAATGACGTCATCAAAGGTCCTTTACCTGTATTTAATGCTCACCACAGGTCCTATTCAACAAAGGAGACACAAGGAGATGTCGGGCTTCGCGATCAAGTGGACTAAGGTGAGTTAAATTATTTTTTTTTTAACCCCTCCAGCGCTGTTTTACTGTGCATTCTGTATTCAGAATGCTATTATTTTCCCTTATAACCATGTTGTAAGGGAAAATAATAATGATCGGGTCTCCATCCCGATCGTCCCCTAGCAACCGTGCGTGAAAATCGCACCGCATCCGCACTTGCTTGCGGATGCTATGCGATTTTAACGCACCCCATTCACTTCTATGGGGCCTGCGTCGCGTGAAAATCGCACAATATAGAGCATGCTGCGATTTTCACTCAACGCACAAGTGATGTGTGAAAATCACCGCTCATGTGCACAGCCCTATAGAAATGAATGGGTCAGGATTCAGTGCGGGTGCAATACGTTCACCGCACGCATCGCACCCGCACGGAAAACTCGCCCATGTGAAAGGGGCCTAACTCTCACAGTCAAGCATTTTACAGGATTACATTTGACACTGTTGGGGCGAGCAGTCCTCCTGAGATAAGGACTGTTGACCTGTAATGTGCCTGTGACTTGCTGAACTACTGGAAAAATACCCCAGTATGCTTATGTTATGCTATTATATGATATTATATCTCCCCACGCGGGGTTGTATCACGAAACATATTCTACATTTTTCACACCAGCACTTGAATCTGAATACTTTGAGAATTGCATGTAAAAAAATCTAGTATAGACCGTGAGCTATTCAATAAAATGTATCTGTATAGCGCCACCTGCTGTTTGTCAGTTTCCTTATTTTTTGGTCTGTCTTACTGAGCTGATCACTGAGCTATGGCATATACAATGAGAGAGCTGCAGAAGAAAGGATCCCCCCCCCCACCTTCGTGTCGAGCTACCAGGCTGATGATAATCTAGCAGACCAATTGGAGCAGTGAATGTGGAGATCTCTGGACCCATGTGAGGTACAGGGCTGGTTCTAGCTTTGGAAAGGTACTGTATGATTTCTGATTTTCATTTTGTACATACATCACAGTATAAGGGAATCTGTCACCAGGGTATTGGACTAGTATCTGCAGTAATATATGAGCAGTATTGCAGGTAAGGAACGCAGATTGACATTTTTTCATTTTCCTACTGCCCTCCATTCCAACAATGTCAGCGCTCAAAGCTGCGCTGAAATACACAGTGCAGACTGCGGTGCCACACTGATATAATGGAGAGGACTGCGCTTGCACAGTCGTCCTAACAATGCATTACAGTGCAGCTTTAAACGCTGACAGCAGGAGAATGGGGGGGGGGGCAGTAGGAAAAAAAAAAAAAAAAGAGATCAGAACTAGTTAATTGAAGTACTCCTCATGTATTACTACAGGTGAGAGTCCAAGACTGTGATGACAGATTCCCTTTAATACTTCCCATATTAGAGATTGGAGGCATATCGCTTCTACTGCTGGTAAAATGCCAGGTAGGGTACCTTAGAAAAAAAGTATTACACTAATAAGGGTAAAGCAACTTGTGTGCCCAGGCCATGGCAAGCCAAATCCAGACTGCTTGCTCCTAGGGTGCTGCTTGGTGCAACTCATAAACGAGGAAAAAAATGAATGTTGCCTCTCAAAAGGACTGTGTTATGTTTGACCATTCCAGCTTTTGGTGGGGGTATTAATTTAGGGTCCCAATCAGTAGGGGTCCGGCACCCAGCACCCCCATTGATCAGCTGTTTCAGGCAGCTTTTCAAGCTTTGCAAAAGGCTCTGTCCATTGTGCTGTGGCCAGGCTTCATTACTGCAGCTCAGCTTCTATTAAACTGAATAGGAGACGAGCTGAGATATGCAGGTGCCAGAAACTACAAAGTGGAAGGAGCCTTCTGCTTCTGGCTCTGTCTACTGTTTAACTTCCAGAGATGCTGGCTGCCCAAAACAGAAGACTGGTGAGAGTACTGGGTGTCGGAACACCACCAATCCATGAGTGATGATCTGTCCAGACAACAGGTTATCAATATCAAAAATATCAGAAGCTGCCCCTCCGTGGTGGCCAGCGCCCGCTGCCAGATTCTATCTTTAGCCCTACCTGCTGGCTTGGACCTGATGCTCCTAACCTTAACTAACACATAGAGCAAATCATTGTGTACCCGGCCAGCAGTACACCAGGAACTTTCCCTGTAGGGTCTATAGCCAGTCCGCCCCGGTTTAAGATTCATTCATATCTTTGTCATTATTAAAAACTGCATCAAACTGCTCTACACTAGATGTTAAAGGGGTTGTCCCACCATAACAACCTGTCCTCTATGCACAGGATAGGAGATGGTGGTGGCCTGACTGCTGGGGCTAACATTAATCACAAAACTGAGGTGCCAGAGTTCCTGGAGTGAATGGGGCAGAAGTCACACATGTGCACTGCCAGTCCATTCAGCTCTAGGGGACTGCCAGAGATAGAGGAGCAAGGTACTTAGCTTCTCTTTGGAAGTCCATTAAAGGAGTGGTAGCATGTGTTACCAACGCTCCATTTCAATTTAGCATAGATAAAGCTTAATGGAAAAGCATTACTAAAGCTGCGCATGCACTTCAATAGCTTTGGCTGACATCTATCCCTCCCAACTTCATCATACTTTGACTCAACCAAGCATTTATATATTCTCATTGGACAGAGGGGAGAAAACCTCTTATCTTCTGGGAATGTAAAAGGATTGGGAACTGAAGTTCAACAGGCTTGATCCGGCTCCTAACTGACAACATGTCGGTGGAGAGTCGGGAGCTTTCCATAGACCTTAGATTGCTAGCTGGTCCTGTCAAAGACAGTGGCTTCAGCTTACCATAGTCCAATATCTAAGTTCATGCTTCCCTATGCTACCCAGTGGTATGAAGTGTAGTATAATAATAGTAGAATAGGCAGTAGGTGTTTTTTTTTTTGCCTTTCTCGGCTTTCATACCTTATGCACCGGCTGACGACTGATGTAATGTCCCGAGTGACAGAAGAGAGGCTCGTCACTGCCTTACCACCCTTTCCTTCCCCCTCCTCACTGTGATTGACATATTTCTCTCTACAAATTATGCAGTAGTGGACAGATCTTTTTTATCTCTATCCAGGTGTCTTACCAATAAAGTCTCCATTACCTCTAGAACTTCCTCTAAACAACTTAGGTAGTGATAAATCAGTTTCTCTTGTATTTTTGCCTAACTGGAAGGATTTACCATTTCGAACCCCAAGAAACTTGGATGGTTGGCAAAATTCCTTAAAAATGACATAAAATAAATAGTGAAAAGCACTATACGTCTATCTACATGGCAAAATAAAATGGTCCAGGTCCTTATAATTACAGGTGCTAGTTTGATTTTAAGTGGAAATGCATTTTAAGAAATACTAGAAAAACACTATAAAGATAAAGCTATGGTAAGGTAAACGAGCTCCAATAACCTATTTTCTCTACACTCGCCCAGGCACTGTTTATGATACACTGACTTAGACTCCAATGCACAATCCTAAATTAAACAAGGCTCGGAACGTATAAACATAAAATTAAATTACCGTTCTTGTTTCAGTCCACTTTATGCCATGGAAGAAAAACAGACGGTTTAGTCTCGTTCTCCCAACTATTACTTGGCAGGCTACGGGACGTGACTTAAATGAATGCTTTCAACAAAATTGTAAACTCTAATACTAATTTTAAAGCATAGCATGACCTGCAGGAAAAAAAGTCAAAAGAAAGTAGACGATTGTTTTTACAATTAAAGTAATATAAAAGGAAAGAGACTGTAATTAATGATAAGAGTGAGGTATGAGATTCAGAGAAATATCACAAAATGCTTCAGCTAGTATGATCGCTTACAGATCCATTAATTTTCAGGGTGTTGTACATCAAATACAGAGGGGTGGATAGCATGAAAAAGATCCCATAAAATCCTATAGAAAGAGCATAGTACGATAAAGATGGGCTAAATGAGTGACGGACTGGTACAGAGGGAGAGAGGGCCCTGCCTGAGAGCGCTTGCAATCTATGAAGGAGGGTGAGAGGAAAGAGATGACAGGAGAGGGTAGAAGCTGGTTATATGGTAGTGTTGTCGAGATGTTTTTTTACTGTGACTCTAGAAAAACCATAGCAAATTGCCACAATTTTGTGGTAGTCATTGTGAAAAGCCTTAACCGCTGCATTTAAATATACCCTTATTGTAGGATCTCTGAGAAGGAGATAAAAACAAGCGATGCCAAATACTGACCCTCATAGGGAAGAGTGCAGGGGTCGGGTAGGTATACTGATTTTGCTAGCAACTCTGGAAAGGGCATGTAGGATAGAGTCTGGCTACAGATAGGGGACCAGCAGGCAATATGCCAATCACTGCTAACAGGGTAGAATTCAAAACGGTCAAGAAGAAAGTCAAGTAATGCCAGGACATCAAGTGATTCATGACTTGTCGAAGATGCAATTTTTGCATCGGAACACTTTGCCTCTGACAGTCTCTGAATAAAAAACATAATTTTCTGTTCTTGACCTTCTTCGTAGCCATTTTTATATTAATATTATTGTAGTATGTTAACTTGTAAGGGGGTTGTTATCAAGGGTATGTCTGAACTGAGCTTTTCACACAGAAACCTTAGATCTCCAACTCAGATCCCGCAGATTCAAGAGATTCTCAACCTGGAAATCACTTTTTCGAGCCGTTACCTGTTTAACTCACATAGCTCGCTCATTCAAAGGTATCACTTCTATGTTAAATGGATGTAAAGGCTGGCATCACTGTAATAATGTGTATGCAGTATTAGAGCTGGAACATTCAAGAAACCACATTATTCTTACTGTTCAACAAGAAGCCTGTTCTTGAGAGTTGGAGAGCCTTATCAACAAAAGGCCAATACCCAAGGACAGTGCATAAAAAGGCTTGACCCATTTATTGATGAGAGTGCCCTGTTAAGAGTGGGAGGATGATTTAAAGAAGCACAAATGGAGTTCAAATAGAAAAGTTCTCTCATGATTCCTGGATGTTGTCATGTCGCTTCTTTAATTGTGCAGCATTACCACATTAAAGTCAAATGTCAAGGAAGACTGTTTACTGAAGGAGCCTTCAGGGTAAAAAGGCTTATTAGCAGGGTCATCTTCCAGTGGATCACTTGTCGCAAACTTCATGGGTCAACACAAACCCAAAAGATGGCTGAACTACCAGCCAACAGACTTAGTGTAAGGCAGGGATGGCCAACCTGAGGCTCTCCAGCTGTTGCAAAACTACAACTCCCAGCATGCCCATACTACCTACAGCTGTCGCCCTTCAGCAGGGCACAGTGGGAGTTGTAGTTTTACAACAGCTGGAGAGCCTCAGGTTTGCCATGCCTGGTGTAGAGCCTCCTTTCACTGATTTTGGACCTGATGTTTTTGGACATTGATCAGTCGACACACTACACACTAAAGGTGGCCAAGCCAACAGTAAACGGACAGTCATATTTACCTGCAGGGCCGTCGTTAGGGGGCAAACAGGGCAATTGCCCAGGGCCCCCTTTCCAAAAGAGGCCCACTTGCTGTTAGATTCTTAAGTATCCCCCACACCCTCCGTGCACCAGAACTCGGTGACAGGCCAGCATTATCCACAATCCTGATGCCACAGACTGGCATCAGGACTTTCAGTGTGGGCGGAGCTAACATAGCCCTGCCTCTATCCTTTGCCTGCACTTTCTCCATGCTGCAAGGCCCAAACGTCAGACTGGGATGACTGGGCCTTCTGCTGTGTCCAACCCACAGGCTCTGGTGCTCCTAGGACCCTCCTATTAAAGCACCTGGTAAGTCCATCTAGTAAGAAGCATGCAGCAGTGTCTGTGGAGGGGGTGCAGAGCTGCTGGGGTCACATCTCATTGTAGCAGCCCTGTACTGCCCTCAACTACTGATGGTCACTGACCTGTGAGTTCCCACTATCAGCTCTGTGTTTCCCCTGTGCCCCCTTCTGTGTGGTCACTGTGCCCCCTCCTGTGTGGTCCCAGTGCCCCTCTTGTGTGCTCCCTGTGCCCCCTCCCGTGCACTCCCTGCACCCCTCCCTGTGCCCCCTCCTTGTGCCCCTCCTGTGCCCCTCCTGTGCACATCCTGTACGCTTCCTTTGCCCACTGTTTGTGATTCCTGTGCCCGCTGTGTGAGCTCTCTGTGCTCCCTCTGTGTGTGATCTCTATGTGCGCTGTGTGTGCTCCCTGTGCCCCCTCCTGCGTGCTCCCTCTGCCCCCTCCTGTGCACTCCCTTTGCCCCCTCCTGTGAGCTCCCTGTGCCCCTCCTGTGCGCTCCTTGTGCCCTTCCTGTGCGCTCCCTGTGCCCACTGTGCGTGATCCCTGTGCCCGCTGTGTGAGCTCCCTGTGCCCCGTCTGTGTGTGATCCCTGTGCGTGCTTCCTGTGCCCCCCCCCCCCGTGCAAGCTCCCTGTGCCTCTGTGTGAGCTCCCCTTTTTGTGTTTGTTGTATTATGTATAGGAGTTGTGGCTGACTCCTATGGTCGTGCACTCCTTTAGCCCCTCTTCTGCCACACTGGCAGATTTTTAATTAGCATGAGTATATAGTCGGCTCAGCATGCATGCTGGTATTTGTAGTCCCTGGATTCAACGAAGGCCATTTTGGCTCCACACAGATATAAACCAAAGGGGCCCAGCATGCATGTGGGACCTGCACTTCCTGGATTTCATGGTCACTGTTATGGCACCCAACAGGTGAGCTTTTAGTGTTAGGACCCGTCTTATAGAGATCGCCTTGGCATGCGGCAGACGGGCATAGCATAGCATTTGTAATGTAATATACTTTTGTACTCTACTTTTGGTTTGTAGAGTGCTGTTGCACTATGTGTTCTTCTGTGTGAGCTCCCTGTGTTCTGTGGATTCGGTGTGACTCCAGTGCACAACCAAACTGCATGTTCGTGTGGTGCTTGTGATGTGGCCGTGCTGCGTTCAATTACCACATGGCTGTCTGGGCTATAGAGAGCGCTAGTTAAACTAATGAAGATGACATTGTTTAGGTGGTCTGCAATGTTAATTGGGGGGGGGGGGGGTGTTGGAGTATAGATTAAGAACCTGAGTCCAAATTAGCAGTGTCTTTTTTTTCCCCAGTAGTTGGGGGGAGCAGACCAGGGCTGCTAATAAAGGAATCTGTCTGTAAAGCTATGTCACACATTGTAGCCGTATCACAGCCAGATACCCCTTAACAGTGTCCTCCTCAGATTCCCCTATAACAGTGTGTCCTCCACAGATCCCTATAACAGTGTGTCATCCACAGTAGGGTTGTTGCAATACCAAAATTTTGATTTGATTTCGATACCATAAAAAAGTATTGCGATACTCGATACTATTCAATACCACGCGAAAAAAATAAAACACCAAAAAAGCAGCGTGCATTCCGCATTTTATGGAACGTCCGGCCCATAATCGAACAGTCCGATCGTATTTTTCTGGGGGGCAAGGTGACAAAAAAATGGTGAGTCACGATTTTTATTTATTTTTTTCTGTTACGGCGTTCACCGCATAGGAGATTTTTATTTTATTTTAAATGTTTACCCTTTTTTGGGCGTGGCGATATGTAATATGTTTATCTATTTATTGTTTACAATATCCCTTATCCTATTCACCCTTATAGAGCTATATTATGGTGAATAGGACCTCACACTCTCCCTGCTGCCTTGTGCATGATACACACAGCAGCAGGCAGCTTACCACGGCAGCCAGGGCTTCAGTAGCGTCCTGGATGCCATGGTAACCGATCGGAGCCCCAGGATTACACTGCTGGGGCTCCAATCACAACTGCCACTGCCACCAATGAGGAGGAGGGGAGAGGACCCTGTGGCCACTGCCACCAATGATTATAATACTAGGGGGATCGGGAGGCACACTGTGCCACCCATGTTTTTAGTACTGGGGAAGGGGGGGGGGGCACTGCACCCCCAATGAATATTTAGAATATAGTGCTATATATTTGTTATATCAAATATTCGGCATTTATTTTCCATCTGAACACATGATTCCTCTCTGCTTCTTGCTTGTAGGACAATGAGAAGGAAGCAATGTCAAGTTTACAACAATACTTAGTGCCCCAATCTGTAGTCAGACCTGCTAAAAAGTGAAATTGCACGTAGTGCGAAAAAATATTCGAATCACTGCCAATTATCACAATCGTGAATATATTAGAGCACTTGACTCTATCTGCATATAACGCTATTGTAATGTTCTGCCGTGCCAACCATTTCCTCCAGTCTCAGGAGAAACTCATGAACTTCTAGCAGCTTTAAAAATGTAGCCAAAGTGACCCACGCCTGTATTTCGCATTACGAATTTGCATTACGCGAATTTTACATTTCTGATTTTTTCCATTCAATAAAATAATCTCGAAATTTGCGAATATATGACGAATATTCTACAAAATATTTGTGAAATATCACAAATTCGAATATAGCCCCTGCCGCTTATGACTAGTCCACCATAACAGTTTGTCCTCCACATGTCCCCCATAATAGTGTCATCCACAGGTACCCCATAACAGTGTCATCCATAAACCCTCCCATAACAGTGTCATCCACAGGTCTCCCATAACAGTGTATCATTCACAGGTCCCCCATAACAGTGTCATCCATAAACCCCCGATAACAGTGTCATCCACAGATCCTCCATAACAGTGTGTTATCCACAGGTCCCCCATAATAGTGTGTCATTCACAGGTCCCCCATTACAGTGTGAAATCCACAGGTTCTCCATAACAGTGTGTCATCCACATGTCCCCCATTACAGTGTCATCCACAGGTCCCCTATAACAGTGTGTCATCCACAGGTTTCCCATAATAGTGTGTCATCCACAGGTCCCCCATAACAGTGTGACATCCACAGGTCCCCCATAACAGTGCACCCTCCACAGATCCTCCATAACAGTGTGCCCTCCACAGGTCCCCCATAACAGTGTGACATCCACAGGTCCTCGATAACAGTGTGTCATCCACAGATCCTCCATAACAGTGTGTCATCCACAGGTCCCCCATAACAGTGTCATCCACAGGTCCTCGATAACAGTGTGTCATCCACAGGTCCCCCATAACAGTGTATCATTCACAGGTCCCCATAACAGCGTGTCATCCACACGTCCCCCATAACAGTGTCATCCACAGGTCCCTTATAACAGTGTGACATCCACAGGTCCCCCATAATAGTGTGTCATCCACAGGTCCTCCATAACTGTTTGTCATCCACAGGTCCTCCATAACAGTGTTTCATCCACAGGTCCCCTATAACAGTGTGTCATCCACAGGTCCCCCATAACAGTGTGTCATCCACAAGGTCCCCCATAACAGTGTGTCATCCACAAGGTCCCCCATAACAGTGTGTCATCCACAGGTCCCCCATAACAGTGTGACATCCACAGGTCCCCCATAACAGTGTGACATCCACAGGTCTTCCATAATAGTGTGTCCTCGACAGGTCCCCCATAACAGTGTAACATCCACAGGTTCCCCATAACAGTGTGCCCTCCACAGATCCTCCATAACAGTGTGTCATCCACAGGTCCCCCATAACAGTGTGATCTACAGGTCCCCCATAACAGTGTGACATCCACAGGTCTCCCATAATAGTGTGTCAACCGCAGGTCCCCCATAACAGTATGACATCCACAGGTCCCCCATAATTGTGTGTCCTCCACAGGTCCCCCATAACAGTGTGACATCCACAGGTCCCCCATAACCCCATAACAGTGTGACATCCACAGTTCCCACATAATTGTGTGTCCTCCACAGGTCCCCAAAATAGTGTGCCCTCCACAGATCCTCCATAACAGTGTGACATACACAGGTCCCCCATAATAGTGTGTCCTCCACAGGTCCCCCATAACAGTGTGACATACACAGATCCTCCATAACAGTGTGTCATTCACAGGTCCCCCATAACAGTGTGTCATCCATAGATCCCCCATAACAGTGTCATCCACAGGTCCTCGATAACAGTGTGTCATCCACAGGTCCCCCATAACAGTGTATCATTCACAGGTCCCCCATAACAGTGTGTCATCCACAGGTCCCCCATAACAGTGTCATCCAAAGGTCCCCCATAACAGTGTGACATCCACAGCTCCCCCATAATAGTGTGTCATCCACAGGTCCTCCATAAAAGTTTGTCATCCACAGGTCCCCCATAACAGTGTTTCATCCACAGGTCCCCTATAACAGTGTTATCTACAGCTCCCCCATAACAGTGTGTCATCCACAGGTTCCCCATAACCGTGTGACATCCACAGGTCTTCCATAATAGTGTGCCCTCGACAGGTCCCCATAACAGTGAAAAATCCACAGGTTCCCCATAACAGTGTGCCCTCCACAGATCCTCCATAACAGTGTAATCCATAAACCCCCCATAACAGTGTCATCCACAGGTCCCCCATAACAGTGCGACATCCACAGGTCCCCCATAATAGTGTGTCATCCACAGGTCCCCCATAATAGTGTGTCATCCACAGGTCCCCCATAACAGTATGACATCCACAGGTGTCCCATAATAGTGTGTCCTCTACAGGTCCCCCATAACAGTGTGACATCCACAGGTCCCTCACACTCCATAACAGTGTGACTTCCACAGGTCCCACATAATAGTGTGTCCTCCACAGGTCCCCATAACAGTGTGACACCCACAGGTTCTCTATAACAGTGTGTCATCCACAGGTCCCTCATAACAGTGTTTTATCCACAGGTCCCCCATAACAGTGTGTCATCTACAGGTCCCCCATAACAGTGTGTCATCCACAGGTCCCCATAACAGTGCCATCCACAGATCTCCCATAACAGTGCCATACACAGATCCCGCATAACAGTGCCATACACAGATCCCCTATAACAGTGCCATACACAGATCCCCCTCATAACAATGCCATTTACAGATCCCCTGCATAACAATGCCATTTACAGATCCCCCGCATAACAGTGCCATCCACAGATCCCCCATAACAATGTGTCCTCCACAAAATCATAACAGTGCGTCATCCACAGATCCCCCACAATATTGTCATCCACAGACCACCATTAGTTCAAAACCCACCAAAAGCACACCTTTTGGTTCAAAATATTTTTTTTCTTATTTTCCTCATTACAAACCTAGGTGTGTTTTATGGGCAGGTGTTTGTAGATGTATCAGGAAATTATAGCAGGTTTGGGCCTTCTTGTATGTGATTGTGTATATGTTCAAATTAATTTGCTGGGTAATGGATATGTAGTGGAGGGACTGGTAGAGAATAAAGGTGGTACAGAAACAAGAGTAGAGTTTGATTAGCCAGACAGCAAAGCTAAAGATGGATTGAATGGGGATGGGGGGGGGGGGCGGCGAAATTGTTAAAAAAGAGGCCACAATGGAGTATGTTGCAATAGGTTATGTGAGATAATATGAGGGGATGGACAAGCATTTTGTAAATTGATTCGAGGTTGAGGAACAGGCAGATTCAATATGAACAATCAGATATATACTGCACTATTTACAGAATGATAAACACCACTAGATGACATACATTATAGGTAGATATGAGAAAAACAATCAGATATGCTGACAATTCCAAATTTTATTTAGTAGAGTTTAAAATAAGGCCACATTTTATAATATAGACTATTGACTCCTGTTGGAACAATGAGGATCCATGTTATGGATTGCTACAAAAAGTGATCCAATATGCTATGCCACTATATATGAATCTAGTCTCCCATAATGGTCTGTTACTGAATTATAAATTGCAAACTTTTGTGGATAAAGGCAAGCCAAGATCATGTTCAGAAAGTATAAACTGTAAGTGCCACTTCATATTTTCATGGTGTAGAAAGGAAATCTTGGCTTAGACACAATTAATTATGTTATCTACGTACTGGAACAGTTGGTCATAAACCAGGATTGTGAAAATATAAGAAAATAAATCAGTAATTCTGAGACTGTAACAGACTCAGCCACTGATGTGATAGGATAGATCTGTCACAGACACAGCAATTCGACACACAAGACAAGAGAAGCCAGTTTAACCGCTACAGCCCCAGTCCATTTTCAATTTTTGTTTTTAGTTTTTCACTCCCTTCCTTTCTGGATCTGTAACTTTATTTTCCCAATCACATAGGCATATGAGGGCTTGTTTTTTGGAGGGACAAGTTGATGTTTCCAATGGCACCATATACTATTGCATAAAGTGTATTGGGAAGCTGAAAAAAATCGAATGGGGTGGATTTGGAAAAAATTCAATTCTGCCACGGTTTTATAGGTTATGTTTTTACAGCGTTCCCTACTGTATGGGGTAAAACATGGGAAAGCTTCCTTGGTCAAAATTGAACACAACATTCCAAAAACCTGTTGCAAAGCTTCCATAGTTAATAAATGTACAATAAGCATATTTTCCAGTGTCACCAGCAGTGTATATTTTGGCTTCAGACATTGTACAATTGAGCCATTTTCTTCCAAAAACCAATCTATAAAATCAGTAAGTTTGCAATAGATGCATTTTTCATCACTGTCAGCATATACTGTTGCCACATACTGTGCCCAATATTTCCAATATGACTTTGTCTATAAACACGGGCAGGCATTTGCCCTTATTAAGGCATAATTTTTAGACTGCTTGTTCAGAACAAGCAACTGAGAAAAAAATTCTAAAAAATAAAATAGATAGAAAGAGACCTCAGTGTCATACACAACTGGCCAATCTGAGCACTAGTGATTTGGATCAAATTTATTTGTACCCGAACTGAATCCTCTGACCGATTCCTTAGAATAAGACCTGAAATTACTTTCAAGCAATTATGTCATCTCTAATGTATTCTTTTGTGATATAAAATGAAATCTAAAACAAATGTACTTAATGTTACAATTACAAAAAGAAAGCAACTATTTAAATTAGTTTCTCATATTATACATTATAAGATTATAGTGCTCCATTTATATGTGACAGCACTTCATTCCTCCTCTTTCCATAGATATGTTTGTAAAAATATCAGCTGTTATCTTCACTAGGAGGTTGATCTGTATGCAAATTGCATTCAGGTCAATGTGTTTCTATCTGCACACTTACATATATACTGTGCAATAAAACCTATCCAAAAGTCCACCTCTTTCAGAAGCCACCTTTATACAGATGAGATTTCCAGTGACCAATTTTCAGTTCCATCAAATATCATGTATACTGGCAATCTCTTTTAAAAGAAATATCCCCCTAGAAAGCCAATTTTAATTTATGGTGGTCTTTTTTAAATATATACAGTACAAACCAAAAGTTTGGACACACCTTCTCATTCAAAGAGTTTTCTTTATTTTCATGACTATGAAAATTGTAGATTCACACTGAAGTCATCAAAACTATGAATTAACACATGTGGAATTATATACTTATCAAAAAAAGTATGAAACAACTGAAAATATGTCATATTCTAGGTTCTTCAAAGTAGCCACCTTTTGCTTTGATTACTGCTTTGCACACTCTTGGCATTCTCTTGATGAGCTTCAAGAGGTAGTCACCTGAAATGGTTTTCCAACAGTCTTGAAGGAGTTCCCAGAGATGCTTAGCACTTGTTGGCCCTTTTGCCTTCACTCTGGGGTCCAGCTCACCCCAAACCATCTCAATTGGGTTCAGGTCCAGTGACTGTGGAGGCCAGGTCATCTGGCGCAGCACCCCATCACTCTCCTTCATGGTCAAATAGCCCTTACACAGCCTGAGGTGTGTTTGAGGTCATTGTCCTGTTGAAAAATAAATGATGGTCCAACTAAACGCAAACCAGATGGAATAGCATGCAAGATGCTGTGGTAGCCATGCTGGTTCAGTATGCCTTCAATTTTGAATAAATCCCCAACAGTGTCACCAGCAAAGCACCCCCAGACTATCACACCTCCTCCTCCATGCTTCACGGTGGGAACCAGGCATGTAGAGTCCATCCGTTCACCTTTTCTTTGTCGCACAAAGACATGGTGGTTGGAACCAAAGATCTCAAATTTGGACTCATCAGACCAAAGCACAGATTTCTACTGGTCTAATGTCCATTCCTTGTGTTCTTTAGCCCAAACAAGTCTCTTCTGCTTGTTGCCTGTCCTTAGCAGTGGTTTCCTAGCAGATATTCTACCATGAAGGCCTGATTCACACAGTCTCCTCTTAACAGTTGTTCTAGAGATGTGTCTGCTGCTAGAACTCTGTGTGGCATTGACCTGGTCTCTAATCTGAGCTGCTGTTAACCTGCGATTTCTGAGGCTGGTGAATCGGATGAATTTATCCTCCGCAGCAGAGGTGACTCTTGGTCTTTCTTTCCTGGGGCAGTCCGCATGTGAGCCAGTTTCTTTGTAGCGCTTGATGGTTTTTGTGACTGCACTTGGGGACACTTTCAAAGTTTTCCCAATTTTTCGGACTGACTGACCTTCATTTCTTAAAGTAATGATGGCCACTAGTTTTTCTTTACTTAGCTGCTTTTTTCTTGCCATAATACAAATTCTAACAGTCTATTCAGTAGGACTATCAGCTGTGTATCCACCTGACTTCTCCACAACGCAACTGATGGTCCCAACCCAATTTATAAGGCAAGAAATCCCACTTATTAAACCTGACAGGGCACACCTGTGAAGTGAAAACAATTTCAGGTGACTACCTCTTGAAGCTCATCAAGAGAATGCCAAGAATGTGCAAAGCAGTAATCAAAGCAAAAGGTGGCTACTTTGAAGAACCTAGAATATGACATATTTTCAGTTGTTTTATACTTTTTTGATAAGTATATAATTCCACATGTGTTCATTCATAGTTTTGATGCCTTCAGTGTGAATCTACAATTTTCAGAGTCATGAAAATAAAGAAAACTCTTTGAATAAGGTGTGTCCAAACTTTTGGTCTGTACTGTATATATACATATATATATATATATATATATATTTGTAGAGAATGGGACAGCACTCCAAGACTTGAAAAAAGTAGAAATCTTTATTCACCCATGTGAAAAATAATTGCAACCTTTCAGCTCACAACTGAGCCTTTCTCAAGCAAGGTTTGCTTGAGAAAGGCTCAGTTGTGAGCTGAAACGTTGCAATTATTTTTCACATGGGTGAATAAAGATTTCTACTTTTTTCAAGTCTTGGAGTGCTGTCCCATTCTCTACATATATATATATATATATATACAGTACAGACCAAAAGTTTGGACACACCTTATTCAAAGAGTTTTCTTTATTTTCATGACTCTGAAAATTGTAGAAGGTTGAAGCTCATTCCTTTGGACATAGCACCTGAGCCAACAGACTGGTGCCGCCGAATTCTTTTTCTGTTATATATATATATATATATATATATATATATACACACACACACATATATATATATATATATATATATATATATATGAGAAATAATTGATTATTTGTACAAAATTATTTCTCTATTGTAGGGATCTGTACTCGCAGTGGGGTTGGCAATTACAGATTTTCATGAGATAGCAGGTTTTAGAGTCCAAACCGTGCTTTATTTGGTCAATTCTGCATAACAGATTAGCATCCTGTCATGGTCTTACCTTCTTGCTGTTCTCCTTCGTTTGACATGTGCTGGCGGCCATCTTGGTTTCTGGGTTTCTTGTAGCCTCCCACCCTGCGGCTTCTCCTTCCCACTGGGAGGAGCTGGATGCCTAGCTCATATATATAGGAGGTCTGTGGCTTCAGTTCCTTGCTTGGTCCTCCTGTGTTCACATGCTTCCAAGACTGCTGCTGCTTCTGGTTCCTGATCCTGGCTTCGTCTGACTACCCTGCTGGTTCCTGATCCAGGCTTCGTCTGACTACCCTGCTGGTTCCTGATCCAGGCTTCGTCTGACTACCCTTCTGGTTCCTGACCTCTGGCTTCGCAAGACCCTGCTTCGGTTTAGCCATCCGTTTGGACTTTTGCCTTACAGCTTGATTTGGAATAAAGCCTTCTTATTTCCACTTATCTCTTGTTGTACGTCTGGTTCATGGTTCCATGACATTAGGACCAAGCCATGAATTCTGACGGTACAGGGCCATCCTCGCTACCTACGCTGGTTGCCAGACTTGATCAGCAGGATCACCTGTTGGGTCGGTTCGCTGTGGCGTTGCAAACCCTGCTTGAACGCACGGCTCATTTAGCTTCCGTTGCCGATGGGTCAGTTGTCGCTCCTGGGCCCGCTCCTACTGCCGCTCCGGTTGTTGCGCCAGAGTCTACCCCGACACCTGTTGCTGCGCCTGCGGTGTTTTGGGGTATGACCGGTTCTGCCCCCCTTCCACAGCGCTTTGGGGGAGAGCCAACTCAGTGCCGAGGTTTCCTTAACTAGGTGGGCATTTATTTCGAGTTGCTGCCACATGCGTTTCCTACTGAGAGATCAAAGGTGGGCTTCTTGATCTCGCTGCTCTCGGACAAGGCCTTGGCCTGGGCCAGCCCTTTATGGGAGAACAACAATCCGGTGGTTGCCGAGTTTTCCGGTTTTGTTGCTTCTCTTCGGAAGGTATTCGATGTGCCGGCTCGTGCTGCCTCTGCTGCGAAGCTCCTTATGTCCATCAGACAGGGTTCACGATCCGTAGCTGAATACGCCATTGAGTTTCGTACCCTGGCAGCAGAGGTGGGCTGGAATAATGAGGCTCTGGTTGCTGCTTTCTCTCATGGTTTCTCGGATGCCTTGAAGGATGAGGTTGCAGCTAAGGACCTACCAGTGGAGCTCGAGTCTCTTATTTCTTTCCTGATTTTGATTGACACCAGACTCAGGGAGAGACCTTTCTTTAAGGAGAGCCTGCGGAGGCCTTCTAACAGATTGGCGCCTACGTTTGCTGTCCCACCCGTGCCTCCCTCTCCTCCCACGCCTCCTGGGGATGATTTGTCTGGGGGTGAACCCATGCAGCTGGGGTTTGCTCGTCTGTCCGAGGGGGAGAGGGTACTCCGGAGACGCGAGGGCCGATGCATGTACTGTGGTCTCGGTGGGCATTTTCGGTTGGCATGCCGGAACCGTCCGGGAAACGCTCGCACCTGAGATCCTGTCGGGGGCAGATCTTGGGTGGAGTCTCCTCGTCCCCGGTTTCCCGTGTTGACAAACCACTGATTACTGTTGTCCTCTCCTGGGTCGGGGTCTCGGTGACGACCCAGGCGTTGGTGGACTCTGGTGCTGGTGGTTTGTTCATTGATAGTGTGTTCGCTGCCGCCAATTCCATTCCTCTGCAGCCTCGAGGTTCCCCACTGGCTCTTGAGGCGATAGACGGCAGACCCCTTCTGCCGCCACACGTGACTCATGAGACCCTTCCAGTGGGGATGGTCATTGGTGCCGTTCACAGAGAGTCGGTCTGTCTCCAGGTTATTTTGTCTCCACACTACTCGGTGGTCTTGGGGTACCCCTGGCTCCAGAAGCATAATCCGACTTTCGATTGGAGATCGGCCGAGATCCTCTCGTGGTCACCGCAGTGTGGGGCTAGTTGCATCCATGGGTCTGTCAAGTTGCTGT
This sequence comes from Bufo gargarizans, assembly GCF_014858855.1. Classification (NCBI taxonomy): domain Eukaryota; kingdom Metazoa; phylum Chordata; class Amphibia; order Anura; family Bufonidae; genus Bufo; species Bufo gargarizans. The sequence goes on along the minus strand of NC_058084.1, from coordinate 391,142,378 downwards.
GTACTTCCTCGGTCTCTCTGTTGCCTCCTGAATACGAGGAGTACCGGGACGTATTCGATAAGGTGCGTGCGGTTGCCCTACCTCCGCACCGCCCATACGATTGTGCCATAGAGTTACAATCTGGTGCAGTTCCTCCTCGTGGCAAAGTCTATCCACTGTCGGTAGCGGAGAATGAGGCCATGGAGGAGTACGTAAGGGAGGCGCTTTCACGCGGACACATTCGCAAATCCTCGTCCCCGGCCAAGGGCGGTGAGTTGAGGCCTTGCATCGATTACAGGGGTCTCAATCGCATCACGATCAAAAACGCTTATCCGATACCCTTGATTTCCGAGCTGTTCGATCGCCTCAAAGGGGCCACGGTCTTTACCAAACTCGACCTGAGGGCGGCATATAACCTGGTAAGGATCAAGGCGGGCGATGAGTGGAAGACCGCGTTTAACACCAGGACCGGTCATTATGAATCCTTGGTTATGCCCTTTGGGTTGTGCAATGCGCCCGCAGTCTTCCAGGAATTCATCAACGATGTTTTCCGTGACCTGTTGCAGCAGTGTGTGGTGGTCTATTTGGATGACATCTTGGTATATTCTGAATCCATGGAGGCCCACATTCTGGATGTCAGACGAGTGTTGCAACGGTTACGAGAGAACAAGCTGTTCGGTAAGCTTGAGAAATGCGAATTTCACCGATCCCAGGTAACCTTCTTAGGTTACATCATTTCCGCTGAGGGGTTCTCCATGGATCCTGAGGTTTCGGCTGTCTTACAGTGGCCCCAGCCCAGTGGTCTTCGTGCCCTGCAGCGCTTTTTGGGCTTCGCCAATTATTATCGGAAGTTCATCAGGGACTTTTCCATGCTAGCCAAGCCTCTCACGGATCTGACCAGGAAGGGCAGTAATCCCCAGGTCTGGCCGCTCGAGGCCATCCGAGCTTTTGAGGCTCTAAAGTCCGCCTTTGTGTCGGCTCCGATTCTGTCGCATCCCAACCCTGGGTTGCCTTTTGTCCTCGAGGTGGACGCGTCTGAGACGGGAGTAGGCGCCCTTCTGTTTCAGTGTAGAACACCAGAGGGTCCTCTGCTTCCTTGTGGGTTTTACTCCCGGAAACTGTCTTCCGCGGAGTGCAACTATCAGATTGGTGACAGGGAGTTATTGGCCATCGTGCAGGCCCTTAAAGAATGGAGGCACTTGCTCGAGGGCTCGGTGGTTCCGGTTCTCATCCTGACGGACCACAAGAATCTGACCTACCTCTCTGAGGCCAAGAGATTGACACCACGTCAGGCCAGATGGGCTCTGTTCTTGTCACGTTTTAATTACGTGGTCTCCTACCTACCCGGTTCCAAGAACATCAGAGCGGATGCCTTATCACGGCAGTACTCCGAGCTGTCCGGGGAGGAGTCGATTCCGACTTCGGTCATACCTCCGAATCAGATCCTGGCCGCCATTCGCACCAGCCTGACCTCTCCCCTGGGTGAGCAGATTTTGGCGGCTCAATCTGGTGCTCCCTCTGGGAGACCCAACGGCAGATGTTTTGTGCCTGAGGAGTTGCGTACTCGGTTGTTGCGAACCTACCATAACTCCAAGGCCGCGGGGCATCCTGGAAAGAATCAGCTGTCCTGGGCTGTTTCACGTCTGTTCTGGTGGCCTTCTCTACGTTCCGACATCGCCGCATATGTAGCGGCATGCTCCGTTTGTGCCCAGAGTAAGTCCCCTCGGCACCTTCCGTTGGGCCTTTTGCAACCCATAGCCACCGGGGAGCGTCCATGGTCACACCTGGGGATGGATTTCATTGTGGACCTCCCTGCATCCCGGGGCCATACGGTCATTCTCATGATTGTGGATCGGTTTTCCAAAATGTGCCACTGTGTTCCTCTCAAGAAGTTACCCTCTGCACAAGAGTTGGCCACGATTTTTGCCAGGGAGGTCTTCCGGTTGCACGGTTTGCCCAAGGAGATTGTGTCGGATCGGGGGAGTCAGTTTGTGTCCAGGTTCTGGCGCTCCTTTTGCTCCCAGTTGGGGATTCATCTCTCTTTCTCCTCGGCCTACCACCCTCAGTCCAATGGGGCCGCAGAACGATCCAATCAGGCCTTGGAGCAATTCCTTCGTTGCTATGTCTCCGATCACCAAGACAATTGGGTTGACCTCCTGCCTTGGGCTGAGTTTGCCAGGAACACGGCGGTGAACTCTTCCTCTGGGACGTCTCCCTTCATGGCCAATTATGGGTTCCAACCTGCCGTGTTACCGGAGGTATTCTTTCCCCAGGATATTCCGGCTGTGGAGGATCACCTTTCCGTCCTACGTGCTTCTTGGGTACAGATCCAGAGGTCCCTTGAGGTCTCTGCACAGCGCCAGAGACTCCAGGCTGATCGCAGACGAGCGCCCGCTCCTTCCTACCAGGTCGGAGACTGCGTATGGTTGTCCACCCGCAACCTCAACCTTCGAGTGCCCACTCCCAAGCTGGCGCCTCGCTTTGTTGGTCCCTTCCGTGTGCTTCGCAGGGTAAACCCGGTAGCTTATGCCCTTGCGCTTCCTCCTGGCATGCGGATCTCCAACGTGTTTCATGTCTCCCTGTTGAAGCCACTGGTGTGTAATCGTTTCACTTCCTCGGTTCCTCGGCCTCGTCCGGTCCAAGTGGGCAATCGTGAGGAGTATGAGGTGAGCAATATCCTGGACTCACGCCTGGTCCGCGGTCGGTTGCAGTTTTTGGTCCATTGGCGTGGTTATGGTCCAGAGGAGCGTTCCTGGGTTCCCTCCGCAGATGTCCATGCTCCTGCCTTGCTCCGAGCCTTCCACGCACGCTTCCCTCAGAAACTGTTCTTTACTCCGCGGAGGAGGGGCCCTTGAGGGGGAGGTACTGTCATGGTCTTACCTTCTTGCTGTTCTCCTTCGTTTGACATGTGCTGGCGGCCATCTTGGTTTCTGGGTTTCTTGTAGCCTCCCACCCTGCGGCTTCTCCTTCCCACTGGGAGGAGCTGGATGCCTAGCTCATATATATAGGAGGTCTGTGGCTTCAGTTCCTTGCTTGGTCCTCCTGTGTTCACATGCTTCCAAGACTGCTGCTGCTTCTGGTTCCTGATCCTGGCTTCGTCTGACTACCCTGCTGGTTCCTGATCCAGGCTTCGTCTGACTACCCTGCTGGTTCCTGATCCAGGCTTCGTCTGACTACCCTTCTGGTTCCTGACCTCTGGCTTCGCAAGACCCTGCTTCGGTTTAGCCATCCGTTTGGACTTTTGCCTTACAGCTTGATTTTGAATAAAGCCTTCTTATTTCCACTTATCTCTTGTTGTACGTCTGGTTCATGGTTCCATGACACATCCAAGTTATAGCATCACTTGGTAAGGAGATGTTACAGCACCAGCATAACATAACAAAGCAAAATAAATGCCTGCCTGTCTGGGCTCTACCTAATACACAGGCAATTCTTGTCACACCTATAGATCACTGTTCACACCAGAGGAGATCTTGCTTCACGCAGCTTTACAGCCTCCTGGCTATGACCAATGTGACACCTTGGGGGGATCACGGTCCAACAGTCCTCCTGACTATGACCACATGATGCCTCTCTCCAGGCTTCAATCCCCCTTTCGGTCTAACAGCCCTCCTGGCTGTGACCACACAAAGCCTCTCAGGCTTCCTTCTCTCCCAAACTGACATTCTAAGGTCTGCTTTATTCAACAGTGATGATCCAAGCAGGCCTCACCTGAAATCACCTCGGGCTATGGGAGAAACCCGTGATGGAAGGATGTGGACTGGGAAATTCCTCTGCCAATCCTATTTCCCACTTCAAAGAAATCCAGCCAATAGAAACCTAAACAAAGAGCTCCAGCAGACTATGCTCTGCTGAAGCAAATGCATCTTTCTGGATTTTAGCAACCTCACCCAGCTGAGGAACCTGGGAGAGATATACACTCCCTCCACTAATTTACGATACACATCACCGCACTATATATGTAAAGATCTCCATTACGTTACGATTTCTGCTCATGTGTTCCATTGTATGCTGTGTGGGCTGGTTGCCGGGTACATTTGGTGTGTATCTAGGGCCATGTGTCCGTATGGCAGTGCACACTCGCCTGTCTCGTGCATACTGACCTTGGCTACTTTGGTGTGAGCATGTTCATTGTGCATATCTCTCTCCTTACTTGCTGTGTGCTCTGTATTCCGGATAGGAGTTAACACTAGAGATGGCCTTGCGGTTCGCCCGGCGGTCATTTCGCGGCGAACTTTGCGTGTTCGCGATTCGCCGAACATGCAAACATATGGAGAAATTTGCACCCCGCCATATTCTTTTACATTGTGAAGAACTTTGACCCATGACACATCCATAAGGTGGTACAGGACAGCCAATTGAGACATTTCAGCACATGGACATACCCCCTACCTTATAAATAAACCTGATCTGGCCGCCATTTTATATTCAGTGTTTTGCCAGTGTAGGGAGAGGTTGCTGTGTGGAGCAGGGACAGGATGTTAAGGACGCCCCTCCCACAATCACAGACTGCAACAGCCTTGACAATTATGGTTGTGGTTATGGATACTGGTGCTAGCGCAGTGAAAGCCCAGGAAAACCTAACCATACTGCTAACTAAGTAGGCCTGGATTGTGCCCATAGCCGCGAACGTAGGTAGCCTATAAGGGGCCAAAAAGTCAAGAAAAAGGTAGATTAGTATTTTTATTGAAGGGTACACGGGTTACAATGCCAGTTTGCGGAAAACGTCTGATATTTCCTGATGCGGATTGGGAATGTACCTGGTAAAGCAAGATGATTCCCAACGTCCCATCTTGCGGATGATATGACTGGGTACGTTGTGCTTGGAGGCTGCGGAAGCTGCCCCGATCCGAAACGAGTGACCTGATATCGTTTTGGGATCGAAACCTAGGCCGGCAACTAGTAGACAAATGTGGGAAATGAATTGCGCGGTCGTGAGGGGCTTAGATTTGAAGGGCAGCAGCAGGCTGTCTGGGGAGGAATGGCCCAAGGAGATCATTAACTGGTTGAAGACCTGGACTGGGCACCATTTGTTGAAGGACCTGAAATACTTAACTTGGAGTGGGGGCCCTGATTGCGACATTTTGGGCGAAGACAGTAGCAAGATGAAATGGTTATGACTCCAAGCTCGCTGGCTCTTGGTCAGACCCTTGGATTTTGGGGAGAAACCTGTGAATTCCCCTAGCCGCAAAAACCCATAGAAACCTAAATACATGGCCGCTTTTATGATGGTGCTGGGATGGAGCCTGAAAGGGTTGCTGTCTAGGGAATTTGAAAGCTTCCTAAACAGATCCCCTGAAATTGGTTGCCTTGTAGGAGTGCATGGCAGGCTGCTTTTTTGAATACCCTGATGGCGGGGGATGTGAATATTGCCTTACTACCGGGATGTTTAAGAGTGAAGTAGTATTGCACCCCTGCCATGTACAATCTGATGGAATTGTAGCCAAGCTTGAGGTGATGGTGACAATAAGCTAAAAAAGCCATCGAATAGGTGGTCCTATCCGTGCCGCTCCTAGGATGGAGATGTGAAATTTTTTGGAAGCTGTTCCAGCACGTTTTATAGTTTCTAACTGTGTTGGCTGAAAGTGATTTTTGTATGAGGGATTTTGCGGATGAAATGATTTGCGCTAGTCCATGAGTAGGGTGTTGAGCTCTGGAGGGGACATTCCTGCTGGCTCCGCCTCCAGCATGACCTGGAAGAAATGGTGGAAATGGAAGCGTGACAGTGCGTCAGCCGCGGAATTCTGGACCCCCTGGATGTGTCTGCATGAAACCTGAAAATTGTGCTGTAGGGAGAGCCAAACTAATTTGTGGACAAAAGGCATGATGTGATGGGATTTTGACCTGCCTTTGATAATGATGTCCACTACCGTCTGATTGTCCGTAATGAATGTCACCAGGGAGTTTGCCCACTGCCTGCCCCAAACTTGTGCGGCCACTACAATTGGGTAGATTTCTAGGAGAGGGGAGGATCTGAGGTACTCGCTGAGAGAAGAGATTTCGGGAGGCCACTGTTTGTTATAGATGGCTGTGAAACCTTTGGAGGCTGCTGAGTTGGAAAAAATGGTGGGAGAAGAGGGACGCCATTGAGGGATGAATAGGGAGATCCTATTCCAGCAGGTCAGGAAGGAACTCCACATGGATAAATCAGCCATCGCTTGGGTGTCCAGGACTATTGGGGAGTCCTGCTCTGTGGCTATCGGTAGCAGATCCAATAATCTAGATAAGAAGGCCTTGCCCTGGGGTATGATTCTGGCAGTGAAGTTCAGCATGCCTAGCAGGGATTGAAATTCCTGCTTCGAGATGACCCTGCAACCCACAAATCTGGAAATGACTTCCTTGATTTTTGACAGCTTGTCCTCAGGCAACCTCGCTTCCATCTTGCGGGTGTCTAAGACAATGCCGAGGAAAGTGATGGTGGTTGAGGGCCCTTCGATTTTGGAAGGGGCGACAGGAATGTTGATGCTGGCAAAAACCTGGAGGAGGCTGTCGAGTTTGCAGGGTGAGGCGGTTGTTCTATCAACAGAAAGTCATCCAGATAATGGATGACCATGGGGCACTCGCAGTGGTTGACCAGGAACCAGTGGAGGGCCTGAGCGAACTGGTCAAAAAGCCATACTACTTTTGGAGCCGAAAGTGAGGCAGTTGGCGAAGGACTACTTTTGGAGCCGAAGGTGAGGCGGTTGGCGAAATAGTAAAAGCCGTCCCATTTTAAACCGTCGAATTTCCAGAGTTGTGGGTTGATGGGCAGAAACTTGAAGGCATCCGCCAGGTCTGCCTTGGACAGCCAACCCCTTGGCCTGCCAGGAGGATGGGCGAGATGACTTCACTAAGAGAGGAGTACTTCATTAAGAACTCCTCAGACAGGACTAGGGAGTTGAGGCTGGGAATGTTCTAACCATGAGGAGCTGAGAGGTCATAAATTAATCATTTTTTATTGGAAAAATTTTTGGTGACCGTGCCGACAGGGTTTATCCTCCAATAATCAAAGGGAATGCCAGAGAAAGGCCCGATGAGAAAACCCTTCTCCAGTTTCGCCTGGACCAGAGGACCCACCGAAGCGGCATCGGAAATTGCGGACCTGAGGTTGGGGCCACGAGACCAACGTGGAAACCTTCTGTGAAACCCTTGATTAGGAAATGAACCTGGTGGGGGTTGTGATGATCACGGAGAAGTGCGCCTAGCAGGTCCACGTTGACCACGCCTAGTCACTTGTTTCTGGCAGTTCTGTTTGGGCAAACCGACAGGGGGTGGGCCCTGAAACAAGTGGAGCAGACATGGAGCGCTCGGCACTGATTGTAATTGCAGGTGCCCGTGTTTTTCTTGGCTGGGACCCCGAGGTGCCTGCCACAGGCTTAGGGCTCTTTCACACCTGCGTTCTTGTCTTCCGGCATAGAGTTCCGTCGTCGGGGTTCTATGCCGGAAGAATCCTGATCAGGATTATCCCAATGCATTCTGAATGGAGTGAAATCCGTTCAGGATGCATCAGGATGTCTTCAGTTCCGGAACGGAACGTTTTTTGGCCGGAGAAAATACCGCAGCATGCTGCGCTTTTTGCTCCGGCCAAAAATCCTGAAGACTTGATGCAAGGCCGGATCCGGAATTAATGCCCATTGAAAGGCATTGATCTGGATCCGGCCTTAAGGAAAACGTCGTTTCGGCGCATTGCCGGATCCGACGTTTAGCTTTTTTAGAGTGGTTACCATGGCTGCCGGGACGCTAAAGTCCTGGCAGCCATGGTAAAGTGTAGCGGGGAGCAGCATACTTACCGTCTGTGCAGCTCCCGGGGCGCTCCAGAGTGACGTCAGAGTGACGTGGGGCACATGGATGACGTGATCGCATGGCACGTCATCCATGCGCATGGGGCGCTCTGACGTCATTCTGGAGCGCCCCGGGAGCCGCGCGGACTGTAAGTATACCGCTCCCCCGCTCCCCGCTCCTACTATGGCAACCAGGACTTTAATAGCGTCCTGGCTGCCATAGTAACACTGAAAGCATTTTGAAGACGGATCCGTCTTCAAATGCTTTCAGTACACTTGCGTTTTTCCGGATCCGGGGTGTAATTCCGGCAAGTGGAGTACACGCCGGATCCGGACAACGCAAGTGTGAAAGAGGCCTTAGTCTGGGACGTTGGAAGGCTGGGATTTGGACACCAATCTGAGGCATGCAGGATGGATTGACATGATGAGCAAGCAGGGGCTTTGAGGCCAGCAAAATGTCGGCAAAACAGCTTCATGTCCAGGGATGCCCAATTGGTGACCCGTTGGAACTGGGCGAGGGCCGCCGCAGCTTTGGCCGAAAAGGAGCGATGGTAGTCATAGAATGCGTACCCTCCATACTTGTGCCCCAGATCCGTGACCCTGTACAAGTACAAATCTAGCTCCTCGCGCCTTTTGGGGAAGGCAGAGCAGATTATGTCCCTGAACAGGCTGAAAGCCAGGACGAATTCTGGGATGGAAAGTTTCCTGTTTAATCGGGCATCCCTGGACCTGAAAACTATCGACACGTTTTCACAGGCGATAGTCCTATTCTCAACCTTGTCGTGGGTGGCAATGAGAATAGCGGCCAAATTGACGTCCTTACCCTCCAAGATGTCTCGTTTGATGGTGTCAGTCACAACATGGGACGGGGCTACTTCGGACAAGGCGGGAACCCTACCTGAGGATGCGGATTGGGACGTGGAAGCGACTAGGAGAGGAGGGACGGGGAGGCTGGGAGGCGGATCTCTGGACTGCACTGCGGACAGCCTGTTCTGAAATGGAAGTCGCTAGGGTGTTGATGGTGGCGTGCAGCTGAGTCAATGACAACTGGATTGTTGACATTGATACCTGCTCTTCGGAGGGAGAGGAATCTGACACCAGGAGTCGGTAAAGCTCCGCCTTCCTGGCCGAAGCTGGGTAACGAATCCCTCATTTGGTCAAGTCTGCTATAATTTTGGGGATTGTCCAGCTCCGAAGAGACCCCACACTAGCGTGGCTGGATGCCAGGGAATCCAGAAGGTAAGCGGAGTCATCAATTTCAGAACGACGTGACATGTTGGAAGCTGAAAGAGAGAGCATGGTTTAGTGTTTTTTGGGTTTAAAGAAGACGTAGCTTCGGAATCATTAGGGCCCTGAAACCCGAGGAGGTGCATTGCGTTTGCTGCCCCAAGAGAAATGCTTGCAGTGACCCAGAAAAAGACGTGACGAGGCTCCGTGAACGGATGAATTTAGATAAAGAGAAGACCAGTACCTGAAGATCCCACCTGGTCTAACGAGGCCTCAGGTCCTGAAGGTTTGTGGCACTGTAGTCGAAATCAGTTCTTGACTGAGATAAAAAGTAAAAGTTTTAGTGGAGGGGCCTATGGCCAATCAGCAAGATTGTAAAAGAATGAACCCGATGCCTGGGTAGGCCGCCATAAAGACAGACGAACATGGATGAGGGAACGAAGTGGCCTGACTGACGTGGCAGGAGTGAGACCAAGAAAATCAGGGGCGTGACCAGAATGAAAAACCAGGGCGTGTGTGTGAAAACAGAGTGGCCTGATGAAGGCTGAGGACGGAATGCATGGATGAGAAATATGGCTCGGAAGGAGGACAGTATGAGACATTCGGAGAGACGAGACGTGGCCTCAAGATGTGAAACCGGCATGGGACGAGAAGAAGAGATGTGACTTGAAACGTAAACATGCGAGGGACGTGAAAAGACAAGACATGGCCTGAATAACGTAAACAGGCGTGAGATGTTAATTACAGACGTGGCCTGAAAAACGCAAACAGGCGTGAGATTTAAATGACAGATGTGGCCTGAATGACGTAAACAGGCGTGGAAAGTGAGAGAGACAAGACGTGGCCTGAATAACGAAAACAGGCGTGAGACGTAAATGACAGATGTGTCCTGAAGTGTAAACAGGTGTGACACATGAAACGGTAAATACAGACGAGACCTGAATAACGTAAACAGGATTTTTTTTATATAAGTGGCCTGGATAATGTAAAGAGGCGTGAGACGTAAATGACAGACGCGGCCTGAATAATGAAAACAGGCTTGAGACGTAAATAACACATGAGACGTGAATACAGACGTGACCTGGATAACGAAATAACGAAAACAGGCATGAGACGTAAATGACAGACGTGACCTGATCAACGTAACCAGGCATGAAACGTAAAAGACAGACGTGGCTTGAATAACGTAAACAGGCGGTAGACGTGACTGACAAACGAAGCCTGAAGCACGAAGACAGGCGTGGAACATGGATGACCAGACGTGGCTAGACTACCGTACCCAGGGCGCGAATGGCGATAATGGTGAGAGTAAAGCAAAATACCAACCTTTTAATGATGAATTTGACAGGCAAAAGGTCGGGTAAATTTTGTGTTATTTGCTGTTGGCGCGCAACAGCTCGGCCAGAACAAAACCAGCAAGGTATTTCTGTAATGTAAACGGGCGACATAGCAGAGTTATTATACTAGTAAATATGTTTTTATTTTTTTGTTGTTTTTTTTAACAGACAGGGTTTTTTTTTGTTTTTTTTTACCAGAAAATGACAATAGTTTTTATTTTTATTTTTTTATTTAGATTATTATCTCTGCTGGATTGTAGCCATTTGTAGTGTTTGTAATAACTGGACTAGAAAGACCCATTGAACTATAGTGTTTTAGGGCCTTGCATGCATTGCAGGGGAGCTTGCGCAGAGCGTCTGCCGCATGGTCCCTGAGGCCTGTGACGCTCCCCGCTGCCCTGGATCGAACAGGACGCAGGATCTGTTGGTGAAGGAGCCAGGGCACCGCGTCTGCCGGGACCGGCCGGCGCCTGGAGCGCAGCAGGCAGAGGTGACATGGGAGGGGGGACCGAGGACGGGGGCGTGCTGAATAACTGAGCGGTGGCCGGGTGTTGGTGGCGGGAGGCGCTGGAAGAGAAAGGGCGGGACGGAGTCCGAACCACCCTCCCCTGCCCTGGACGGCCACGGAGATGAAGCCAGGCGACCGGGAAGCCGATGCCTGGCCGGATGGTGAAACCGCAAGCGCTGCGGCTGAATTGTGGGGTACCCACTTGATGGCCGAACGGGCCTGCTGGATGAGACGAGGTGGCGGGGACGCTGCGTGGAGGGTGGGATGCCCGCACATACTTACCTGGCAGAAGCCTCGTGCGTGCAGGACTGGCGAAACCGAAAGTACAATAGCACAGGATGACGCCTGCGTCAGATGACCATGGGAGGGGAGCTTATAAAGCCTACACCCCACCCACAATCACAGGTTGCAACAGCCTTGACAATTATCTCCCAGTCCGAGCATTCTCATTTTATATACTAACCTTTTATGCGGTACAGTATCAAATGCTTTCGAGAAGTCCAGATATAGGACATCCATTGATTCGCTGCTGTCAAGTCTAGAACTTAGCTCCTCATAGAAACTGATTAAATTACTGATGCCTTTTGAAGCCATGCTGATATGGTGTTATTTGCTTATTAAGGTACTCCAAGATAGCATCTCTTAGAAAACCTTTAAACAGTTTACCCACTATAGATGCTAAACTTACCAGCCTATAGTTTCCGGGCTCTGTTTTTGGACCTTTTTTGTATATTGGCACCACATTTGCTATGAGTTATTGCTTCCGTGTGGGCTGGTTGCTGTACACTGGAGGATGTGCAACTAGGGCCATGTGTTGATATATCCCTGTCCCATCCGCTGAAAAACATCTCAACAGCATGATGCTGATGCCACCATGTTTTACTGTAGGGATGGTTTTGGGCAGTGCCTGGTTTCCGCCAAACATGATGCTTATAATTGAGGCTACAAAGTTTTGTCTTGGCTTCCCCAGAGCAGAGAATTTTGTTTCTCACAGTCTGATTGTCCTTTTGGTGCTTTTAACCTTCCATTAGATTCTTCTATCTGCACACAGAATCTCTAGATCTCAGACCATTAAGTTGTCACATCTGTTACCAATTGCTTAGTTTGGTGAGGCAGGCATCTCTAGATTGAGTCCAAGTTGTCGCAGACATCTTCTATTTAAGAATTATGGAGGCCACTGTGCTCTTAGAAACTTTTAGTGGACAAAATCCTGTCTGTGAGCTTTACAGGCAGTTCTTGCATCCTCATGGATTTATTTTTGCTCTGATATGCATTGTCAGCTGTAAGACCTTAAATAAACAGGGGTGTGTCTTTCTAAATCATATCCAATCAACTGAATATACCCCAGGTGGAATCCACTCATGTAGAAACATCTCAAAGATGATCAAGAGAAATAAGGGACTCCCAGAGCTAAATTTCAAGTGTCATATTAAATTGTCTGAATACTGACGGTATGTCCAGGGAAAATGTACATATTTAATAAATTTGCAAACATTTCTAAAATTATATCTATATTAAGTAATGCAACACCGCGCGCTATATTACAATTCATACCACAAAGCTACACAAAAGGCCTTCCCTACTTATCACGCAGTAGCCGACCGCTACAAACATATGTCTATGTCTCGGTCCTACCTTCACCTAGACGTGTCTGCTGCGGTACAGTGTTCTGTGCTGGTCCACGTTTCTATTCTGGATCTGGTGCAGAACAGGAGGAATGGATCCAGGGGAGGATGGCTGTAGCATTGGTTTTTAATATTTAGGTATTAGGAGATTCGCCCCGGCCGGTGGCAGAATATACCCGTTACCTGTTGAATTGAACGCTCACGTCTGAGCTGGTGACGTCACCCCGGGTGAGCTACGGGTAGCAGTGGAAGTCAATCCTACGCGTTTCAAGTGCAGCGGCACTCTTCCGTCAGGGAATATTACATCCACTGCCTTAGTTCTACTCATTTATAGTCCATGCTGTCCATCCTTCTCTCCTGTCTCCGTAATTACTATTCAAAACCAAATAGTTCAATCTCTGAGTTCAAGCCCTTTGGCAACATTGTATCTAGGTTAAATATCCATTCTGTTTCTTTTTTTGATTGCTTCTTTATATAGTCTCCACCCCGGGCATCCAGTTCTACCTTTTCTATGCCCAGGAAAGACATACCTTCTAATTGTCCTCCATGTTGTTCCGTAAAGTGTCTAGATAAGGGATGTCCTATAGATTTTTTCTTTATATTATTCATATGCTCACTGATACGTTTTTTTCATTTTCTTTTAGTACGTCCAATGTAGAACTTATTACAGGGGCATTTGATGGCATAAATTACCCCTTCTGTATTGCAGGAAATATGGCCACTTATCTTCTGTTCAAAACTGCCCTCATGGTTTTTTATATGTTGTATTTTAACTGTATTCTTTGCTGTATTTCTGCAAGGGGCACATCTTTTACAGGGAAAAAATCCTTGTGGGAGATTTCCTTTTGCATACGTCTTTTTTCCCAATATTCCTGCACCTTTACTAGTAGAAGCGATCTTACTACCTATATTGGTTGCCTTTTTATATATGAAGACTGGTCTTGCTGGTATAAGATTACCTATAATTTTGTCTTCTTTCAATATATCCCAATATTTGTTTACGATTTTTTTGGAGAATATGGGTTTGTGCATTATATGGGATTATGATTGGTGGTATTTTTTCCTTCATTTCTATTTCCTTCTGTTTTTCATCTTCATTTTTCTTTGTTATTAATTTTTCTCTTTCTATCATTTTTATTTCTTTTATCTGAGCTTCTACTATATCCACATTATATCCCTTTGCTGTAAACTTTTTTCCTAGAATTTCTGCCTCTTTCTCGTATTCTTTAGTTTCAGTGCAGTTTCTTCTTAGGCGAAGGAATTGACTCCTGGGGATATTATCTAACCATCTGGGCAGATGACAACTTTCTCTATTAATATAACTGTTTGAGTCTGTAGGTTTTGAATGGGTCTTTGTGCTAATATGGTCCCCCGTAACATAAATAGTGAGGTCTAAAAAATTTATTTCATAATTACTGTGCGTCAAAGTAAAATCCAAATAAAATTCATTTTTATTAATATCCTCTAAAAATAATTTAAGTGCACTTTCCCCTTTATCCCAAATAAAAATCACGTCATCAATGAAGCGCCGCCAGAGGACGAGGCCCGCCCGGAGCTCGCCGTTGGGGTGTATGTAATCCGCCTCCCACCGTCCAACATATAAATTAGCGAACCCCGGTGCGAACCTCGTTCCCATTGCGGCCCCCCATATCTGTAAATAAAATTCCTCCTTATATTTAAAATAATTATTTTCCAATATAAATAAAATGCATTCCCCTATGTATTCTATTTGGGCGCTGTTTAATTCCCCTTTTTGGTATAAAAAATGTTTCGCCGCTGCGCATCCTTTTTGATTCTCAATAATAGAGTATAAAGATTTTACATCTAACGTACCCATTATGTATCCTTCTTTCCATTCTATATCTTTTAGGATCTGCAATACATGATTAGTGTCTTTTAAAAATGATGGTAGTGCTTGTGCGCACGGTTGTAAAAACTGATCTATATATTTAGACAGTGTACTGGTCAGACATTCAATCCCGGACACAATGGGTCTGCCTGGGGGTCTCTGTATGTCTTTATGAATTTTGGGGTTTTGATAAAAAATAGCTGTTCTTGGATTTTTTATATCTATATAAATACTTTCATTTTTGTTTAGGATACCTTTCATCTTACCTTCTTGTACTAATTGTTTTAGATCTTTTTTGTAATCTTCTGTGGGGTCCTTTTTAAGGCGTTTATATGTTTTCTGGTCACCCAAGATGTTTAAAACTTCTTTGTCGTAGTCATCATTATTTAGTATTACGATGCCGCCCCCTTTATCTGCGGGGCGGATAGTTATTTCATTATTTTGTTGCATATTCCGTATTGCGTCTCTTTCTGCCTTAGTTGTATTACCCATATAAGTTTTTTTTATATTTATTGACATCTTTAGCCTTTCTTATTTCTCTAGTAACTAGGTTTGAAAAGGTATTTATTGGTATGGAGTATTCGTTCAATGGATCAAATCTAGATCTTACTTTCAAGTTTGTATGTATATAGGTGTTTTCGTTGACATCTTCATTGTATCTATTTACTATATTATTTTTCTCTTTTTTCTTGTAGTATCTTTTCAAGGCTAGTTTCCTCATAAATTTCCTTATTCCCAGAAAGGCTTCAAATTTATTGAAATAGGCAGTAGGAGCAAATTTTAGCCCTTTTCTTAAAATGTCATTCTCTGCTTTTGTCAAGATATGCTTACTCAGATTATATATTTTCTGTCCTAAATTTTCAGTACTGTTATCTTCCTTTATTTTTCCCACTACTATTTGTTAACTTTTTTCTTTTTGTTACGTTTGCCCCCTCTACATCCTCTTTTTGTATGTCTTTTTTGTATATCCTGAAAAAATCCTGTTGTGTTGGCTTTTTTGCCATTTTTCTACTACTACTATTATTTTTCCTCATACCGCTGTGAATTGATGTGGTGTAGCGCTAGTTGACAATATTGCATTTCTAAAATTATGTTTTTACTTTCTCATTATGGGATATTGATTGCAGATTGAAGGGGGGGGGGGGCATGAAAGGGTCTGAAGACTGATTGAGAATGCATTTTAGTTCTCCATATGTAACTGCTATCTTATCTTTGATTCCAATATGTTGTGCCAAATAATATCCTATTAAACTGTGAATGTTGCAGAAAGTCTAATTAAAAGAGAACGTTGCCGCACTTAACCACTGATAATAAATTCTTAGCAAAATGTTATTATGCCAAACACTTAACTATTAATTCACCTCAAACTTTTAATTACTATTTTCCCCCCATTAGGTAGTTTTATACATCTGTAAAGTAAGCTTTATTACTTTATGCTGCCAAAATTAGCTTTTTAGGTGTTGTCCAACTTTTTCCTGTAAAATATCATAAAAAACTATTCTATTCTCACCTATTTCTTTATTTTAATGGGGTTATTCCTGAAAAAGTATTGTTATGCATTGAATAGAGTATTTAAAATGAAGTATTATTGCAACATGCATGCAATATATTTTTAATTATATTTTCTCTCTGGTAGTACGTCCTGCTTTTATCCCTCTGTTCCACATTCTCCTGCATTCAGTGGTGGACTAACATTCTCAGTAGCTTTCCTGCTCCCATCCCCTTCCCCCTAGTGATCACCTAGTGAAGCAGCCCAGAAAGCTTTTATTCATTCATCCCTACTTCTGAATTCCTAGCTTTATCTCTCGAGACAGTGAATAAGAAATTGTGGGGCATTACATACATGTGTATCTCTGGGGCTACATGTGAGCGACTATTTCCTATGTATTTTCCATCAAGAATTAATTGCAATGCATACTGGGAGATGCCGGCATTTGATAAACTGCTGCCCTCCAAGAAAAAAGCAAGCAAGTCCTTCAGAATTTCTTTTTAATCCATGGGATAACTGCTTTAATCAAAATATGGAGTTTGACATTGACCAAATGACCAGGATGTTAGGAAGGTCAAAGGAGTTTTTTTGTTCATTTAATTGGAAAGTTAATTAAATAGGAGCTGTTTAATTTTGGGATATCATATGGGCCATTTATCCAAACTGTTGCATTGGCTACATTAAAATGAACCAGAATGAGATTATTAGATCGTTGCACAGTGGACTGACGTTAGAACACTCTCAGACCTCATACATAGGCTCTTCTATAGTGAGACTGTGCGATAGCTTCATATTATGCAGCTTAGGCACTCCTTTTAATGCTGTATGGTGCCTCCATGCAGTACTATATTATGATGTTCCTCCTGACAGTTAATGCTTCAAGTTGGAATAGCTTCACAAGGCAGCATCCCATGAAGTACAGAATGTCACAATATGTTTTCTCCCTACATACAGTGTATCATGGTGCATATCATGATTTGATTTATCTAACTTCTTTTTTTTTGGGAGGGGGATTTGTGGGATCAAGATGGAAGTTAGTTTGCTCCTGAGGCATAATTCATCACAGACCATTACATCAGTGTTTTCTTTTTCTTTAGCCTAATGCCAACCCCAACATTAAGCCCATAAAGTTGTATGTATTAATTTCCTGTATCAATTTATGAGAGCAACCTATGGTATGTTGGACGCATCTGCTGAAACCCTGGCTTTGAAAGATCAAATAAAATTATAAATATCCCTATTTGTTGTTTCTCAATTATAAGGAAAATAACCAAACAACATGGTCACACACAGCAGCAGCATGTACTTTTCTCTGACACTCTCTGAAAGACTCTCTTTTTGGGACAGAATTTTTACAACATAGCTCTGGCCTCCATAATTTCATTTTTACACTGTGGGAGAGAATAGTATGTGGATCAGGAGATGTAGGCGAATTTCAATAACAACATTATTCATCTGGCTTTGTCACAGACGGCCTGCCAAGAAAGTCAAGTGATCTTTTCAGCTGTAAAATGTTCTAAAGACCAATATATAAAGGATACTTTAAAATATATTTGAAACAAAAAATATTAATAAGCCAACTTCCAGTCAACATGTAATGGACTATAGTGATTATCGTACATTGAGATAAACCCTGAACCCCCAAAAAAGTAAAAAGAATAAATAAATAAATGTGAGGAACTTAAAAAGTGAAATTTTTGTTACTGGGCAACAGTGAAAATAGTTAACTTAAGACAGTTTTAAAAATCTTGGCAAGTGGCAACTATTTTTCCTATCTGATTATATTTATTTCTGTACTAAAATGTCACCATGAACAAATAATAACTCCCAGAAACTCCCTGATAAGATGATTACTAATTACCAATCAGGACATGGATATAAGAAAATATCCAAGTAGCTAAATATCTTTTAAAGTCCAGTTAAAGTCCAATAAGATCTGAGAAAGATTTCAAGATTTTGTATGCAAAATATCCCTAAGTCATAGTTTGTCAAACAGGATTTTGGAGACTCTGCAATAAAGTGGAATTAGTTTCTTAGGGCCCTTTTAAACTGGCTGAGGATCGGGTCATTGATTGAGAATGAAGATACCTACGAACACTTGTTCCCAGTGATTGGCCCATGTAAATGTGTTACTGATCACCAACCAGCATCAGGTGGGCCCACTGACAATTTCACCTGACCTTTTTGGGTGCTAGTGCCATGCTGCTTCTGTACTCTCTGCCTCTGCAATAAAGTAAGTTATGATAGTGAATGTGAAGACAGCCAGAAGAATGAACTGCTGTCTGGGGTTAGGGGATCTCCACTGGTCTCAAAGCCTAACACTGCTTAGCTGAGCCTCAGCCAATCAGTCCTAGGCTTGTTATCCGGTTATCTCCAGGATATCACACTGCCAGCAGAGCACTCAAGCTAGAGCTGGCTAAAACATCCGATATCCACCTCAACCGAGGGATGATTACTCTATCCAAGTAATTGACTAAGCCTATGGCAGCTATCATATATATATAGAACCTACACAGAGAATTGCCAGACCGCTTATGCTATTCAAAATCTTTATTACAAAAAATCACAAATATTTGCATGATTAAACATAAAAACAATACAGTGCAGGAGATAAAAACGACATCACTGGAGGAGATCTACAGCGGATCTAAGTCCATAAGTATTCAACATGATTTTCACTTTTTTACTTTTTTAAAAAGACTGGAGGGTCCTGTTTGCAGCAGAGGAGCTAAGCCTCAGGAGGACACAAAGTCCATGGGAATAGAGCTGGGTAGAAAAATACTCCCTCCGGGATGCCAATGTCACCTCCCCTCACCGGCAATAGCCTCCCCCCTGCAGGAAGCATCATCTACTACATTATTTGAGAGAGTTATCATTGTTGTGTTACACAGGACTGCATGTAACATCTAGTACATTATCTCTACTCAGACAACTATCACTGTGTTATATGTGGTGTTAGGCTACTTTCACACTCGCGTTTTGTGCGAATCCGTCATGGACAGATCCGTTCAGATAATACAAAAGTCTGCATCCATTCAGAAAGGATCCGTTTGTATTATCTTTAACATAGCCAAGTTGGATCCGTCTTGAACACCATTGAAAGTCAATGGAGGGCAGATCCGTTTTCTATTGTGCCAGATTGTGTCAGTGAAAACAGATCCATTCCCATTGACTTACATTGTGTGCCAGGACGAATCCGTTTGGCTCAGTTTCATTAGACGGACTCAAGCAGCGTTTTGGTGTCTGTCTCTAAAGCGGAATGGAGACTGAACTGATGCAAACTCATGCATTCGGAGCGGATTCTTTTCCATTCAGAATGCATTAGAATCCAAAATGATCCGTTTTGGACCACTTGTGAGAGCCCTGAACGGATCTCACAAACGGAAAGCCAAAACGTGAGTGTGAAAGTACTTACATAGGACTACATGTAACATCTACTACATATGTACTCAGAGACTTACAGTATCACTATATTATCTGTGTTGTTACACAGGACTGCAGGTCCCCTATATAACAGTTGCTTTTCACACTGGCATATGCTGGGCACAAAATATTGGGCACAGAAACTGCATATCTGTATAATTTCTTTGGGCTGTATTTTTTTATTTCACCTCAGAGACTCTGCAGTTGTCGGTCAGTGCTGTATAAATCACCAAACTAAGCCTCATAAACACATGGTGCTCTTTCTCTTCTGAACCCTGCACTGTGCCCAAACAGCAGTTTACGACCACATATGGGGTGGTTCCATATTCAGGAGAAAATGGGTAACAAATTATTGGGTGCATTTTCTCCTTTTACCCCTTGTGAAAATGAAAAAAAAGGTCCTAAAATGATATTTTCGTGTAAAATATTTCATGGCATGTGTTTCTAAGTTCTATGAAACACTTGTGGGGTCAAAGTGCACACTACACCTCTTGAAAAATAAATTGGGGATGTAATTTCCAAAATAGGGTAATTATTTGGGGGTTCCACTGGAGGGGTATGTTAGGGTATTCAAATATGACTTGGTGCCTGAAAAAGATTCCAGTGAAATCTGCCATCCAAAAGCTATATGGCACTTATTCTCTTCTGAACCCTGCTGTGTGCCCATACAGTACTTGATGAGCACAAATGGGGTGTTGCTTTATTCAAGAGAAAATGGGGTGCATTTACTTCGTTTACCCCTTGTGACTATAAGGGCCTAAAGAGACAAGTTTCCTGTAAAATGTCTATTTTTTTCTGTTGGGCCAAAGTGCACACTACACTTTTTGGGAGTATGGTTTTGAAAATGGGGTCACTTCTTGTGGGTTTCCACTGTAGGGGTACATCAGGTTCTTCAAATGCAACATGGTGCCTGAAAATTGTTCCAGTGAAAAAACCATATGGCACATATTGGGTATTTCTGTAAACTTCAGAATCAGGGTAATAAATATTAAGGTTTGTTTGGCTGCTAATCCTTGCCGTGTTACTGGAAAATTTATTAAAATGGAAAAGCTGCAAAAAAAGTAAAATTTTAAAAATTCCCCTCCCTTTTCCTTTAATTCTTGTGGAGCATCTAAAGGGATAACAAAGTTTGTAAATATCGGTTTTGAATCATTTGAAGTGTGTTGTTTCAAAAAATGGAGTCATTTATGGATGGTTTCTGTTACGTAAGTCCCGCAAACTTACTTCATAACTGAATTGGTCCTTTAAAAAGTGGGTTTTGGAAACAATTTTGAAAATGTAAAAAATTGTTTAAAAAAATTCTAACATTTACAAAATTATGCCAACATAAAGTAGACATATGGTAAGTGCAAAACAAGAACAATGTTATGAGGTACTAGCAAAAGAACCCGACTTCACACGGGTATATTTCATCTATTTCATTTAATGTTTGTGTGTGTCGTTAAAAGATATCAACAGTATCCACTATAACAGCCAATAGAAGCTCTCAGGTCCTTAGTCTTCACATACACACAGTTTTACACCAGGTTTCCATAACAACCCAGCCATTTTCCTTCACTGCTGTAGGTCAGCTTTAAAGGGCTTTCAGGCCACCCTCAAAAGACAGACTTAAAAACCCCGCCCCCAGGTCCCACTAAGCCACGCCCATGACCCAGTCAGGCCACTCCCTTCCCACTCTGCAGCTGTGACCAGGTTTCATTTAGCTAATGCATTTTTTGGGAATATCTCAGGAACGGTAAGAGCTAGAGAGCTGAGACCCGGTCTAAAACCTTTTTGGACACCTGATGTACCTGTGTGCCAGTGATTGTAAATGCGACGGTGCAGATTTCTTTAGCAGACATACACACATACACTAAGCTTTATACACTGCCCTTGCAACAACAAAAAAGTCGCCACCAAAAATATTTTGCTGGACCGCCTTTAGCTTTGATTACAGCACTCATTCGCTGTGGCATTGTTTCGATAAGCTTCTGCAATGTCACAAGATTTATTTCCATCCAGTGTTGCATTAATTTTTCACCAAGATCTTGCATTGATGATGGTAGAGTCTGACTGCTGCGCAAAGCTTCCTCCAGCACATCCCAAATATTCTCAATGGGGTTAAGGTCTGGACATTGTGGTGGCCAATCCATGTGTGTAAAGGATGTTTCATGCTACCTAAACCACTCTTCAACAATTTGAGCCCAATGAATCCTGGCATTGTCATCTTGGAATATGCCCGTGCCATCAGGGAAGAAAAAATCCATTGATGGAATAACCTGATCATTCAGTATGTTCAGTTAGTCAGCTGACCTCATTCTTGGAGCACATACTGTTGCTGAACCTAGACCTGACCAACTGCAGCAACCCCAGATCAGAGCACGGCCCCCACAGGCTTATACAGTAGGCACTAGGCATGATGGGTGCATCACTTCAACTTCCTCTCTTCTTACTCTTATGCGCCCATCACTGTGGAACAGGGTAAATCTGGACTCATCAGACCACATGACCTTCTTCCATTGCTACAGAGTCCAATCTTTATGCTCCCTAGCAAATGGAAGCCTTTTTTTTCTGGTTTGCCTCACTGATTAGTGGTTTTCTTACGGCTACACAGCTGTTCAGTCCCAATCTCTTGAGTTGCCTTTGCATTGTGCATGTGGAAATGCTCTTACTTTCACTATTAAACATAGCCCCGAGTTCTACTTTTGTTTTTCTTTGATATGATTTCACCAAACATTTAGGTGATCGCCGATCACGATCATTCAGAATTTTTTTCCCACCACATTTTTTCCTCGAATACGATGGGTCCCCACTATCCTTTCAGTTTTTAATAATGCGTTGGACAGTTATTCACCCAATTTTAGTAGTTTCTGCAATCTCCTTAGATGTTTTCTCTGCTTGATGCATGCCAATGATTTGACCCTTCTCAAACAGACTAACATATTTTCCATGACCACTAGATGTGTCTTTCGACATGGTTGTTTAAGAAATGAGAAGCAACTCATTGCACCAGTTGAGGTTAAATACCTTGTTGCCAGCTGAAAGATAATCACCCATGCAGTAATTATTCAATAGTAGGCTCATAACTATTTGCTTAGCTAAATCCAGGTGGCGACTAATTTTTTTTTTTTTTGCTGGCAGTGTATATTAGATCATTAACTATCATAAAAGCATAGAAATTAAAATTTCAAAAATTACACATTTAAATTAGTTTTTTTCTTAAATAAAGGTACAGTAAAACATATTAGATCAAATTGATCAATCTCATGAAGCACAATATGTCATGAGAATACAATTTCAGAATCACTTAGATAACTAAAAGCATTCCAAAGTTATTAGCACATAAAATGACACAAGTCAGATTTACAAAAATCGCCTGGTCCTTAAGGTGAAAACTGGCTTGGTACTGAAAGGGTAAAGCATAGAAGAGGCGAAATATTTCTGAGTAAAACACGAAAATGTTTGACTTATTGCATTTTGTTTCCTTTCTAGTACTTCTGCTGTTCCCCAATTCAAGTAAAAGTAGGGTAAAAAACAATAAATATATATCATCCATTGTATGATGTAATACCAGAATATTATAAAAGGCATTTTCTAATTTCTATAGAGCATGTATATTTATAATAATTGGACCATTTAGGGGAAAAAAGCTTAAAGGAATGCTAGCGATAACTGACACAGCCTATATTATGTAGATGTAAACAAACTAAACTTCGTGGACAGAATTAAATTGCCAAAAATGTACATTTGCTTAGCTTATAATCAAGATCTTCTAGAAAGGCACAACACATACTTAAATGACATTAAAAAAATGTTTTCGAGCAACAGTGAACTTTTTACCACAGTTCATTGCAAAGCTGATTGCTTGGCTGCGCAGTGAAAAAAAAGGGTCACATATGATCAAAGCAATTCTTTAAAAATTGTTAATGTTTGTTATAAACTAAAACTGGAAAACTAGAGATTAAATAATCAGCAGGCCTAAAACAAAGGCTTTTATTGTTTTCACTAGGTTTTGACCACAAGTACTTGGGTGCAGCACCTGGGGTATGTTATAGGGCAGGAGAAACATGCCTGGAGACTTAATAAGTGTTTTAATGATCAGTTAGAGTGCAGATTGCTGCAAAGCTCCATTGCACAACATATTTCATTGCATCAATTACAACTCAATTTGCTGCTTTCTGAATTCAGCACTGAGAGTTTTGAAACTGAATGACTGAACAATCATTAAAAGGGAAATGCAAATTGCAGTTTATGGAAGAGAAGCGAAAGAGAGAGTTTGTATCTTCATCTGTATTCCATCAGTCTAGTAAAGCAATGCATAAAATATCAAAGCAATGATTTTGATTGAGAAGTAGATTTTAAAGGACAATTTATCTCCTATCTACAGGATAGAGGATAAGCAGCTTGAGGTCTGACTGCTCCAGATCATAAGAACCGGGTCTGTTCTCCATGTAATAATGAAGCTGTAGACACATATTCAAGTCCAAAATAGTGATGAGCGGCAGGGGCAATATTCAAATTCGAGATATTTCGCAAATATTTGTGCAAAAATATGTCAAAAATTCACAAATCTGTTATTATTTTCTTGATTGCGAAAATCGGCAATGTAATATTCGCGTAATGCGCGCGCAGTACAGGCGTGGGTCACTTTTGCTACATTTTTCAAGCTGCTAGAAGTTTCCTGAGACTGGAGAAAATGGTTGGCACAGCAGAACATTACAATAGCTTTATATGCAGATAGAGTGGTCCAATATATTTGCGATTGCGCAAATCAGCAATTAATGATGCGCGAATTTGATGCAATACGTGCAACTTCACATTTTAGCAGGTTGACTACTTATTACTGATTGGTGCACTAAGTTTTGTGACATCACATGTCTGTAGCATGTATGTATGGTCAGCTACACTATATCACTATCTAACCTACACTGACTTTCTCCCACTAACTATCATATATATATATAAACTAACTATTTATCTAATGTAATGACACAGCAAAGCACAGCGCACAGCAATGACACTGCTGTCTCTCTCAGAACTGCAAAATACTGCATACAAGGGCTGCTGGGGAGATTCTTATATAGTAAGGGGGAGGCAACTTTCCTATTGGTTGCTAGGGATGTTGCTAATCTCAGATAAAGACATTGCAGCCTTCTCATTGGCCCACAAGCAAGAAGCAGGGAGGGATCATGGGTTCAGATGGAAAAAAAAAATCTAGAATATTTGCAAATACGAATATATTGTCACGGCTGAGGATGGGGAAAATCCTCAGCTGTGCGATGCCAGATGATGTTAACCCCTGCTCGGCCAGGATGACAGAATTAGGGAGCAGGTCACCTCCTAATCGCATCCCTAATCTGACCCTAACTCCTAGCTGCATGGGCCGACCTTTAAGGTAGGAGGACCCATGCTCAGGAACCTCGGATCCCTACTCACCCTCCGACCGGTCCCTGAACTAGGAGTAAAGGGTAAGACGACCTGTTCCTTCTGGACACGAAGGAACAGGAGTCTCACTGGCCAAGCTGCAGGGAAAAGGGGAAACACAAACAGATCTATGGATATGGCAGGTGAACTGAACCAGTTCCACCTACCTGCCACAGCCTTGCGGACTGGATCCCTGTGCTGGCAAGCTGAAGATCACAATGCATCCACACACAGGGACCCAGATCCATAGCTGCACAGAAAAACAAGGAAAACATCAAATAGACATTACACATAAACTTGACATAAACTTATGACCACAAGGGTGGCCCCCACTGGCAGGTGAAATAACAGGAGGCTGCTCCAGCTAAGCATGGCTGAAGCAACCCACAGACTGGAGCTAACAGTGAGGCTTTATAGGCCCAAGTAGCCACACCCAACAAACACACCCAGTGTTCACACACACAGAAGGGAAATTAACCCTTCAGACACAAGGCAAGGAAAGACGGCCACTTAAAGGGGAATACACACATAAACCACACACTTCACCTGTTGCCGCGGGCAACGGCATGTGTGGCAATCATGTCCTGGGGATCAGCCATAGGGCATCAAGACATAATATATATGTGTTTTCTGGGCTTTTACTTGCTGGTAGAGTTCAGCAAAGTTTTCAAAAATTTGATTCAGCTGCTTTGCAGAATTTTGTCAAGAAATTTGATTCATTCCAAATTACTTTGTAACGAATCGCATTCCATTGTATGGAGCAGGCACAATGACGGGGAATTACGATTGCGCTGCCCCCTCCCCATAATTTAACCTGTCAGGTGCCAAGTTCAATGCTGATCATGGCATCAGAGAGTCGCAGTCAGCCTATCAGGGGTTAAAACAAAAATATATGTGCTCACCTCCATTAGATTGCGGAGAGGCTGTCGCGGCCATCTTGATTGAAGAAAATGCACCAATTGGGGCACATGCTTATGTGAGGATGTCACCAAGCCTGCCTAGCGTGGTGATGAAACACATGAATGCGCAAGAGAATTAGTGCGTTCCTTCAAGCAAGGTGGTCGCAATCGCCAGTTTGTGCTCAAATAAATTAGGTGTTTAAAGAGCTACTTCAAGAGCTACATTTAGCAATGTATTTGAATATTTTTTTCTGGTTCACTTTACCCTCAGAATCAGAAGAGTTTTATCAACAGTGGGACACATTTATTAACCATTTGCACCATACTTTTCAAACATTTGTACCATGTACATCAGTTTGAAAAAGTACAATGAAAAGTACAAGTACAATGAAAAGTGGCTGTGGCTTGCTGGTTGGAAGAATTTTTGAATTGCGATTGGGGGGGAAAAAACTCAACTTTGTGTTGATTTTTCACTTCAACAATGTCAGGTTCCCTTTAATAAATGTAGCACCCTTTAATAAATGTAGCACATTTTACTCCAGTGCACTTCATTTTAAGATTGACATACAACATTTCACCCATGCTGCCTACAAATGAATATAATTGGCAGGTAAAAGTTCAACAATAAAAAATATTTTTAAATGTTTGAGCGCATGTGTTTATTGTATGACCATAATCCGGCACATAGTTTTGAGCTGCAGTATCTGAGACGTAAAGCTGATATAACACAGTGACCGTAATTATAGTGCATTCGTTATTTTGGGGGGCTTCAACTATCCAGATTGACTAGGGAACTGAAACCTGTAGATCTTGGAAAGGAAATAATAACCTTCCAATTGTCATTCAAAAGAGTATTTCTTCAGGAAGGAACAAACATACCAAAATTTGACCAGCTAAGAGAGGCCATAGGCCTAACTAACTGGGACAATGTCCTCAAAAATAAAAATGCAGCCACAAAATGGGATATTTTTAAAAGCATCTTCTACTTATTGTGAGAGGTACATACCTTATAGGAATAAAAGGGTAAGGAACAAGAAAAGAAGAATGTGGATAAATGTAAATGTAAAGGAAGCAATAAATTACAAAAATAAAGCATTTAGATCACTTAAACAGAAGGGTAGTGCGGAAGAATTGAAAAAAATTGAATATGTAAAAGACAAATAAAAGCAGCCAAACTGGAGACAGAGAAATTCATTGCCAAAGAGAGTAAAACCAACCCTAAAATGTTTTTCAATTATGTAAATGGTAAACAGTTTAAACCTGAAAGTGTTGGCCCTTTACAGAGTAATGAGGGTGGAGTTGCAGAGAGTGATGAGGAGAAAGAGAATCTATAAATATTTTTTCATTATCCACTATATTTACTGAGGAAAATAAAATGTAAAAGCAAATTCCCCATTAAAAGTGCCCTATCTGACCTAGGAAGAAGTACAGCAATGTCTTAAAAAGATTAAAATAGAAAAATCGCCGGAACCAGATGGCATACTAAGAGAATTAAGTAACGTCATAGCCAGACCCTTATTTCTGATATAGGACTCTATATTGACAGGGAGTATTCCAAAGGATTGGCACTTAGCAAATGTGGTGCCAATATTCAAAAAGGGGTCAAAAATAAGAAAGCTTGAACTAGGTGAAAATGTGTGTATGAAAACAGAGGGTAATAGAAAACAGAGGGTGGTTATTAACGATACACACTCAGATTGGGTCACTTTCACTAGTGGGGTACCACAGGGGTCAGTATTGGGCCATATTCTCTTTAATATATTTATCAATGATCTTGTAGAAGGCTTGCATAGTAAAATATCAATCCAGTGCATCAGCAAGTGACATGATGTAAAAATCTAATTACACCTCCAAATTGCTACTCTAAAACCAATGTCCTCCTACCAGAGGAACTGATTCTGTTGACTCACCCTATAGCTATATGAAGATGCTGCAGATTGGCCACATGCAAATGTATTGCTGTAAATCTACAGTGCAGATTGGACTGCAGTGCTGATTTTAAATTACCAGCATGATTTGTGTTGGATTTTGTGTTGGATTTCATGGCGTTACCATGAACCTCAATTTGGAAAAAAAAAAAAAACCTGCATCAAAAGTTGCAACTACCTGTGTGACTCGTTTTCCGTTTTTGGATGTTTTTTAGGGCAATTTTTTGTCTTATAACAGTTTTCCAGGATTATAGACTTTTTTTTTTCTTCCAGTTCCTGGAACCTGCTGCACCTATTGAAAAACTCATACTGTACTCACCTGCCCTCCACAGCTCTGTTATGATACTTTGGCTCCTTCCGGCAATCTTCCGATCCCTGGCCTGTTTACTTTGGACCAGAATATAGACAGGGTCATGTGCACTGACCTCAGCAATGATGTTTCAATCAGCATGTCACCACTGCATCAAGTTCTGCTTGGGGACATCTCACTGCTGAGCCAGGGCACGAGAATGGGGCTGCTGGCGGCAGGTAAGTATGAGAACAGCAGAATCTAGGGCTAGAGAAAAAGGACTTGATCCTGGAAAGCACCTTTTTAAAACTGGAATCACACAAATACTGCTGTTTTTTGTGCAATTTTGGAGCCGTTTTTTTAAGCAGTTTCTTGAGCCAAAACCAGTAGTAGATTGAAAAGGAATGGGAAATATAAAGAAAGGCCTGAGGGATCCGCAGCAGAAATCAAACACTCACCCACATTTTGCAGCTCTGCACATGGATTTAGCCCCATTCCAAGAAGCGGCAGAGTGAATTTCCCATTCCGACAATGGAGGTGGATGTTCAGCAAAACTCCACTTGCATGTTAGTATGGAATAGGCACTGAGATCCGGATGGAAAATCCACTGTGTGAACTGCATGAAACGCTAGCTGTGAGAATCCAGTTTAACCCTAGCGATTGCATTGAGCTGGAAATTACTGCCTCTTATTCACCTCCAATCTAGTAAATATGCCATTTTGCAAATGTAAGGAAAATATTAAGCCTCAACTTTCCTAATGTGATTATTAAAATACAATTTATCTGCAATCAACTGATCCATAAAATGTATTAGCACAGCTAACATTTTCATTGTGTAATAATAGCTAACAGCCAGGGCTGGTATCTATGAGACTGAACTCGCGTTAAATAACTGCATTCTAGCTGACTAAAGTAGTATAAATGCAACCATTAGCATCATCAGCTGTCAAGATTATGGAAACAAATACAGCACCACTTATTTTCTTTGGACAACATGCAGAGTGAAAAATAATTCAGACTGCTCAGCGCTGAGATGAAGTTCCATGAGATATTAAATCACTTTACAGTGTGCAATCATCCTTTTCTCATAAATTCAATTAACTTCACAAAATGTTATATTACTGAATTAAGCATTTTGGTGAAAAACAATAAACTGGATTAGCGAAGCTAGAGAAAATCCCACAAGACAAAATGACTTGCAATTATATTTTTATGTGTCCATACAATGTATGGTATGTTTTTAGGCTATAGGTAAGGTTTGCCAGTTAAACTTCATCTGAATATGTTTATAAATTAGACGTGAAACTGCAATTCTAATTTTTACAATTAAAATCTGTATCAAGATTTCATTAAATTTGAAATCACTTTACCTTACTGTTTTAGTATAGATTGAATGATTTTTTTCTTCCATTTAGGCCTCATGCACACGACCGTTGTGTGTATCCGTGTCTGTTGTTCCGTTTTCCATGATTTTCTGCGGACCCATTGACTTTCAATGGGTCTGTTAAAAACTCGGAAAATGCACCGCTTGTCATCCGCATCCGTGATCCGTGTTTCCTGTCTGGACAACGGTTCACGGACCCATTCAAGTCAATGGGTCCTTGAAAAAATACGGAGGCACACAAGATTGTCATCCGCGTCCGTGATCTGTGTCCGTTTTTTTCTATCATTTTCAAGGCAAGCATGACTTAGATATTTTTTTCACTTTTCTGGTCTGGTGTTCCTCCAAAAATCAAGGAAGACACACGGAAGAAAAAACGGACACGGATCACGGAACAATGGAACCCCGTTTTGCAGACCGTGAAAAAAATACTGTTGTGTGCATGAGGCCTTACACACGTAGAGAATATAAATGTGTTGAAAATTCTGCAGGTTGCCATTGGAAACAGATAGCAGTTTATTTGCACACTGCAGTCAGATTGTATATAGGGAAAGTGCCTAGAATTTCAAAAAGAACTGAAATGTGCTGAACTGCTATATAGTGTTCATTGCCTCCATACAACACTGCTTTCCACAGTGCTTTTAAGGGAGAATTAAACATCCCACAATTTGTTTCCCGGGGTTCAGAATTAGCGTTGATCTCAAAAATTTTCATCGCTAATTTTTATCACGAATATTGGCACTTCGAAAATTTGTGAATATCTACAATATAATGCTATATCTTCGTAATCGCGAATATTCTAGATTTTTTTTCATCAGTACCCATGATCTCTCACTGCTTTTTGCTAGTGGGCCAATCAGAAGGCTGCAATATCTTTGACTTCAGGAGTAGTGTTGATCGCAAATTTTCGTATCGGAAATTTCCCGATTGCCGATTTTTGCAATCAAGAAAATAATCACTGGAGATCTCAAATTCGCAAATTCACAAATATATGACAAATATTTACCCAAATATTTGCAAAATATCGCAAATTCAAATATTGCCCCTGCCGCTCATCACTGTTCAGTATGCCTTCAAATGATATTGGAGATGTACACAGGTAATGTACAGTATGAGCCCATAGCCTTCTATCGATACTGTATAGCAGTAATGGCGAACCTTTCACAGACCGAGTGCCCAAACTGCAACACAAAAGCGCAAAGTGCAAACACGGCAATTTACCCTGAATACGAATATAGTACGGTATATCCTCCATGTACTTTATCATGTAGCCATAATAGCCTGCCTACATTCAGTGCACTGCCTGTGATGTTCATACTGCGCCCTGTGCTGATGAAGGCCCGGAAAAGTCTAAGGCGTATCGGTACACCATAGACTTTATCCAGGGTGTGGGTGCCCACAGAGAGGGCTCTGAGTGCCGCTTCTGGCACCCGTGCCATAGGTTCGCCATCAAAGCTGTATAGCATCACGCTATAGCCTTCGAATCAATTTGACATTGGGTTAGACCTGAGGGTTTTAACCCCTATACAGGGATCTGGAGTTCACGGCAGAGGAGCCGCCAAGCTGCTACCCCTTGGAATAGTCCTGGTGTAGTTAGCAGCAGACGGACAGGTCAGAAACGCCAAAGCAAGGCATCAGAAGCACAAGCGAGACAGAACCAGACAAAGAACATGCAAAATCTATAGAACAGATTTCAGGAAACAGTACAGTACTTGTGCAGAAACTTGACAAAATGGAACAGGTATGGAACTCTAGGAAACTGGTCAGGACAGATTTCAGACACAGCAGGTTTATACACAAAAACTTGGCAAGGCAGAACAGACAGGGACAAGAACTGGGGAATTCATTAGCAAACAAAACTAGGACAGAATTCAGACCATGCACGGGAACAGACTCACGAACATGGCAAACAACTGGATAACAGATAAAGTAATCTGGCTGAAAAACAGTAACCAAGGAACAGACTCACGGAATCCAGACACAGACAGAACATGCAAAGATCCAACAGAATCTGAGAGAATCTGTGATTGCACAGCCAGGAACAAGACACTCAGGGCCAGGGGCGTTGCTAGGGTCTCAAAAGATCCGGGGCACAAGCCCCAATAAATATGCCCCCGCACTATGCTGTACTTGCTATACAGCGGCACTTACCTGTCACATCCAGGGCCTCCAGGTGACGTCTCCTCTCTGTCATCATCTTCTCAGTCTGGACAACTTCTCTCAGCCGCCTCGTCTCTGCAGAGTGTGACACACAGACATCTTAGCTTCCTCACTTTCTATCATTATCCCCCAATTGGAGTCCCCACAGTGTTATCCTGCTGCTTGCTATGCCAAAACCTCAACCCCCCCCCCCCCTCATACCCCCAAATACTATCCTAAAGAAACATTACTGCCCCCCATAGTAATAGTGCTCCTCATAGTCCCACCAATAGTAATTCCCTTCTAGAATGCCCTTATTAGTAACACTGCCCCAACCGTGATAATGCTCCTCAACAATGCCCTCCCATATTAATAATACCCTCACAGAGTCCCTAGTAGAAATAAGGCCCTCTATTGTTCCCCCAGTGGCAATAAAGCTCCCTACAGACCCCACAGTAGTAATAAGGCCCCCATAGTGCGCTTAGTAGAAATAAGGCAGATCTACAAGACCCTCCTATAGAGCCCCCAGTAGTAATAAGAACGCCTATAATGTCCCCTGGATTTGCAGTGCCCCCTGTAGTTATAATCCTCCCTCTACCATACAGTCCCATGTAAATAACATCACCTCTTCCCCAGCCGCCTCCAACGCACAATCCCATGTAAACATCACCCCCTAAGGCTACTTTCACACTTGCGTTCGTGCAGATCTGTCATGTACTTGTACAGGACGGATCCGCACCGATATAATACAAACAAATGCATCCGTTCAGGACCAATTCGTTTGTATTAGATTTTAATTTCTAAGTCCCAATACGGATCCGTCCTGACTTACATTAAAAGTCAATGGGGGACGGATCCGTTTACAATTGCACCATTTTGTGTCAATGCAAAGGGATCCGTCCCTATTGACTTACATTGTCAGGACGGATGCGTTTGGCTCCGCAAGGCCATGCGGACACAAAAAACGGTGCTAGCAGCATTTTGAGGTCCGCCTCCAAAATGGAACGGGGGACCGCACGGAGCCGAACGAATGCATTCTGAATGGATCCGCATCCATTCAGAATGCATTGGGGTTAAACTGATGCATTTGGGGCTGCTTGTGAGAGACCTGAAACGGATCTCACAAGCGGATCCCCAAACGCAAGTGTGAACGTAGCCTAAACCAGTGTTTCCCAACCAGTGTGCCTCCAGCTGTTGCAAAACTACAACTCCCAGCATGCCCGCACAGCCAAAGGCTGTCCAGGCATGCTGGGAGTTGTAGTTTTGCAACAGCTGGAGGCACACTGGTTGGGAAACACTGGACCCTAAACATTAAGTCCCATGTACATAAACATCATTCCCCCCCACCATCCACTTTCAACATACAGTCCCATGTAAATAACATCCCTCCCTCCCCCAGCCACCTCAAGCACACAGTTCCATGTCAATAACATCCCTCCCTTCAGCCCTAAAATACATCCCAGTTAAATAACTACAACTCCCAGCATTTCTCTGCCTCTCCCTTCACTTACCTCTCCTGTACAGACATCACCATTAGGCTCCTTCTCCTCTTGACTCCGGTCCAATCCTGAACTGGGAAGAGGCGAAGGACCTTTGGTGACATCACAGGTCATGTGATCAGCAAAACAGGCTGTGATAGGATGACCTGGATGGTGACATCATCCAGGTCATCCTATCACAGCCTGTTTTGCTGATCACATGACCTGTGATGTCACCAAAGGTCCTTCGCCTCTTCCCAGTATAAGATTCAATTGTATTTTCCGTTCTGTGTACGGCAATACAGTTGCATCTAGCAGGCAGGCAGGACATTCGGGGCATGGGACAGGCCCCGAATGTTTTAACCTAGCGACGCCCCTGCTCAGGGCATATATAGCAGATTTAACAAACTCATTAGTCAAATTAGATGCACACACAAGACCAGGGAACAATAAATCATGCAATGCTGAACAGAGGAGAGATACAAGCACAATTCACACCCACATGTAGCCAAGGCCAGGTCCGAACGGACAGTGGCAACATCAATCGCCACTGAACAACGGCACAAAATTCAAACCCACAAGAAGCCATCAGTACATTGGCACAAGTGAAAGGCCATTGAAACAGAAAGACAACATCTCCACTGTAAAGCAAGATGGTAACGATATTATATTAGGGGAAGACCAGGTAAACATAATAGAAGAGGGTACAACTAATTAATGAAAATACAGAGAAATCCCAGAGAAAGACCTGCCGCAGTCCACATGAAAACTGCAATTTGTGAGACTTTAAAATAGAAAATCAAGACTGGCTCAAATACATTGTTACTGTGTTGTAATTGCCAAATCAAAAACCAGATGTCCCTCTGAGAATTTGTGGAAGGGCTGGAAATAGCTCTTTACTTAAGACTTCAGCACATCATGACAGACTATGAATGGCTGTGCAAAGTAAAAAGGGGGGAAAATGAAGTCCCTATATGCCGAAAAATATAAAAAAATATAAGTGGCTATGAATACTTTTTATAAGTACTACTGTATATATTAAGTATTACTTAACATTACTCAGTGGTGCTTGTAACCAATACTAGAAGACCTATGGACTATTCATATCCCCAAGTCAGTGAATGCATATAGTGACTTGAGGAGGAGAATGCTTGCAGAGGTCCCATGAGTATGAAGGCCTCATCTCATGATTTAAAAGCTGAGAATGTACAAGTACAGTTCCTTAGAAGACAAAGAGGAATTCTTGTGCATCCACAAAAATGTCCAGTGGTTGTGAGCAGAAACAAAATTAATGGCATATTGTGTCCTGTCTGTTTTCTCTCTCACCCTCTCATGTCAAGGACAGCACATTTATTCCATTTCTTATATTCAGGCAGGGGGTTTCTTTGCATAACTATCAAAGAGAAATCCATTTACTACTATTTATTATATGTCGCTGACTGACCACAGCGTTTACATCCACCTAATATTGCTAATTTACCTGGTATCATCATCAGGACCATTCCAGTGCATTGTATAACACTTTATCTGAACTTATCATTGTTATCTTTTACTTTCATTGGAACATGTGGACAATTCCATAGTCTGTTCACAATGACAAAGTAATAGCAAGTTGATCAGAGAAGTTCTCCCCATAACAGAAATGAAACCAGAACTCCATCCTGTATTTCATATTCTTCTCCCTCTTTGTTCTGTGCCACGTTCTGCACGATGATCTCATTTTGATCAGACATCATGAGCTGAGAGCTCCATACCTATAATACTACATTATATAGACACTTACTCAACTTTTAAATGACAATATCATTTAAGAATTGAAATCTGTTCAGAAAAAAACAAAAATAATTTAGAGGATAGTGACTGGCATGCCTCCCTAATGCTCAGATGGATTTTTTTTTATTTAACTTTCAGGTTACTGTGACTTTTTAATCTTGTTGGGGTAGGCTGGTGGTTTTCAGGCATTAGACAGTCTGAGTCCCTGGGGGAAGAGAACTGGCCTTCTGATTAAGTCACTTAAATCCTTTTATGGATATAGAGATTATTTGTATGTGTGGCATCTGCACCTCAGTATCCTATTTGCCCATGGAAGGATATAGAAGACAAAACTCATATTGCTCTTCATAAATTATAGCCTCTACTGTGGAAGTAATTCTACTGCTCCGATGTCTTTTTCTGTTAGACTCCATATCCCGCCTCATGACCAGTCTAGGCCTACTCTTTAACTTCATTTCCAGTAACAATGTTGGGTCTCCACTGGGCTCCTGACCACCTGCTCCACTTGCAGTCTTCTGGAACTTGCTCCTCCAAGGTACCACTCTTTCTCTAAGGCCTCTGGTACAACTATGACATTTCTTGTCTCATCATTCACCTGAGTTTTCGACATGGCTCCTCACACCCACTTGACCAGACCCTACTTGACTCCAGCTATATCTCTAATTTACGATATTGGGCTTCCATTAGGCACCTAAAAGCACCTCCTAAAGATGCCACAGCACATGTTATTTTTCTCAAACTACATTCTGTCACCGCAGGGTACCAAAACAGTTCCCACAGCCACCTTCTCTACGATGGTGGACACAAGCAGTGCTCCCAGCATCATCCGCTCATTAAAAGAAGCAGTTAGCACAACTAAGACCACCCCCACCTCATTGGGCATAAAGAATACAATTGCAAAATCCCTTGCATTGCATTATGTAGGAAATGACTGAAAATGTAAAGCTCCTATCTTTCAGTTTCCTTCTGCATATTTAAAGGTATTTAGTTTATACTGTGGATAAATCTTTGTGTACATTAGAAATGTTTGCATGAATTTTTCATTTGCTTGTTGTGACATACTATAATCACAACTTTCATGGTCAAACTAGATCTAACAGATATCAATGTGTGTGGACTGCAGATGCTGACATCTAGCAGTATCGAATAGACCCCTTTCTACAAAATAATGCAGACATTAATTAACTGTCCTATGCAAACATATTGCAGCAAACCAGATGTAAGGCAACTCCAGTTGCTCTCATATTGTAAATTCCAAAAGACAGGAATGTTCTGGACTAAGATACTGTCTAGTTAATCAGCCTAAATTAGATTTTTGGAACTGCAAAGTTACTATATGGAAATATAAAATAAAATAAAACAAAGCTAAACAAAAACATAATAAAAGATAATAACAGCATTGTTAACGGTTGATAAAGAAGTTTGCTGTACTTTTTGTGTATAGAAAAATCATCTCTAGAAATCTAGTACATATTACCAGACCCATACACCAAAATATTTGATATCTTATGGTCTTTAAAGTGGGTTTTCTGGGAAAATAAAGGGAACACCCTGAGCCTGTGTCACTTCCTAAACTATTCATGCTTAAATTCTCTGGTCTTGTGCTGACTCCTATTCCTCTGTCTTATGGTCCTTGGCTTGTTTTCTGGCCAGGGCGCATGGCCACATCCATGCTCTGGAAGAAAATAAGCCAAGGACTGTAAGATGGAAGTATGGGAGCCAGTTTGCAGGGCAACATGGAGAGGGAAAGTATGAATCCTACGGGAGGCAATGCCAGCTAGGGGTCTTTTCTTGATAGCTAATATTGTCCTTTAAGGCCATAGCTAATTTATATTCTATAGTGACATACAGGGGCATAAAAAGTCACACAAAAATATATTCTAGTAGAACCTTTGACCACTGGGGCCAATGATGTAAATTAGAACTAAAATAATTAGCTACCTCCCAGGCAATTGGCATTCCACATTATTAATCCTATGGGATTATTAGCATTTCTAGCATAATTTGCCAGTGTAGGATGTTTAGACTGTGTTCACATGCCTGGTTGTTGCTGAAGTTGGTCATAGGTTTTGCTACTTTGCTACTCATTTTTCTGTAAAAATTCTGCAAAAGCATGTAGAATGTATATAAAATGACAAAAGTACAGTAGGGTTCACAGAGGTCTATAGGAGCCATATTGCAGCTCTATACAACTCAGAGGCTGCATACAGCCAAGAAAAGCCAAGTTCATGAGCCCTTGGGTAGTCCTGATGGTTTTTAATTTTTATTAGTATAGATTTAAAATTAAGCAATTTTCCATCAGATGCTATATTACAGAACTATTATTACCTAGGAGCATTCCGTCTAGTGGTGAATATCTCCATCATACAGCACCACACAAAGAATCATATCATAGCACAACGGTGTCCCAAATGGGTGCACATGGGCCTAAAGGTGAGCTCAGAAGGAGCAAATGTGTTGCATAAATTTCTGCAACTGAAAATTGGTTCTATAAATCTCAACGTGGTTGTTTCTGAAGCATGTACATGATTGTTACAAATTCCATTCAGATATACAGATTTTATGTTCCACAAGGCAATGTAAATCAGATACACATAAACATACCCTTAAAAGGGGTTGACCACCTTCTACTGATATTTTTAAAATGTGCATAAACCGGCCATTTATTCTTCTAATTAATGTAATGTTATTACCAGAGCACTGGCAAGTTTTTATTTCTACCCTCGTTGAGTACAGTCTAACGACAGTAAGTAACAGGTTGGGTTTCTGGTCCCAATATGACCGCTAATAAAGAGGCATATGATTAGACTTGCCTTCACTGAAGAACAATGTGTATGGCACTGTGCATATGCAAGTCTCTAAAGCCTTGCACAATGTTATTCAGTAATCAGCGGCAATATTGGGACCAGTAGCGCCATACGGATACTGAGTTAGACTGTACCCAACAAGGGGGTGGCACTATAGAAATGACTATAGAAATAATAACTTTATATTAGTAGGTGGATTACATGGCTGTTTCATGCACATTTGTAAAAATAAGTACAAAGAGGTCCAACCCCTTTAACGGTCAAATGTAATAATTTTTTAGAGGGGTTGTACTTCAAATGTATAAAACTTTTATGTTATTACTATTAATATAACTCCTACGATAGGTAATAATAAAAGCAACACACAAAATAGATAACTTAAGACAATAAAAGAAAGAATGTTCTAAAGAGATTTCTAGCTTGGGAATATAGATTAGAGTTCTGTTTTTCTAACAAATCTGCGTTCTTTCAGACAGTACTGTCCATTTCTGTGGATATGCATCTTTATAGATAAATGGGCATATTAAGTAATTGTTATTCTAAATTGTCAGAATTTTGGTCCCATTTATGAGAATAATAGGCTAAATTATTTGCACATGCGGAACATCAAAATCTTACAAAATGATAAGCGAGCATAGTTTTCTTCAAAGATGAGCTCAAAGCTACATGTGGAAAATGACAGAATTATTATTGTGATTATGCAGTATTTTTCTTTCTCTCTCTCTCTCTCTTTTTTTACAGACAATGAATCATTTCACACACCTGGCTAATGTATAAAAATGTACATTTGATTTTTTACGGAAACTAAGAAAATGTATTTTCAGCAAAATCTATTGACTACTGCAGAGCTACAAGTTTTGTTCCAAGTAACAATTTACCGGCCGAATACTTGAGTTCTTGCATCATTTTCACCCTTTAACCCATGCACTTCTTGATCAATTTAAGGTTAGGCAATGAGTAGTTACAAGCTGTGTTAAAATAATGCTAAAAGATTCTAGAACGTGTTTAGTTTTTTTATTGGAAGGGTGAAAGAAAACAAGGACTTCTATATTATGAAACACAAAATTATTCCATATGTCTAAGTCAAAAATGCTTTGAAATTATAAACTTGTCATTCAGAGAATGGCCCCCATGTACTGTAATACATTTTGGAAGTAATTTTCAAGATGTAGTGCAGTGGATTTTGAGCAACACCTTCAACAAACCTTTTTTTCAGAAGCATGCGAACCGTAAAATTAGTGATGACACAAATGTTGGGAGATGCTGATGAACTGTATCTTTACTGTATTTCACACTTAAAGCAAATATGTTGTTCAAAAATGCCTTTTTTTAATCAGGTTTTATTTCAAACATTTTTAAATCATTTTTGCAAATAGCTAATAATCTTTGATTCTCCATGACACTATCTATATTTAAAAAAAAATCTGAAATCTCTCAATTTTCAAAACGTTCACAATGGTTCTTATTATCATAGGGTAGGATTGCAAAGAAAGGTGACACCTAAAGCTGGAGGCAGATAACAGAGGACTACTGACAATAGGTGACAGAGACAGTTCAGTCCCCATACTCTGAGCACAATGTCTACTGCACATATTACCCATAACACTCTCCCAGAGAAATAATTGGATTTTATTCTGATTGTTCTTCCTTATATAAGTGCGAGTCTTCGGGGATGATGACCCTTTTAAAGAGGAACCCCCTCGCGAGAAACGTGTGTCTCCAATGATACGAAGCACTGCCACTACAGCTGCGGTGACCCAGGCTGCAAGTCCAGAGGCAGGAGATACCTTCCAACAACAAGCCAAGATGGTCACCGCACTCCAGCCCGCTTCCGTGGAAGCAGATGTTGCCCTTCTCCAGACACAGGAGAAGATGACTGTGCCAACCCTCTTACCGGCTGCCCCAGCCACTGACGTCCCAGACTAGAAGCAAGCCGCGATACCCACAGAGCGGACTACAACTTTGAAGACGGCCCTGATGATGTCACCTATCGCGAAAACCCCCCGCGCACCACCAGGAGGCAGCGGAACCGGCCGCGACATCAGGTAGGAGCAGTCGCGCTCCTTGAGGCCCAGGCCCGGTCCGAAGCTGCCCCTGCATCATGCCCAGTAGACTCTGAAACCCCTGGTAGGCCCAAGCCAGCTCCGCCATGCACACATGCTGGTGCGGCGGAGGCGGCCGGAGCTCCCACTCCGCCGCCCAGAGGAGACAGCCCTAAGCAAAGCCACCTTAAACCAGAGGTCCCGCTAGAGATAACCAGCCTTACTACCAAGGCAGTACCAGGAACTGCCACAAGAGCTCAGTGGAGCTCCATCACAGCAGCTGCAGCCACCTACATCATGCCTCTAACTGCTGCCATAATAGAGTCAGAGAAGGACTGCCCTGTGGACATTGTCATTGCGCCTAGAGACTTTCAACCGCTGAAACAACAGCGAAGAAGGCTCCCAGTTCTGTAGGCAGCAGCAGACCATCTGCCAGGCGGATTTTACCACTGTTGCCCCTGACTACTATAGCAGAGCCAGAAAAGAGCCAGTCTGTGACTATTATCACTGCCACTGCAGAAATCTCTGGGCCTACTGCTACTGTACAGGCTGAACCCATCCAACAGGAGCACTGCCCTGATGTGTGTGAGGATAAGGAGGAATCCACTGATACTGCTCCATGCACTCCGGAACCACAACAGAATCCAGAGCTTCTTGCAATGAAAGACTAAGGGTCTATCCTTTATTGCTGTCCTGAGAACCTGTCACCTACCAGGAAAAGGCCAAGGCTTACAGAGGATTTTCCAGAGAAAGGTGATCCTGCAATTCCAAGTTCTGCCACCGAAAGCCACCAGGAGATTGCAGATGAAGTTTCTGCTGGAGTTATAGCTGCAGAGAGCACCCAGGTTAAAGAAGAACTTTTGCCTCCTCAAATATGGGATCCAGGAGGAAGATTTCCAGACTTTCCTGTGAGGAAAACTACCCATTGTGGAAATTACCCACTACCTTGTGTGGATTTTAATTAACTTTATTGTTCCATTGGATTACAATTGACCATAATAATAATAATAATATTGATTGCACTGATATTTGCATAATGTTATTGCACTAATTTTGCTTACATGTTTACAGGTTGAACAATGTTCAAGTATTTGTGCCCGTTGTATGGACTCTTTTATAGATGCCGCAATGTGAATTTATGCACTGTTTTGTGAAACTGCACTAACTTTTGCTTTTAGCCAGAGCAGTAGTACCTTACTTTTGTGTGTCTTGCCTTACAGCTCTGTTCTCTTTACACGTACTGCCTTTATCTGGACGCTTAATTCTAATGGCCTACACCCAGTGTTATATATCCTAGGTACCCAGGGTAGGACTAAGAGGTTTGCATATCCACGAACCTTGACTATAAAGCCCTGAGCACCCTACAATAGTGAGGGGACACGACCACCGGCTCCCTACACAAGATACGGAGGGAGTCAGGGTCACCTGGGATCCAGCAAACAGAAAATAAACGATAAAGGTACAACACTTAGCTTTGTAGCAGACAGGAGAACAAGGTCAGCATGCACACACACTCCAGGAAGAAGTATAAGCCGCCCAGAAAAGCATTCTGGGGAGGAATTTAAAGGGAAGCAATTAGTCCAACACATGACAGCTGAGAGAGGCTAACGAGAGGAGGAACTGAATACCACAACACAGAAACTCAAGGAGGAGGTTCTGAAAGGCCTCTGTCAGAGCTTCTCAGCTGTCTGGTTGTGACATCTAGACAGATCCATTTGGCTCCGCATCATCAGGCCGGACATCAAAACGCTGCAAGCTGCGTTTTAGTGACCGTCTAAAAAAAGCAACGGAGACCAAACTCTGCCAAATTGATGCATTCTGAACGGATCCTTATCCATTCAGAATGCATTGGGGCTGAACTGATCTGTTTGGGCCACTTGTGAGAGCCCTGAAACGGATCTGACAAGCGGACCCAGAAACACCAGTGTGAAAGTAGCCTTACAATCAAAGACATACCTAGGCTTTTCTTCATCGACAGCACAGATTCAGTTTGCTTTCCTTGGATTTGATCTAAATATCCAAGGTATGAGATGAGCAAATTGCTTAAACTTGTATTTGGATCCCACTTGGCTAAATTGCCCGTTTAATTTGAATAAATTCCATCCCAAATTTCCTCAATTCTCAAATCAAACAAAATTCTGATTCCAACAAATCCAATTATTCTTTTTTAAATTCAGGTTGAATTTCACAATCAAATTTCATCTCTATACCTAAGTATGGCACCAACCCTGGCACTGAGCACCAGGGCACACTCCTATCTCCCTTAAAGGGAAAGTTTCATATTGAACATGGTGTCTGAGCTGCAGGCAGCATGTTATAGAGCAGGAGAAGATGAGCAGATTGATATATAGTTTTATGGGAAAAGATTCAGTAAAACTTTCATATCATTCACCTAAATTCCTGCTCATTCTAGATTTTGAAGTCAAGGAGGCGGTCCTATCAGTGATTGACAGCCTTCCCTCTATGAGAGAGCTGTCAATCACTGATAGGACCACCTCCTGGACTTCAACAGCTAGAATGAAGGTGATTGAGATGCAAGTTTTACTGAATATTTTCACATAAAGCTATATATCAATCTGCTCAGCTACTCCTGCTCTATAACATGATGTCTGCAGCTCAGACACCATGTTCAATGTGACAGGTTCCTCTTAACTTTAACCCCTTAGCGACCAACCTGTTTTTGGCCTTACCGACCATGCGTTTTTCTTCCTTTTTTCTCATCGTCTGTAACTTTTTATTTTTCTGTCTATATAGCTGCATCAGAGATAGTTTTTCGCGGGAAAAGTTCTAGTTTTTAATGGAGCCATTTTTGGGGTACACATAACTTTCTGATTAACTTTTTTTAACTCT
Organism: Bufo gargarizans; assembly: GCF_014858855.1. NCBI lineage: Eukaryota > Metazoa > Chordata > Amphibia > Anura > Bufonidae > Bufo > Bufo gargarizans. The sequence goes on along the minus strand of NC_058084.1, from coordinate 391,100,192 downwards.
TTCTGGGAAGGAGATGGGAAAAACAGCAATATTACCTCAGCGTTTTTACATTATAAATTTTCCAGCGTTAATTTTACGGTATAAATAACATAGTATCTTTATTCTCTGGATCAGTATGATTACAGTAATACCAAAGATATATAGTTTTTTATGTTTTAGTACTTTCTTTGCAATAAAACCCCCTTTTTTAAAAGAAAAAAATATTTTTGCATCGCTGGAGTTGTGTGAGAAGTGCGTCTTATGGGGCAAAAAATACGGTACGTTTTTTTGGTGGCAACTAAGAATAAATTAGCAATTCTGTCATTTTAATTTTTTTATTTTTACAGCATTCACTGTAGGGGATAATTTACATTATATTTATGTAGTCCAGGTTGTTACAGACACGGCAATACCAAACATATGGGGGAGATTTTTTTTTCTATTTTTTTCATTGAAAAGCGTATTTTCAATTGAAAAAAGCGTATTTTTTATGGAATTTTTTAAATTTAATGAATGTGGTTTTTTTTGTGTTTTTTTACCACTTAATAGTCCCACAAGGGGACTATAACAGACAGTATTTTGATTGCATTTATTGTGCATTGCATTTTAATGGCAATGCTATTCTGACATTGACCAGCAGATTGCACCAGAGAAGCGCAGCATGCTGGAAATTACTCATGGCTGGTCTGGGGCCTACACGAGACCCCAGCCAGAATTCACACACATTGGCACCCTGCGATCACATTTGCGGGGTACCGATGGGAGACAGAGGGAGTCCGCTCCCTCTGTCAGCACTTTACATGCAGCGGGCGCCATTGCCAGTGGCATGTAAAAGTGTTAAATAGCCCAGATTGGCACTCCTGTCATACCAGGCTGTTAGAGCAGGGCTCCCTACTGCACAGGAGACCCGTGTAGCGCTTAGACTCGGACGCTGTAAAGCCCAGCCTAAGGCCCCTTAGTGACCGCCATAAAGTATGGGTGGTCACTAAGGGGTTAAGGTCTTCCCACACATACTTAAACCCTTTTCACCTCTTGGTCTAGACACAAGGACTTCTTAAGGCTACATTCACACTAGCGTTTCTATTTTCCAGTATTGAGATCCGTCATAGGATCTCAATACCGGGGAAAAAAGCTTCCATTTTGTCCCCATTCATTGTCATTGGGGACAAAACATAACTGAACAGAACGGAATCCTCCAAAATGCATTCCATTCCGTTCTCATACCGGAGAGCAAACCGCAGCATGCTGCGGTTTTCTTTCCGTCATGGGATGCTGAGCAAGATGAATCCGGCATGACCCACAATGCAAGTCAATGGGGACGGATCCGTTTTCTCTGCCACAATCTGCCACAATAGAAAACGGATCTGTCCACCATTGACTTTCAGTGGAGTTCATGACGGACCTGTGATCGCTATGTTACAGATAATACCACTGGATCCGTTCATAACAGATGCTGATGGTTGTATTATCAGTAATTTAAGCATTCTTGCTGAACCCTGCCGGGTGTGAAAGTAGCCTAAAAAAACAATTAGGCAGGATAAAGTTGTCATTGGCAGTAGATTAATTTTAAATGGAACTAAACCCTGAAAAAACATAAATCATACACATAGATTTAATCCATAGCACACACACAGCTATGACTACAAGGTGCACCCCTCTGCTGTCATAAGAAGTTTAGGACAGATCTTGCAAACAAGAACTTTTTCTATCCCCAGTCTGCTTCATTTTCAGCTGAAGAACTGCTAGGTGAACATGCCTGACATCACACATACATACACACACACATACAGACACACAGACACACACACATACTGTACATACACACACATACATACACTCATGCATACACACATACGCACACACATACATACACACACACATACATGCACACACCGACACACACTCATACATACACACAGACACAGATTACACACATACACACACATACATATACAGATACACACATACATACACACACCGACACACACACACATACATACACACATACACAGATACACACATACATACACACATACACAGATACACACATACATACACACATACACACATACATACACAAAGATACACACATACACACACATGCAGACACACACACATACATACACACAGAGACACATACACACATACACTCATACATACACACATACACAGATACATACACACACATACACACACATGGAACAGGAAGTTCAGGAAATGGGTGGGGCTTAATCAGCCGCACTGAAATGTAAGCCGATGAATCTGCCTGCACTGCCACAGCCACTTTCTCTCCCACTCCCCTGAGATCTATCACTTGCCTCCCAGCCTTTTCAACTTGCTTATTCCATCCCAGCCAATTTAATTTCACGCCATTTACCCATTGAGACAGTGAAACAAAGCTTAGAAGTGCTGAAGGACCTGTAAGGACCTGTGTGATGTCACAATGTGGGCGGAGCTCCTGTGCTGTGTGTGAGAGGTTATTGTTTCCATCTAATTTGTCAAACACTAGGAGTTGTAGTTCTTTCCTTATACTCACTGCCTACAAAGTCCTCTGACATCCTAGAAATCCTGGGAGCTGTAGTTCTTTTCTTTTATAACTCTATCCCTGTAATTCCCACTGACGCCCCATAATAAGTCTGAACATGCTGGTAGTTGTAGTTTTCTCCTCTTATACCTCTCTCACTATAATGTTCCCAGATGCCCCGTAATAACAGCCTTACACGCCTCAGTAAGAGCGACTATCACTAGAAGGAAGATGTAATAGATTTCTGACAGATATTCTGGCTTTAGTTCAGGATCTGTGGGTGTAAACTCTATGTGCGGATAAATGACAAAGGCTGATGCACAGCGCAACGATTATTAACAGAATACTGTGCGGATTCAGTTGTTCATGGAACAGATTGTGAAATTTTCCAACATTTCCAAGTGTAGATGAAATGACTTCATTTGTGCTAGTTGCCTGTGAGCATAGCTTCATATCCGTAATTAGTACTTTAGTTCCTAATGGGGAATCAAGGCAACCATTTCTACTTTTTAATTTTCCCAGTGCTTACAAAAGCAAAACTGAAGCAACTTGGCATTGGGTTTTAATTAAAAAAATCCTATTCGTTTTTTTGACACCTCCTATGCAGACTTATGTGTTTCCACAGTAACAAACTGTCAACAACCCCTGAGTTATCTGATTCTGCCCTCAACATCCTTTCCACATGATCCCTAATGTCCCTAGCACACGTACAGTAGGTGAGTAAGAAATAAGTGTAACTGCAGGATCAGACTACTCAGAGTTTGTTTGTTGTCTGTTACCATGACGACACATAGGTCTGCACTGCACCCGTAGAAGGAAAGCAATAGGACATTTAGGACACATTATTATTAACTTTATTCGTATTACACTGAGCCTCTGGAGGCAGAATTATTTTAATTGTTGATAATGATTCTTGCATGTTAACCTTCGGCCGAATACTGATATTCGGCACTTTTGAACTTGTGAACGGCCTTACTAGTGTACAATATCATATGTTATTTGGTTTAGTTTAAAATAATTTTATTACAGAAAAACAAAGTTCTAACCCTTAATAGATGAAAATATTGTCCCCACACAGAGGGAATGGCTATAATGTATAAACCATATAATCGGAGGGAGGGGTACGGGTCACAGATACCATTTGCACATAATTATACACAGAAAGGCTGAATTCAACTTTTTTAAATCAATTTATTCACAGGAACAATCAAACCTTAAAATAATAGTCCATGTTGGGTGCATAGGAGGAGAGCCATAGTTGTCAAACCATCAAAAACAGTTCCTTGGCGTCTGGAGAAATATCAGTAAGCTTCTGAAAATCATTATTTTATTTGTATGGGCCACTACTATATTAAAGATAATATCTGGATTACACCATTGGAAAGTATTATGTTGCCAGTAGTATAAACTCTATCAGTTTGAGTTGAACATTAGGTCAGTTTTTGGTCTACTGCCTAAGGAGCATATTCTTAAAGGTCTGCAGAAGGAAATACTAAGAATCTCCTGAATTAAAGTGGTCTTCCAGGGGTGTAATACTGATTACCTATCCTTAGGAAAGGTCGTTATTATCAGATCGATGGCGCATGACTACCGGTGTCCCCCACAGATCAGCTGTTTGAATGGACAGGCACCAAACAACAGCACAGCCCTATACACTGAGAACTGTATGGTGGGGGAGCTAGGAGTCGGACTGATGACCTATCCTAAGTTTACAGGAAGTCATCAATATTATAGTCACAGAAAACCCCTCAGGCTAGTAATTTGAGTCCAAATCGAGCTACTACAGGGCATGATACCAAATGTGGCATTTTGAGACCAGCAATTGACCATCCTTGCAAGCTATTGGGCGCGACACTTCGCCAGGCTAGGGATGCCGTCTGACAACTACCTCTGCATAGAGTATCACAACAGGAAAACCAGATTTGTAATGGTTGGGCTCCAGCGTCCTCCTCTCATCTTATCATAAGAGGCTTGGAATAGGGCTTAAAGGGGTATTCTCATCGTATTCATTAATGTCTGATAGATGTGGGTCTCATCTTTGGGACTTACACCCATCTCCAGGACAGATTTCCCCTGACCTCCATCATGCCTGGTGTCATGGCCGTGGTTGAGAATGGACAGGTGGTCTTGCAGTTGTGGCTATCTCCATTTATTCCATGGGACCCCCATTCTGGAGAGATAGAGCCTGCATCAATCACACATTTATAGCATGTCCTGTGTCTATGCCATAAATGTCTAAGATGAGAATATCCTTTAAAATGATTACAAATTATGGAAATGATTCTGACCTTGCTCAGAGAATATAAGGCCAACCTTTCAAAGGTTGTGTAATGTGCGTGGCATTTAGACGGTCATAAATAGAGGTGGGACAAATCCAATTTTTTGGGAATCCGAAAAGGTTCTCAATATATCGAATCTTTCAAATCTGGAATCCTAGGAATCCTGAACATTAGAATTGTGTGAACGGTGTAAGAAACAAAGTGATCCAAACACTTATGGGGGGGATGTGTGGATGACACTGCTATGGGGGGGATCTGTGGATGGCACTGATATGGGGGGATCTGTGGATGGCACTGTTATGGGGGGGATCTATGGATGGCACTGTTATGGGGGATCTGTGAATGGGACTGTTATGGGGGATCTGTGGATGGCACTGTTATGGGGGGGATCTGTGGATGGCACTGTTATGAGGGGATCTGTGGATGGCACTGTTATGGGGGGGATCTGTGGATGGGACTGTTATGGGGGATCTGTGGATGGCACTGTTATGGGGAATCTGTGGATGACACTGTTATGGGGAATCTGTGGATGGCACTTTTATGGAGGATCTCTGGATGGCACTGTTATGGAGGATCTCTGGATGGCACTGTTATGGAGGATCTCTGGATGGCACTGTGATGGGGGGGGATCTGTGGATGACACATATATAGCATCTTATGCTATGTGCCATCCACAGATCCCCCCATAACAGTGTCCCTGCAGTTTGAATGACCCCCAATACAGGAGCTGGGGGCCGGCATCTGGCTTAGGAATGACAGCGGGGACCGAGGCAGTCCCTGTATTCTAATGCACCGGCCCCGATCACTGTAATCTTATCTAACCTGCATTGTTAAGATATAATAATCATGTGTAATCCAGCTGTATTACTTAAGTTCCGTAGCAGAGAGGAGGGAGGAGGCAGGCCGGGAGGATGGGCGGAAGACGCGTCACTCACTTTGTCACACGCCCATGCCGCCTGCATCATTCATAAAGTGGGCGGCGCAGGCGCATGACGTAGTGAATGACGCGCCGCCCGCCCTCCCGGCCTGCCTCCTCCCTCCTCTCTGCTACGGAACTTAATGTTATAAGTAATACAGCTGGATTACAGATGAATGATTATTATATCTTAACAATGCAGGTTAGATAAGATTATACTACAGTGAGCGGGGTCGGTGCATTAGAATGCAGGGACTGCACGCGCTGTCATTCCTAATCCAGATGCCGGCCCCCAGCCTCTCCTCCCTCTGTTGATACACCAGCGATGTGCGGCATGGCGGTGGGCGTGTATCATTAGGTAATAATATCGCGTTGCGGGATTCATCGGATTCAAATTTTACTAAATAAGTCGGGATTCGAGTCCACGAATCCCACGAATCCAACAAGATTCGAGGGATTCGTGGATTCGACGTCCCACCTCTAGTCATAAACTAATATTAATCAGCAATGTTGCAGTGCTTTGCTTTGAATGTGAGAAAAGCCAATAGTAAACCAATGTTCTGCATCTAAAAATGTTATTTTCCCGCCAACTTGGTACTGCACAGGATCATTCCCTTCTGCTGTACATCCTTCAATACCTACTATATGGCAAATACCATAAAAAGCTTCCTCGCTGGTACTGAGGGAATAAAATGCAGTGATGGAGGGAGGAGGGCAGTTCAATAACAGAATTGTAGAGTTTAATGGGTCCCCAGGCTACAAGAACTGAAGGGATAGTCAGGAAAGAGTGATTCCCGTAACATTCCTCAATCCTTTGTGGTATACAAAGAAAATATAATAATTTACATGGTGGAGCATGTCTGTTAGAACCGAGACCCAGGAGGAAAAACATCCCCAGTTTTATTTTAAGGGAATAGGTAATAATATGTCTGCGAGCAGCTGAAGACTTCCTCACACCTCGGCTGTCAGAGGGGCTGGTAAAAGGCTGCTTTTCAACACTTTACAGCCCGTTCTGGTCGTACGTTTTACGAAATCTAAGCTGAAGGAGGTTGCATAGGGAGAAGAGCAAGATACTGTAAAATGTAACTCAAACCCGATCATTTACCTGTTGTTGTAGAAGGAAAGAATTCTAGCATTCAGGGAACCTCCCCTGACATCCGCATGGAATAAGGGTAGGTTAACAAGACCCTCTGTGTATCCCACGGCAGAGACAGCTGTGCCGTGGTTACTGCTCTAGCTTTAGCTCAATTAAATGGAACTAAACAGCGAGCTCCCGCGCCTCTTTGAGAGGGGACCTGTACAATCTTGGTGCGGCCTTCAAAACTGCACATCAAAAACACTTGGCCACATGAACTGCAGCGTGGCCTCCGATTGAACACTTCAATATCAGATCAGTGGGGATATAACCGCCCCCCCCCTCCCCCAATCAGTTGCCAATGCCGGAAATGTTCCAGGGAACAGAGCTGGAAGCAGAAAGCTCCGTCCACTGTGTAGTGGCCACGCTGGGGTACTGCAGCTCACCTCCCGTTCAAGGGAATTAAATCCGTGGGGGTGCCGGGTGTTTGATCCCCACCAATCTGATACTGATGACCTATCCTGAGGATAGCTCATCAATATGTAAAATCTCTTTAAAAATGCTTTTTCATTAAACTGGTAATTTGCCAACACTGGCATATACTCATGGCGGAACACCATTATATACTATCAGAGACCCTCTCTATTAAAGGGGTTGTCCGGGTTCAGAACTGAACCCAGACTTATTCCCTTCTTCCCCCACTCAGCTCCTCTAATATGAGCACCGGAGTCTTTCATGCTCCGATGCTCTCCTTTGCCTGTTTTGTTTATATTTCACACTGCTAGGTGGAACCTCTGCCTAGCAGTGTTTCCGATGATGTCACCGGCTCTGATCGGCGGGCTTTAGTGCTGCTCTAGCTGTTTTACAGGCTAGGGCAGCACCAGGGGCGTAGGTAAAGGCTCACGGGCCCCGATTCAAGAGTTCAGCTTGGGCCCCTATTCCTTGAGTGCTTGTTGGCAAGGGGCAGGGGAGCACATAGCCTTCCTGCTGCCAGAGACAAACATTGAAAGGGCACCCCCTCATTCCAAATTCTTGACCTAACCTCTTCCCTCCAGCCAGAGGTGTAAATAGACCAGCATGCACTTTCTATAAATAGACCAGCATGCACTTTCTAAGTGTCTTATGTGGCACAAGAGTTTTTGGGCCCCCTCCGGCTCCTGGGCCCGGTAGCGACTGCACTTCTGCACCCCCTATAGCTATGCCCCTGGGCAACACCAAAGCCCACCCATCAGTGCTGGTGACGTCCCCGGGGTCACTGATAGGCAGAAGCCTCTGCCTAGCTTACCCTATGGAGATCCCGGAACGTCACCAGATGGCCATAAAAAGCTCTTGCCCGGTGCGATTCAGCTCAGGGCAAGGGAGATCATTGGAGAATGAAATGCTCCGATGCTCATATCAGGAGGGCTACCTGGGTGAAAAGGAGGATATGTCCGGGTTCAGCTCTGAACGCGGACAACCCCTTTAAGTCAAAGTTCTAGAACAGAGTATTTCAGAAAGTCAGAATAACCCTTTAAATATTTCAAAAAAATAAATTCTTCTTTCCAGCATCAGTCTCGTCTATGGGATGTGTCTTGTATGATACAGTAGCTTCAATACCAGATACAAACCATGAACAAGAGTGGCACTATTTTTGCATTCACAAAAGCTTTCCTTTCTGTCTGATCTAATCCTATACAAACCCTTTATTTGCACCATACATTTAGAAGAATATATCCTATAGGGCCTTGGAATGATACAGTATTACTGGGGTCATACAATTCATAATTCACACTTTGTCTTCATTATCTTTCAGTAGACAATAACATTTTAGTTTGGAGGCGGAAATGACATTCAGTCGTTTTCTAGATAAAGAATAATAATGTTTCTAGATTGCCAATCTGAATACTGCAGATGTGAAGAACATTACACTAGCACCCTCTATTGGCAGCAATGTGTAATTTACTGATACCCAAACCCAACCTGTTAAATCTTGGATTTTGTGGCAGTGCTGTTATTCTATTCTACATATTATTTTTACATATTTTACGTATTAAATCATATTGTATTTTATTATATTAGCTTATTCAAATGCATTAGATTTCTCATAGATCATAGAAAGACCTGTGTGCTATGTTAAAGGAAATATAAAATATCATGTTTTTTATTGAATCATTTTTTCTTTTGTATTGTTTGGTTTTACTACTGTTTAGACTACTAGAACTTGACATTTATCATCCCAGGGGCAGAGACCACGTTTGGCTCTTTAAAGAAGGACAAGTGATACCACTGTGCATGGCATTTGTGACGTCACCAAGACAAAAAATAATGGGAAGCAATTCATTTTCTTAGGCTGGATTTACAGTTTTAGTGACGTTTTCGCACCTGCAGATATTAGCTGGAAGATTATGGAAATTCTGAAATGCAGAACACACGTGAATTTTTTTTTAATTTTTTTTTTACTAGTGCCTTTTTTTTTATCAGTGGCGATTTTTTGTATCCCTGGTGTTTTTTTTTTTTTTAAGCAAAGCATTTTGAAGCAATGGCATATTTTCAGGCATTTTTTTCTCCTCTAAAGGGAAAAAAACTGCCTAAAAACATCATCCACACATTTGTTTTGAAAAAAATAAAATGCCATAAAAACAAATGCAATGAGCCCTTAGGCAAAATACACAGCAAGAACCAATCATGTACGATACCTCTCATGAATGCAAATATATTTGTATATTGACTTCTGAGCAGTATTAGAGTACTTTCACACTAGCGTTTTTGTTTCCCGGTATAGAGTTCCGCCACAGGGGCTCAATACCGGAAAAGAACTGATCAGACATATCCCCATGCTGAATGGAGAGAAATCCCTTCAGGATGCATCAGGATGTCTTCAGTTCAGTCACTGAACGGCGTTTTGGACGGAGGAAATACTGCAGCATGTTCCTGAACAGATGCCGGACCCAGCATTAATTTACATTCAAATGCATTAGTGCCAGATCCGGCATTAAAAATACTGCAATGCTGGATCCGTGTGAAAGAAAATAGAAACAGATCCATATGTCCTATGACAAACGGAGAGACGGATCCGTTCTTGCAATGCATTTCGGAGATGGATCCGCATCCGGATCCGTCTACAAATGCTGTCCGTTTGCATGCAGATTGCCAGCGACGGAACTGCTTGCCTGATCACTGCCGCAAGTGTGAAAGTAGCCTTAGGCTGGTGTCAGGGTGTTTTTTTTTGTTTTTAACTTTTTTAGTTGTTTTGTGGTTTATAGCACTTTTTTTCCCACAGGTGTTTTCTGCAGCATTTTTTACACGTAAAACGCCAGCTCCAGGTCAAAAGGCTATTTTTGACATTTGAGATGCACTTTTCGGTCAATGGCATTTTTAAATCACAGCATGATCTGGATATGGTGTTTTTTAATCTCCTTTTCTGGTATTTTTGTCCTATAAACATCCATTTTTTTTATTTATTTTTCTGTCCTGCATGAAGCAAAGCAAAAGGAAATGTGTGTGGCATTTTTAATGCCGTTTTTGCCTGCTGTTTTTTTAATAATGTATTTTCTAGTATTACTGTTCTAAAGAGGAAGCGATGTCAGAGGGTATACATGCTTTCCTACATAGAAATGCAAGCCATGCTAAAATCATGCCATTAAAAATGCTAGGTGCTTTGACAAAAACACAAGAAAACACAAGTCAGGCATTATTGTATGTCTTTTTTTGGGCCATAACAAAAACATAGTGTGGAAGCGGACTTAGACAAAGAATCTTTTTGCTGGTTTGCAATGTATGTTTGAGGTATCTCCCTGAAAATATGTATCTCGCTTCCAGAAGGGGGCACCAGAGAGATGGTTATCTTCCCCTAGGAGATACCTCTTTGCATACATTTTTTCCAAGGAGCATTGCCAATAAAGCTGGCCATACATTTGAGATAATGTTCGGCTGCATCGTGGCTAATCAGTCATCCATTGGGATAGTTCATACGAATGATCTAACCAACTAAACTGCCCGACCAGGGAGTCCGTTTTTTTAAATAAAAACAGACTACCTGGTGCTTGAGCATAATGGCAAGTGATTGGCTGAAATTAGCCGATCACACCATCAACATGCGGTTTCGGCCGATGAATGTCCAAAGTTTTCCAGCATGGTGAAAAACGTTCATGCTAGCTTTTTTAAGGCATTGCATTCAGAATCCTACTCTATACAGATGAGGGGCGCACTCTGAAACAGCTGTCTACGGATGGATATTTGAGTTGGCTATTTTTCCTTATTGTGTCCCAAGGCTTGTTAAAAAAAAAGTTGAGCTTTGATAGGGAGCCACTTTCAGAAGGTGGCGCTAGTGAGATAGTTATTTTGCTGTGACAGATTCTTCTTTACACATTTGAGCTCAAAAGTGCAAGCTTTGCAATGTACTGTATTTGCTTTACCAATTCCTCTACAGACCCCCATCTCTCCCCTCTGCTGCTATGGTGCCTTCAGGCATATTTGAAGTCCATAATAACAACATGATTCGGTGACTGCATCAATGACATTGACCATTGTGACATCTCCACTGGAGCCAGCAATTGGCCGCTGCAGTCAACTGATGTGCTTTCCCTATCCATTACAGGCTATGTCTGGCATTGTAGGTCAGCCACATGGACAAGAGTGTCATTGCTCCTGGGAGAGAGAAGCCATGTTTTTCTAGTCCAATACAACCATTTTAAAGGGATTCTCCAGGATTTTTAAATCATTTGCCTACACACACGATAGATCATTGATATAAGTTTAGCGGAGCTCCGACGTCCCTTAGTCCAGTACCTGAAATAGGCCTTGGAACTATCCATGGTGCAGTAGATGGACCAGGTTACTGCAGAGGTGCTTCCGATCACTTCAATGGAAGCAGCGCTGCAGTAACCAACTCTTTCCGCTAAGTAAGGCCTCATGCACACAACATATTTTTGGTCCGCATCTGATCCGCATTTTTTGCAGATAAGATGCAGATCCATTCAATCTATTGGGGGCCCAAAAGATGCAGACAACGCGCTGTGAGCTGTCTGCATCCACTTGTCCATTCTTTGGCCCTGCAAAAAAGATAGAACATGTCCTATTCTTGTCCGTTTTGTGGACAAGGATAGGACATTTCCACAGGAGCAAAAAAAGGAAAGGCGGAATGCACATGGCGGGGGATCTGTGTTTCCTGGACTGCAACGGATGTGTTTCCTGGATTTGCATGACGCCTAATGGACAAAGCTGTAGTTCTGACACTGGAGCTGATCCTGAACATCTCATAGGCGGGGGTGTCAGATCTCCACCAATTGATGGACTACCCTGGTCCCTGACAATAGGTCATCCATTCAGAAATCCTGGTAAACCCCTTTAAAGCTCCTTTGCACATCATGTCGAGAAGATCTGTCATTTTCGATGAGAAGGAAGATTGGATCAAGGCAGGAGGGAGAGTGGAAACATTCCTGAATACTTCCTTAGCAAATGTTCCTCTCCTCCCTTGTGCTGTGATCCGATCCTACTTTTAATGTAATAGGCTGTATTATTGTATACAGAATATTTTATGAACCCGATTCATCATTTCATACTCCTGCACACCATCTAACACGAGGATACGAGTATAATAACTCAGCATGGAGAAATTCCCAGTGACGACTCAGCTTGTTAAAGCCCAGAGCAGGTGCTTCTCTCTTAGGAAGTGAAGGCCCAATGTCAAGTAATTTACAATATGTGACCGTTACACACCATATGCGTTTGCTATGACTGATCCCAGCAAGATCTCATCCAGGGCAGGGCAAGCAATGAGGTCTATATGACAGCTGAGCACAATGCAGCACATTCCACCCATCAGACCTGCAGCACACAGGCATTCCAGAGCTCCTTCTCCAGGGAGAAGTCATACTTCAAGTGGGAACATTCCTCATGTCATGGATGATTAACACCTCCAGGGAAAGTCGGCCCCTCTCTGTGCAAAACAGGTTGCAAACCTGTGGGCTGCTGTTGCTTTGTATATGCATATAGATAACCATTTACCATACCAGCCATCACATACCGCAGATACACGTAAAGCTGTACGGGACTGTGGTAAGAGCATCACTGTAAAGATAAACGCCGTTTACAGGAACCAAATCAAAAGATGAAATGGCGAGATCCGTTTTTACCATTTATGTGGTTTATGTGTCCGGGGGCAGGGGGTACGTTCCCCACATGTCTGATATGCCTGTTATCTGAGCAATTGAATCTGAAATTGATGTCAGTGTGCTCCTTTACTTGGATTGATATAGATAAAATGGTATAAGTACTGTATTATATAGTGATTTTGTGTTTTATTAGTGACCACTGATGGTCCGTTTGCAGTGTTCGCCAGCGAACACATTCGGGCTGCCATCTTGACTCACCCGTCCGGCGATGCACAGGTAAGCCCTTACCAGTGCCTGTGCCGGTCTGAAATCAAATGCGGTCACCGGGAGCAGGCAGTTCTGAGAACAGCCCCTGGGGGCCTTCATCAGGCTGTTCTCGGAACTGCCTGCTCCCTTTGACCACATTTGATTTCAGACCAGCACAGGCACTGGTAAGGGCTTACCTGTGCATCGCCGGAGTCGAGATGGCAGTCCGCATGTGTTCGCTGGCGAACACTGCGAACTGAACATCACTGTTAGTGACACCAATCAGGATAAAGAAACCTCCATAACATCACCATCAGTGGCTTTTATAGGCACTAAATAATAATAATAATAATTAGAGATGAGCAAAATTCATATTTTGAAATTCGTCTGCGCTTCGTTTGGTGGTAAAAGTAGAATTGCTTTATGGATTCCGTTACCACGGACCATAACGCAGTTCCATGACGGAATGCCTTTAGAGGCATTCCGTTATTCATTCCGTCATAATAGAAGTCTATGGGCTGCAAAACGGATCCGTCCGGTTTCCGTTATGCAGGGGAGGGCGATACATGCTTGTAGAAAACTGCATGGCGTCCAAAAAAAAAAACACCATAAAAACGCATGCATTAAAGTGCACTACTTGCATTACATTATTATTATTATCGGCATGGTGGGGCTTTTATGTAACTTTGGGTTGAAATAATGCAAATATTGATATAAATCATCAAATGATGTAAAAGTTTTCATTTGTCAGTGAAGAAGCTGTTGTCAGATTACATACAGAATGCTAGGGGGGCTGAGACTACAAATCTGTCAGATGTGTGGACTGGGAATGTTAGAAGAGAGCGCTTTCGGCAACAACAAAGTCCCTTTCTATGCGCTCACTGTACTACTGGGGATTAGGACGGGGTCAGTATCCCATGACAGCACCTGCACAGTTATAAGCTAATATCCTGCATTAATCATATTCCATCTGAGTTTTAAAAGCAAATAAATAGCTGTGCGTGTCCTCTGACCCCTACTACAGAGAAGCCTGCACTTTATCTTCATGGCAAGCTAATCTTTCTCTCTGCAAGACAAAAAATATGATCAAGCATCGTGACCCTGCAGCTGAAGTAAGAGGCCAAGCCCAGGAATAAAATGCGCATTTCCAGGGAAGAAGGAGCAGTAAGCGAGGCCGGCAATCCAGAGTCTAGTTCAATTAAAGATGAACCAGAATAATTATATTTGATTCATAACATGTTGCCCAAGAATTTTAAATACTCATAAGGCCTCTTTCACACGGGCGTCGCGTGTGAGGGCCGGACAAAATGCGGCTGCGTTGCGGGAAAATGCACGATTTTTCCACGCAAGTGAAAAGCATTTCAATGCGTTTTGCACGCGCGTGAGAAAATCGGCATGTTTGGTACCCAGACCCAAACTTCTTCACAGAAGTTCGGATTTGGGATCGGTGTTGTGTAGATTTTATTATTTTCCCTTATAACATGGTTATAAGGGAAAATAATAGCATTCCTAATACAGAATGTCTAGTAAAATGTCCATTGAGGGGTTAAAAATAATAAACAAATGTAACTCACCCTATCCACTTGGTCGCGTAGCGGATCTCCTCTTATTTCTACTTTCTTCAGGACCTGGCTAAAGGACCTTTGATGATGTCACTGCGCTCATCACTGCACTCATCACATGGTCCATCACCATGGTAATGGACAATGTTACGGACCATGTGATGAGCGCAGTGACGTCACCACAGGTCCTTTTCATCAAAAAAGAAAGAAGACATGCCAGGCTGAGCGTTCAAGTGGATTAAGGTGAGTTTATAAAAAAAAAAAATATTTTTTAACCCGTCCATCACTATTGTACTAGGCATTCTGTATTAAGAATGCTATTATTTTCCCTTATAGCCATGTTATAAGGGAAAATAATAAAGATCGGGTCTCCATCCCGATCGTCTCCTAGCAACCATGCGTGAAAATTGCACCGCATCCGCATTGCTTGCTGATGCTTGAGATTTTCACGCAGCCCCATTCACTTTTATGGGGCCTTTGTTGCGTGAAAAACGCACAATATAGAACATGCTGCAATTTTCACGCAAAGCACCAGTGATGCATGACAATCATAGCTCATGTACACAGCCCCATTGAAGTGAATGGTTTCGGATTCAGTGCGGGTGCAATGCGTTCACCTCACGCATTGCACACGCACTGATTTCTTGCCCGTGTGAAAGGGGCCTTAATCTACATGACCGTATCTGTTTGGCGGTTCACAAATTGCAAATCTGCTACATATGGATGTGGTCCTGTGCATCTTGCAATTTTCAGGGAATCCACTGTAAAAAAGCCTATTCTTGTCCGGAAAACAGACAATCAGGCAGGTTCTATAATTTGAGGGACAGACATACGGATGCGGACAGTGCACAGATGACATCTGCGGACCCTTAGAAATGAATGGGCACGTGTGCGATCCGCAAAAAATGCGGATCGGACATGGAACAAAAATACAGTTGTGTGCATGAGGCCTTAGGTTCCCTGCTTGCTCATGTGAATGGAAACAACACAGGGGGAAGAGTGAAACTTTGAAACGCTTAAATGGGGTGGCCTGCTTCTTCAAAAGAGCTGCAAATTTTACAA
Source organism: Bufo gargarizans (assembly GCF_014858855.1). Classification (NCBI taxonomy): domain Eukaryota; kingdom Metazoa; phylum Chordata; class Amphibia; order Anura; family Bufonidae; genus Bufo; species Bufo gargarizans. The sequence continues at coordinate 391,084,457 of NC_058084.1, read as the reverse complement.
AATAACAGTGAAAAATCACCACCCATCTATTCAATCCGCCGCTGATCCAGCATGGAAGTTTTGGAGGGATTTTGTTTACAATTTACCAGCAATGACCACTGCAGCCAGTCCTTACTCATAGCTTCTGGGATGGATTTGCAGGGGATTGAAAAGGTAAGCAGAGTTTTAGTTGTTTTCTTTTCCAAATCTATTGTTTTCAAAGTAAGGCAGAATAAACAGAGCAACAGAGGAAATAAACTCATGGTGTCCGTGCCTAAGGTCATCACGGCAGAATAAAGCCGTTGTTGTTTTCTAAGGGTACGTTCACATCTGCAGCATGCCTGATCCGGCACAAATGCCGGCTGTTGGCCGGACAAAAAACATTTCATGCAATGTTTTTTTTGTCTGGCTTAGGCTACTTTCACACTTGCATTCGGAGCGGATCCGTCTGGTATTTGTACAGACGGATCCGCTCCTATAATGCAAACGATGGTATCTGTTCAGACGGAACCGTCTGCATTATATTTTACTAAAAAAGTATAAGTGCAATTTGTATTCAGACGGATCCGTCCAGACTTTACATTAAGAGTCAATGGGGGGCGGATCGCCTTCGAACGGATCCGCCCCCATTGACTTCCATTGTAACTCTGGACGGATCCATTTGCCTCCTGTGTTGTAAGGAGATCCGTCTCTGTACAGCATTCAAATGTATGGGTTCCGCGGAGGTGAAATTCATTTGGACATCGATTTCTCAACTTGAAAACAATTTTAAAACTGGGATCTGAAGTGGGCTTCAGTACTGTACCTACTTATACTTTTAAACAAAACATGCAATGCAACAGCTCACTGCAAACCAAATAAAGTACAAAATTGCATCATAATTGCAAATGCTGAACTAATAAGTTAGAGATACTTGGCAAATCGTTTTGTACAAAATTATTTGAGCCCGTCTGCCGCACGTCAAGGCGATCTCTAGTTAGACGGGTTCCTAACACTAAATTTTACCTGTTATGTGCCATGACGGCTACCATATAATTCAGAAAGTGCAGGTTCCACATGCATGCTGGATCCGCCTAAATTTCTGTCATTTTTGGTGCCAGAATGGCCTCCATTATATCCACGGAAAGCAGTTACCAGCATGCATGCCGGGCCTACTCCACACCACCACTGGCGCCAAAAGGTCACCAAAGACTGCAATGAGAGTCCACACACTATCTCTCTCCTGGTGCCAGATAGCTTCAGTGAGTGAGGGGGAGCAGGCCAAGCTATATACTAACACTAATTAAAATCAGCCAGTGGGACAGATGAGCTGGTCAGGAGTAGGCCCGGCATGCATGCTGGTAACTGCTTTCCGTGGATATAATGGAGGCCATTCTGGCACCAAAAATGACAGAAATTTAGGCGGATCCAGCATGCATGTGGAACCTGCACTTTCTGAATTATATGGTAGCCGTCATGGCACATAACAGGTACAATTTAGTGTTAGGAACCCGTCTAACTAGAGATCGCCTTGATGTGCGGCAGACGGGCTCAAATAATTTTGTACAAAACGATTTGCCAAGTATCTCTAACTTATTAGTTCAGCATTTGCAATTATGATGCAATTTTGTACTTTATTTGGTTTGCAGTGAGCTGTTGCATTGCATGTTTTGTTTAACAGTCTTGTTTTCAGCCATAGCAACGTGCCCCTGCGCTTTGGGATGTGCTGACTGACCCCCTTTTTCTTTGCTACTTATACTTTTGTAAGTCAACTCTCTTCTGGAACAAAATGCCAGATACACTGCCACAGATGCGAACATACAGTGTTCACCCCCCTTGACTTTTTTTGTGTTTTGTTAAATTACAGCCTTTAAGGGAACCTGTCATCAACTTTATGCTGCCCATACTAACAGCACAATAAAGTAGAGACAGGGGAGTTGATTTCATCGGTCTGTCATCTATAAGTTAAAAATAAGTGGTTGCCGAGAACCAACATCACAATCATTGAAGACTAGGCCTGGAAAAGAGTCCCGGCCACCTGAGAAGAGTCATGGTTATTCATAAATTCCTGCTCTCCCTGCCCACCTACTGATGATTGACAATCTTCTACCTAGTTTTCTCCCTTTTTCTCTGGGAGAGAACTGCCAATCATCAGCAGATGGGTAGGGAAGAGCAGGAGATTATGAATAACCATGACTCTTCTCAGGTAAATTTGACTCTTTTCAGTGCCTGTGCTGCAATGATTATGATGCTGGTTCTCGGCAACCAGCATCCCTTTAAGTTATTATTATTATTTATTATTAAAGCGCCATTCATTCCATAGCACTGTACATATGAAAAGGGGTATACATACATAATACAGACAATTGCACTAAGCATGAACAAGACGAGTTACAAACTGGTACAGAAGGAGAGAGGGCCCTGCCCGTGAGGGCTTACAAGCTACATGGTATGGTAGAAGGACACAGTAGGTGCGGGTGAAGTCGGTCATGGCGGTATAGAGGCAGCAGGGTCACTGGTTGTAGGCTTGTCTGAAGAGGTGGGTTTTTAGGTTTCTTTTGAAGGATTCCACTGTAGGTGAGAGTCTGATATGTTGGGGTAGCAAGTTCCAGAATGTGAGGGATGCGCTGGAGAAATCTTTGAGGCGATTGTGGGATGAGATGATAAGAGGAGAAGAGAGAAGAAGGTCTTGTGAGGAGCGGAGATTGCGTGTGGGGATGTATCGGGAAAGTAGCTGGGAGGCGACAGGTTGTGGACAGCCTTGTATGTATTTGTTAGTATTTTGAACTGAATTCGCTGGGCAATGGGGAGCCAGTGAAGGGATTGGCAGAGGGGAGAGGCAGAGGAATAACAGGCTGAGAGGTGGATTAGTCGGACAGCAGAGTTGAGGGTTGAGGATAGATTTGAGGGGTACGAGAGTGCTAGATGGAAGGCCACAGAGGAGGATGTTGCAGTAGTCTAGGGGGGAGATGATGAGGAGCATTTTTTCGCAGACTCAAAGTTGAGGAAACTGCAGATGTGGGAGAAGTTTTTGAGTTGGAGGCAGCAGGTGGTGGAAAGGGCTTGGATGTGCGGTCTGAAGGAGAGGGCATAATCTAAGGTCGCTCCAAGGCAGCGGACTTGGGTGACTGGGGAGAGTGTGCAGCCAAGATGGGGGAAAGATGATGAATTCTGTTTTATCCATGTTAAGTTTTAGAAAGCGAGAGGAGAAGAAGAAGGATATGGAAGATAAGCATTGTGGGATTCTGGATAGTAAGGTGGTGATGTCTGGACCAGAGAGGTAGATTTGTGTGTCGTCAGCATAAAAGTGATACTGTAAGCCATGGGACTCTATGAGCTGTCCCAGGCCAAAAGTGTAGATAGAGAAGAGTGGGGGTCCTAGGACACCAACAGAGAGGGAATGAGACGAGGAGGTTGTGTGAGAGTGGGAGATGCTAAATGTCTGCTCCGTGAGGCATGATGTGATCCAAGAGAGGGCCAGTTCAGTGATGCCAAGAGATGAGAGAGTTTGTTACAGAAGGGAGTGGTCGACAGTGTCAAAGGCAGAGGACAGGTCAAGGAAAAGGAGGACACAGTAATGTTTTTTTTTGTTTTGGCTGTTAGTAGGTCGTTGGTGACTATGGTGAGGGCAGTCTCAGTTAGTTGGTGGGGTCGGAAGCCAGATTGTAGCCGGTCAAAGAGCGAGCAGGAGGAGAGAAAAGAGGACAGTTCAGAATGGAACTGGACAAAGAAGATGGGTCAAGTGGCTTTTTGAGGATGGGTGTAATGGTAGCATGTTTAAATCCAGAAGGTCAGGTTGGTGTACAAGTGTTGTCTGTTGACTTTTCGGGTTTTGTTCTGTGTGAGGAGGGCAACAGTGTCAAAAGCTGTACTTATTGTGGTGTTATACAGGGTGGTGGCAGTATCTGGGTCTTGGAGGGAACAAATGGTAGAAAGTGGCAGAAGAGAGTCAGAGAGCAAGCGAAAGTCAAGATGTTTAAGGTTCCTGTGGGGGTGTGTTAGTGTGCGGACCGGGGGAGCAGCAGAAGAGATCAGTAAAGAGAAGGTGAGTAGGTTGTGGTCGGATAGGGGGAGAGGCAAATTAGAAAGGGTAGATAGGGAGCAGAGACAGGCCAAAGGAGAAAGAGAGTGATAGGCGTTAAGAGGTAGCTGAGTGGCAGGTGTCAATAGGGATGTTGAAGTCACCCATGATAATAGTGGGGATGTCGGCAGAAAGAAAGTGTAGGAGCCAGGTGTTAAAGTGGTCAAGAAAGATGGTGGCTGGGCCTGTGGGGCGGTAAATTATAGCTACTTGGAGGTTGGAGGGAGAGTAGATGCGAACAGAGTGTACTTCAAATGAAATGAGTGTAACAGAGGGTGGCAGTGGAGTTGGGCTGTAGGAGCAGGTGTGTGATAGGAGAAGACCAACTCCTCCACCATGTTTGCTACCAGGGCAGGGGGTGTGAGTGAAATAAAATCCGCTATAAGAAAGTACAGCAGGGGAGGAGGTGTCAGAGGGTGTCAGCCATGTTTCTGTGAGACCAAGAAAGGAAAGTTTTTGAGAGATGAAGAGGTCATGAATGTAGGAGAGTTTGTTACAGACAGAGTGTGCGTTCCATAATGCTCCTGCAGAAGGAACCAAAGGAGCAGGGTTCAGAGGAATGGCTATTAGGTTGAAGGTGTTGCAGAAATTTGTAGAAGGAGATTTGTAGTAGGAGGTAGAGGTGATAGTGGGGATCTGCTGAGGGGGACCTGGATTTGGAGCGATATCACCAGCAATAAGAAGAAGCAGAGAAAGTGTTAGTAGGGGAGAATAAGAACATTGTAACAGGGTTGGACTGGGCCCACCAGAAGAAATTAGTCTAGGGGCCCATCCCTGTATTTATTTATTTACTTTATGCACTTATATAGCGCTACTATATTCCGCAGCACTTTACAGACATTAGTATCCAACTGTCCCCAATGGGGCTCATAATCTAAGTTCCCTATCAGTATGTCTTTGGAGTATAGGAGGAAACCATGCAAACATGGGGAGAACATACAAACTCCATGCAGATGTTGTCCTTGGTTGGATTTGAACCTAGGACCCCAGCGCTGCAAGGCACCAGTGCTAACCACTGCCCATATCAAGTCAAATCTGTTTTGAATCAAAGTAATACACCCTTAGTGGTGAGTGATTAGTTCCAAATCTTTGGGGACCACTATTGCATTAAAAGCATGGTCCCACCAGAGGATCCTCTAGTGGGACAATGCAGCTGCTGCATCCTTATCACTACAAACCCTTGTAATCTCCCTTCTCGTGATGTCATATAGTGATGAGCGGCAGGGGCAATATTTGAATTTGCGATATTTCGTGAATATTTTGTAGAATATTCGTCATATATTTGTGAATTCGCGAATTCGAGATTATATTTTTGATTGCGAAAATCAGCAATGTATTATTCCCGTAATACGTGCAAAATATCGGTGTGGGGTAGGCAACTTTTCTATTGGTTGCTAGGGATGTTGCTAAGCTTTGACAAAGCCTTCTCATTGGCCCACAAGCTAGAAGAAAGGAGTGATTTTCACCTGAAATGTACTGTTAAAAATAAAAAATAAAAATAAAATATTCATCATTAAGAATATATAGCACTATATTCTAAATATTCGTGAATTCTCGAAGTGCTGATAGTCGCAAAAAAAATTAGCTTTTCGATATTCGCAGCTCAACACTAATTTCATACCATATTCTCCCCAGAAGCTCTGTACTGTTCTGAAAGCCGTCTATTTACTGCTCATTGTTCATATTGTGCTAACATATTCTGCAGCTCTGTTCACAGTGTGAAGGAAATTGGAGTAGCCGCAGGAAACCTACAGAAACACGTGGAAGACATGCAAACACTACAGATGTATCCCCTGGACAGAGGTCCACCTTGGACCCCCAGTACAGTGTGACTCACTGAGCGATCGTGCTGTCTGTATTATACATGGGACAATGTACCTCCTAGAAGGTTTTTTACCTTTCTCGGACAACCGTGCCACTTTTCCGAAAAAGCAGGCGGGGCGTAGGCGGGAGGAGGCAGATCGTGGGCAGGACCTCCATGGCCCTACTCATTCAACAAAATGTGCCACAGAAAACTGTCCGTACTTTACACCAGAAACCTACTCCAGCAACCGGCAGTCCTGGTGCACAGGGAAACTGTCATGCGCCAAATTTATTAAGAACCATGTGCCTGTTAATAATTGTGGCGCATCTCACATCAGTGCTGGACAAATCAAGAGCAACGTGCACAACAGCGATCTTGATAAATGTGTGGAACCACCCTATAGGCTGTCAAACAAGCAGTTTGTTCCATTGTGCTTAATGATTGATATAAAGACACACATTAAAAATGTATCACACAAAAAATAACCATTGTTTCAAATGACACATGAAAAGCCTGCAGATTTAGCAAATTCTAACTGGATTCTAATGTGTTAAATGTCCAAATAAAGTTTGCTACATCTGTACATTTACTGACCATATCGCAAAGGCTACCTGAAATGTATTTCAAACTACTGCCAACTTTGATACTCAGTTCCCGAGTCTTTGTTGTGGATGTCGATCTCCTGTTTCTCCAGTAGGGGGAGGTATAGCCCACACTACAGATTTCTTGAGTTCCATTTAAAAACATATCAAAACAAGAGTAAATATTTCAACTCTGAAGGAGAATTTTTCTGAATTGATTAAACATGGACAGATGACATTAACCCTTTCGGGCTTGGTTTATAAAAAAAGAAACACAATTGCTATAAAAGCACAGGCATTTTGAAAGCGAGTTCAGAGATAACAAAGACCTCCTTGAAATCTGTCCAAACAGTATAGTAGTTTAGGACCGTATTCACGGTGATAGATTCTCTTTCAATAGTATTTTTTTTAAAGGAAAATACTAAAATAAATTATAGAAAATCAGCATCTCTGCCTCAGTGTATAAAGTAGAATAAGAGAAGAAAAGCGCAGGTGGTATTTAGGACAAAGATTCCTAATGGGATCCAGACAGGCAAATCGCAAGCCAATGAGGCAAGCAGTCACAGTTAGGCCTCATGCACACGGCCGTTGCCCAGCCGTGCCCGTATTTTGCCCCACAAACAGCGGGTCTGCAATATGCGGGCACCGGCCACGTGGTCACCGCATTACATTTCTTTCCCCACCCGTTTGGCGTTCTCCATAATACCATTACTATTATAAAGCACAGACATTTTCCGTACCTCTAGAAGTGTTTACAGTGTGAAGAGTCCCTCCGGGCTCAGATCTAGTGCCTCGTCTGTCCATGGTAGTGTGCTGCTGTTTGTACATATGATTTAGCTTCGGTTGGGATTTTTACCAATGTTCACATCTAACGTGCTGCCAAATGGAGAAGTGAAGAAAGGTCATAGAAAGAGCTAAAAATAAATGGAAGAAGTTGGAGAAGAGGCGCAGGAAAGGTGTTATATGTTCTGCTTCTAAAAAGCCGCACAGAAAAATAATTACGTTCTCGCCCTCCTTCCACTTCACTTGGTAATGACCCTATATTTAGAATGAAATGATGAGCGTATCTGAAGTAAATGGTTAGGGTTATGCAATATGCCGGCTGTGACTAAACGGGAAAAGTGCGTTATAACATTGTTAATGCCGGATTATCGCATGCTATAAAAATTGCTTTCTTTATCTGAAAATCCAATTAAAAGAAGTTTAACGAGTTCAACACCCCCCTTCCTGAAAAGGCGTGTTTTTTATTACATGAGTCTTTGAAAGCCATGACTTTTTTTTTTCTGTTCGATTATGTGTATTTTTGTGACTTTTTTGGTGGGGCTTTATGTTTGTCATTTTTATTTTAGTATTTTTTTATAGAAAAGAAAAAAAAAAAGGGAAATAATCTGTTTTTTTCCCACATTCTTTTTAATAGCATAACATGCATCTTAATTTTTTTTTATTATGGATCATTTTGATATAAGGGATGTATGGGTCATGGTGGCAGCGTGTGTCGCTAGAACCTGCAGTATTACGCGCGGTTGCATTTTTTATTTAGTCTTTAGTTTTAATCTTTTTATTTTACGCTTTTTACCCCCCACAAGGTCATACCTCTGGGGGACATTTTTTTTTAATGAATTGCTGATTTCTCTTGTAACTGGTGCTTATATATTAGCCTCAGTTACAGGCAGGCTCGGACTGGCCCACAGGGGAACAGGTGAATCCCCTGGTGGGCCCCTGAGCAAGGTGAGCCCCTAGTCCCCTACCCCCTGCTTAAGTGGCACATAGCACAGTATACTGACATATAGATTGGCTGGCTAAGATGCTATACAGTACATTGCCTATGTCTATATAAAAAAAATAATAATAGTGGATCCTAGGAACCCCAATCCAACACTGGTTACAGGGAAGTGCGGCCCCCAGAATGATTGTACACAGTGGCGTGTCTAGGGTGTTTGCACCCGGGGCGGGTCCTTTCTCTGGCACCCCCCCCCGCCCCCCAATACTTTAAAAAGATTGTAACCCCTCACAGTAGTATTGCCCTCATTGTACAACCTTCACAGTAGTTTTGTATAGATGTGTGCCCTCTCACAGTAGTTATGCCCACATTGTGCCCTCTCACAATAGTTATGCCCACATTGTGCCCCCCTCAGTAGTTATGCCCTCTCTGTGCCGCTTTCACAGTTGTAAAGCCCTCTTTGTGCCCCCTTCACAGTAATAATCCTCATTGTGCCCCTTCACAGCAATGCCCATTGTGCCCCTTTACAGTAATGCCCACTGTGCTAGTAATGCCCTCTGTGCCCCCTCCATAGTAGAAATCCCTATTGCGCCCTCTTCACAGTAATAATTCCCACTGTGCTCCTTCACAGTAATAATGTCCACTGTGCCCCCTTCGGAGTAATAATGCACATTGGCTCTGTGCCCCCTCGATAGTAGAAATGCCCATTGTGCCCGCCTCACATTAGTAATGCCCTCTGTGCCCCCTCCATAGTAGTAATGCCCTCTGTGCCCCCAGCCCCCACCTTTTTGAAGAGAGGGCAGCGCTCATATAAGAGCTGCTTTCTGTGCTCTGTTCACCTGCTCGCCGTAGTATTTGCAGTGATGAGCAGGTGAACAGAGCAGAGAAGGGAGCGCTCATACAAAAGAAAAAAAGCGTCCAACCCCTTTAAAGACATACTTTGAAAACATTACATACAGCGCCACATACCTTTTACACCCAGTGACTTCTCTTGTCTGATGTAGATATTCTCTTTCCTCTTCTTCTCCTGTTAGACCAGACAACCATGGTGACTTCTTTCAGCCACGGCTCATCTCTGCAGATTTTAATAAACAGACATCTTACTTTCCTACTTTTCCATCATCCTCCCACCTTCTCAACACCCCATCTTGCCATCCCCAATACTGTGTCCACTGTGCTCCCCAATACTTTCCTGCAGAAACAGTCCTCCTGAAAATACTGGTACCACACAGATAGTGCATCAGTACAAAAACAACCCTTTATTTTGTGCGCTAGTCCAAAAAAATCCCCCCTTCCTTTCAGATCAGACCCCCATATAAAACCCTAAATGAGATCCCCCCATCTCAGACTAAACCCCCTTTAGACCTCTATGTCAGACCCCATATAAGACTCCAGTTTTAAACCTCAGATCAGACCTCCATTAGTCCTCCATGTAAGACCCCAACTAAATATCAGACCTCAGATAAGACCCCCATTAGACCTCCAGACCCCTATATAAGGCCCCCATTAGACCTCCAGAACCCCATTAAAGACCCCCATTAGACCTCCATATCAGACCTCCAGACCCACAAATCAGACCTCAGATCAGACCTCCAGACCCCCATTAGATGCCTAGACCCCCATATCTGACCCCCATTAGACCTCCTGACCCCCATATCTGACCCCCATTAGACCTCCAGACCCCGCAGTCAGACCTCCAGACCCCCAAGTCTGACCATACCCCCCAGTCAGACCTCCAGACCCCCCCCAGTCAGACCTCCTGACCCCCCCCAGTCAGACCTCCAGAACCCCCCAGTCAGACCTCCAGAACCCCCCAGTCAGACCTCCAGACCCCTCATAGACCACTCCAGACCCCCATTAGACCTCCAGATATCAGACCTTAGATCAGACTGTAAAATAATACTTACCTCTCCTGCCGACCACTCCCTGTCCTAGCTGTCACCTCTTCTCAGGGCCGGCGCTGCAGTCCCCTGACCTCCTGCAGCATCAGGTCAGAGTGCGCTCTGTATGTCCTGACGATGCAGGCAGCCAGGACACAGCAGCGCAGGCCCTGAGAAGAGCAAGCAGGAGTACAGGTAAGTACTGGACAGCGCTCACAGCGCTAGTCTCCCCCTCCTCCTGCAGACTAGTGAGCGCATCCATTATGGAAGGGCTCACTACTAGTATTCCCTTTATAAGATGCACTGCATCTTATAAAGGGAAAAGCAATGAGCGCTTTCATCTGTATTGATGGAAGCGCTCATTGCTTTTGGCACCCCACTGAGAGCCGGCACCCAAGGCGGACTGCCTCCCTAGACACGCCACTGATTGTACAGTGCTGTACTGCCTCACTGCAGAGCTCATATAGGTCTGATAAGACCCAACATCTCAAGCAGACTCCCGACCCCCAAGGATCACGTGATCACAAGGACTGGAGCTGGAAGTGGCATTGTCACACTTGGTCAGTGCTGTGCTGTGTATAGAGCAATGGGGAAGGCAGGGATGGTAAAAAAAGGTAAGCCCTGCTGTAGTTGACTATATCAGGCTCCCCGCTTCTGCAGCTGCACAGGCATTTTAAAACATCCATGCAGAGACATGTGCCGACCACCCGGATGTATATAGTCAACGGGCATCGACAAATGGTTAAAAAATACATCCTGCACTAAAAAAGAAATACAGTGCTAAAAATGGGGCAGATTTATCTCTAAGGCTAAAAATAAAGCAGATCTGTCATCATAATATGGTGTCCTATTTCCAAGTAGCATATCACAATGACAGGTCCATGAGACTATTATACCAAAAAGGCACATAAAGCATATGTATAAGACATACATGCAGATCCATGGTAGGCTTCAGCATTGGTTGGGTGCAGGAGAAGGTGAGTTGAGGTCTCATAAATACAACAGACGTATAACTATCAGCCCCGCTCTAAGGGTACTTTCACACTAGCCTTTTTCTTTTCCGTCCGTCCTAGGAGCTCAATACCGGAAAAGAACTGATCAGTTTTATCCCCATGCATTCTGAATGGAGAGCAATCTGTTCAGGATGCATCAGGATGTCTTCAGTTCAGTCATTTTGACTGATCAGGACAGAGATAAAACCGCAGCATGCTACGGTTTTATCTCCGGCCCAAAAACTGAAGACTTGCCTGAATGATCCAGCATTTTTTTTCCATAGGAATGCATCCAGAATGCCGGATCCATCCTTCCAGTCTGCGCATGCGCAAACTAAAAAAAAGGTGATGAAATAAATGCCGGATCCGTTTTTTCTGGATGACACCGGAAAGACGGATCCGGCATTTTAATGCATTTGTAAGACGGATCAGGATCCTGATCAGTCGGCATACGTTTTGACGGATCCGGCAGGCAGTTCAGATCTGATCGGAACTGCTTGCCGGATCACTCTGCCGCAAGTGGGAAAGTACCCTTACCTTAGTGACAATAATACAAATAGCTCATTAGTTTATTTTTTTCATTCTGTTTAGTATAATAGCCGAGCATACCCCGTTCTGGTGACTAATGTGCTGCTTCGAAATATTGCAGAATATTGTTATGATGGAAACGGCAGATTTACTGAGAAACTCAATAACGAGTGCGACAATTTTTTTTTTGTGATTGCAAATCACTGTCTCTTAGAAAAAACATTTATTTTCAGAAGCACAGATAAAAAAGGTTCTAGGTCCACACATTTTAAAGCTAATCTCATCTTTGCACAGAGGTTTTTTATTGTTTAAGTTGAGCGCTTAAAAAGTGCTTAAAAAGTTAAGCACTTTTATAAATAGTCTACAGCATGGATGTCAAACTCATGGCCCTCCAGATGTTGCAAAACTACAACTCCCATCATTCCCTGATAGCTGTAGTATGCCCAGGCATGATGGGAGTTGTAGTTTTGCAACAGCTGGAGGGCCACGAGTTTGACATCCCTGGTCTAGAGCATGGATGCTCAACCTGTGGCCCTCCAGCTGTTGTAAAACTACAACTCCCATCATGCCGTGGGCTGATAGTTGTAGGCTTTCCGGGCATGCTGGGAGTTGTAGTTTTGCAACAGCTGGAGGGCCGCAGGTTGGGCATCCCTGGTCTAGAGGTTTCCTAACATTATGCTGTTGTTGAGTCTGCCAGGAACAGTGTGCTGTCCGATCAATGTCAGCTCCTCTGCTCTCCTCTCTCCTCCTGTACCAGTTTGCAACTCGTCTTGCTTATTCCAATTGTCTTATGTATGTGCACCACTTTTCATATCTACAGCACCATGGCGCTTCAATAATTATTATTAATAATAATAATGAAGATGCCAGCAGGTGTTAGGTATCAGTTCAATACTTACCCTTAAACAAGCCTTAACCCCTTAAGGACTCAGCCCTATTTCACCTTAAGGACTTGGCCATTTTTTGCAAATCTGACCAGTGTCCCTTTAAGTGCTGATAACTTTAAAACACTTTGACTTATCCAGGCCATTCTGAGATTGTTTTTTCGTCACATATTGTACTTCATGACACTGGTAAAATGAAGTAAAAAAAAAATATTTTTTTTGCATAAAAAAATACCTAATTTACAAAAAATTTGGAAAAATTTGCAAATTTCAAAGTTTCAGTTTCTCTACTTCTGTAATACATAGTAATACCCCCAAAAATTGTGATGACTTTACATTCCCCATATGTCTACTTCAGGTTGGAATTATTTTGGGAATGATATTTTATTTTTTGAGGATGTTACAAGGTTTAGAATTTTAGAAGCAAATATTGAAATTTTTCAGAAATTTACAAAAACCTAATTTTTAGGGACCACTACAGCTCTGAAGTCACTTTGCGAGGCTTACATAATAGAAACCACCCAAAAATGACCCCATTCTATAAACTACGCCCCTCAAGGTATTCAAAACTGATTTTACAAACTTTGTTAACCCTTTAGGTGTTGCACAAGAGTTATTGGCAAATGGGGATGAAATTTGAGAATTTCATTTTTTTGCCTAATTTTCCATTTTAACCCATTTTTTCCACTAACAAAGCAAGGGTTAACAGCCAAACAAGACTGTATCTTTATTGCCCTGACTCTGCCGTTTACAGAAACACCCCATATGTGGCCGTAAACTACTGTACGGCCACACAGCAGGGCGTAGAGTGAAAGGTGCGCCATTTGGTTTTTGGAAGCCAAATTTTGCTGGACTGGTTTTTTGACACTATGTCCCATTTGAAGCCCCCTGATGCACCCCTAGAGTAGAAACTCCATAAAAGTGACCCCATCTAAGAAACTACACCCCTCAAGGTATTCAAAACTGATTTTAAAAACTTTGTTAACCCTTTAGGTGTTGCACAAGATATAATGGAAAATAGAGATACAATTTCAAAATTTCACTTTTTTGGCAGATTTTCCATTTTAATATATTTTTTCAAGTAACAAAGCAAGGGTTAACAGCCAAACAAAACTCATTATTTATGGCCCTAATTCTGTAGTTTACAGAAACACCCCATATGTGGTCGTAAACTGCTGTACGGGCACACGGCAGGGCGCAGAAGGAAAGGAATGCCATACGGTTTTTGGAAGGCAGATTTTGCTGGACTGTTTTTTTTACACCATGTCCCATTTGAAGCCCCCCTGATGCACCCCTAGAGTAGAAACTCCAAAAAAGTGACCCCATTTTAGAAACTACGGGATAGGGTGGCAGTATTGTTGGTACTAGTTTAGGGTACATATGATTTTTGGTTGCTCTATATTACACTTTTTGTGCGGCAAGGTAACAAGAAATAGCTTTTTTGGCACCGTTTTTTTTTTTGTTATTTACAACATTCATCTGAAAGGTTAGATCATGTGGTAATTTTATAGAGCAGGTTCTCACGGACGCGGCGATACCTAATATGTATACTTTTTTTTTATTTATGTAAGTTTTACACAATGATTTCATTGTTAAAACAAAAAAAGTTTTAGTTTCTCCATAGTCTAAGAGCCATAGTTTTTTCAGTTTTTGGGCGATTATCTTATGTAGGGTCTCATTTTTTGCGGGATGAGATGGCTGTCTTATTGGCACTATTTTGGGGTGCATACGACTTTTTGATCGCTTGCTATTGCACTTTTTGTGACGTAAGATGACAAAAAATTGCTTTTTTTAAACCGTTTTTATTTTTATTTTTTTACGGTGGTCACCTGAGGGGTTAACTCATGTGATATTTTTATAGAGCCGGTCGATACGGACGCGGAGATACCTAATATGTATACTTTTTTTTATCTATGTAAGTTTTACACAATGATTTAATTTTTGAAACAAAAAAAATGATGTTTTAGTGTTTCCATAGTCTAAGAGCCATAGTTTTTTTAGTTTTTGGGCGATAATCTTGGGTAGGGTCTCATTTTTTGCGGGATGAGATGCCGGTTTGATTGGCACTATTTTGGCGTACATGCGACTTTTTTGATCACTTTTATTACCTTTTTTGGGAAGTAAGGTGGGCAAAATTTAAATTTTCTCATAGTTTTTATTTTTTTATTTTTATGGCGTTCACCGTGCGGGGAAAGTAACATGACCGTTTTATAGATCAGGTCGTTACGGACGCGGCGATACCAAACATGTGTAGGGAATTTTATTTTTTTCATTTTTAATTAGTGATAAATGTGTTTTTTGATTTTCACTTTTTTTTTACTTTTTCTTACTTTTTTTTTGACCCAGACCCACTTGGTTCTTGAAGATCCAGTGGGTCTGGTGTCTGCATAATACAGTACAGAACCTATATATGTTTCTGTACTGTATTTTACTTACACTGAACAGATCTATGCTTTCAGCACAGATCTGTTCAGCACCATGGACAGCAGGACGCCTGAGCAGGCGTCCTGTTGCCATGGGAACCTTCCCCGTCTGCCACAACTTCGCAGACGGGGAAGGGTAAGGACTGGGGTGTCGGGGGGCTGTCTGGGGGCTCTCTCCCTCTCCCATCGGGGGGCTGCAAAGGCACAGCAGCCCCCCGATGGGAGAGGGAGGGAGCCGCATCTTACTGTTAACTCTTTCCATACAGCGGTCCGTACGGACCGCTGTATGGAAAGGGTTAAACGGCTGTCATCCATTCACACATGTCAGCCGTTTATACCAGGGTGCCAGCAATGTGCTGGCACCCTGGTATACCCACTAGAAGCCAACGATTATTCGGCGGGAGGCGGGCGGGGGATCGCGATCCCGCCTGCCGCACCGCCCGCCTCCTGCACCGCCCACACAGCCCGCAACACCCCCCCTGCACCTCCCACCAGGCTAAAATCATGCAGGGGTGCAGGGGGGGTGATCACTATAGATTTGTGCCACACTAAAGTTTCTGATCGCCGCGGTCAGGGACCGCGGCGATCAGAAACAGCAGAAATAGCAACAAACCGCAGGTCTGAATTGACCTGCGGTTTGCTGCGATCGCCGATACGGGGGGGTCATATGACCCCCCCAGGCGTTGTGACAGGATGCCGGCTGAATGATTTCAGCCGGCATCCTGTGCGGATTAACCCCTGGGGCGCCACAATCTCAATTTAAACTCATGACGTACCGGTACGTCATGGGTCCTTAAGGACTCGGGAAACATGCCGTACCGGTACGTCATGGGTCCCTAAGGGGTTAAAGCACAAAGCAAACTCAAATAAAATTCATTTTGTGAATTCGCAAAGATGTAGAATATAGTGCTATAGATTCGTAATTGCAAATATTCTAGATTTTTTTTTCCATCAGTAACCTCCCTTCTTGCTTGTGGGCCAATGAGAAGGCTGCAATGTCTTTGTCTGAGCTTAGCAACATCCCTAGCAACCAATAGGAAAGTTGCCTACCCCTTACTATATAAGAACCTCCCCAGCAGCCATTTACTGTAGTTATATGGAGTTCTGGGAGAGCAGTGACATCTATTCCTTATCCAATTACAATAGATAGATAGTTAGGTCATATATATAATACAGATAGTCAGTGGGAGATGGTCCGTGTAGGTTAGATAGTGATATAGTGTAGCTGATCTCCTTCGAGCTGCCAGGGGAGGCTTCCGCCCAGCAGTGAGCCCGGTGACGTCGCCGGCACTGATGGGCAGGCTTTAGCGCTGCCCTAGCCTATAAAACTGCTAGGGCAGCGATAAAGCCCGCCCATTAGAGCCGGTGACGTCAGCGAAACACACTGCTGAGCGGAAGCCTCCACCCGGCAGTGTGTTATAGTAAATAAAAGAGCTCCGATGCTCATGTCAGGGGACTGCCTGGGTGAAATTATGGGTATGTCCGGGTTCAGCTCTGAACCCGGACAACCCCTTTAACAGAGTAGCAGCGACTCACAGCTGCTGCTGTGACATGAAAATTGCACAAGAGAACTGGGTTTCTTGCATTGATATAGATAAAATAATGGTGTATATTACAATTGGTTTTGAATGGAATAACTCCTTTAAGCAGTATGTGCCTTTTGATAGTTGTAATACTCATACTACCCTAAGGCCTCATGCACACGACAGTATTTTTTCACTGTCCGCAAAACGGGGTTCCGTTGGTCCGTGATCCGTGACCGTTTTTTCGTCCGTGGGTCTTCCTTGTTTTTTGGAGGATCCACGGACATGAAAAATGAAAAAAAAATCTAAGTCAAGTTTGCCATTGAAATGATAGGAAAAAACGGACACGGATCACGGACACGGATCACGGACACGGATGACAATCTTGTGTGCATCCGTGATTTTCACGGACCCATTGACTTGAATGGGTCCGTGAACCGTTGGCCGTGAAAAAAATAGGACAGGTCATATTTTTTTCACGGCCAGGAAAAACGGATCACGGATGCGGCTGCCAAACGGTGCAGTTTCCGATTTTTCCACGGACCCATTGAAAGTCAATGGGTCCGCAAAAAAAAACGGAAAACGGCACAACGGCCACGGATGCACACAACGGTCGTGTGCATGAGGCCTTAAAGGGTGAAGACAAGGAGGCCACTTAGACTATGCCCTTGGGAGTAGCTCCAAGTCAAATCTGTTCAAGTGACACAGCGTTACAGCTAGCAATTCATTCATCATTTATAGCAGGAATAATAAGTCAATGGAACAAGAAAGAGTAATAAGAATAGATGCTCCTGAATAGTTATTACAAGGGAGATGAAATTAGTTGCTAAGGCTACTTTCACACTAGCGTTGTTTGAATCCGACGTGCAATACCGTCGACGGGAGTGCCCGCCGGATCCGGAAAAACTTGTGAAAACGGATTACATTTGAATCCTGATCAGGATTTTGATCACAATGAAAAAATGCATTGGAAAAAACTAATCCGCCATTTATGGACTTTTTCGGGTTTAACATGCAAAAGCCGGATCCGGTTTGACTGAACACACGGCGCCGGATCTGGAATTAATGCAAGTCAATGGGAAAAAGGTCGGATCCGGTGTTCAGTCAAAGTGTTTCAGATTTTTGGCCGGAGGTAAAAATATAGCATGCTACGGTTTTCTGAAAAGCCTGATCAGTCAAAAAGACTGAACTGAAGACATCCTGATGCATCCTGAACGGATTGCTCTCCATTCAGAATGCATTAGGATAAAACTGATCAGTTCTTTTCCGGTATAGAGCCCCTAGTGACGGAACTCTATGCCGGAAAAGAAAAACGCTAGTGTGAAAGTACTCTAAAACAGACCTGTCAGGAGGGGTTACAGGTCCTCTTTAAACTTATTTGGATACATTTGGCAGAATTGCTCTGTTTTCTCTGAATTGTAAATTGATAGCAGACATTACAAAGCATAGCACTGCGCTAATAAGAGGCGAAACATGTGTGGCGTATATTCAACCTCAAGTGACAAGTGGTATTAGTAGCTGGAGGGGCTTCTATTCGCTGAGAAGAATGATATGGCTAATATTAGCCAGCATTTCTTTTCTAAATCTCTTCTATATTTCCGTCCTATATTTCCTTTCTCCCATAGTCACGAATAGAGCAAACAGTTTATGAAAGACTAAGTTTAGAGTCTTTACAGAATCTACCAGCGGGATGTGTGACTAAGACCTCCTGCACACGACCGTAGGTGTCCTGATGCCGTATTGCGGACCGCATTTGCGGATCTGCAATACACGGGCACCATTCCGTGTGCATTCTGCATCACGGATGCGGACCCATTCACTTCAATGGGTGAGATCTGGGGAGATGTGTAATGGTGCGGAATGTAAGCATGGAACAGAACCCTACGAAAGCACTACGGCGTGCTTCCGTGGGGTTTCGTCCCGTACTTCCGTTCCGCAAAAAGATAGAACATGTCCTATCTTTTTGCGAAACGGCCGGATTGCGAACCCATTAAAGTGAAGTGGTCCGCGATCCGCTGCGGCTGCCCCACTGTCGGTGTTTCTGCATTGCGGCCCGCAAACGTTTGTGTGCAGGAGCCCTAAAAATCACTGTACAGGCTACTCACAGTTCAACAAAGACACGACACATAAGTAACAGAATGGTCTCACGCCATGTGCGATCCACAGACAGGAAGTCAAATCTATCTTTAACAATGCCACAAATTTACATCTGTTTAATAGCTTCGCTGTTTCACTTTTTAAACTGAATTTCCTCCTTTCTGATACATATTTTTATCCATTTTAGAGGTTTATGCTGGGTTCACAGTGACTGAAAATCAACAAATCAACAAAAAAGGCAACAAAGCCGGTGGTGTCACCACGGACCCACAAATGGCGAATCTATGATTCATTGACATATGAAAGAGGCCTAAGTCTATGGTGGTTAAATGGTTAACACTTGTTATATAGTTCGTTATTATTATATTGTTAAGATGGTGAAAGGGTTTTATGGTGTCGTCTAGGGCAGGAAACTATACCTATAATTTAAATAGTACTTTTATTTAACTCATTTTGTCGGAAACTCATGGTTCCAGGGCTGCGCCTCCAGCCTCTGCTGCTGGAATACCCCCAAAATAAACTATTACCAAATTTGTTTATTGTCATTAATGTTTTTGCTTCTATGTAATGTTCTGATGTATTGTATGGTATCCGTAGGCCTCTTTCACACGGGCGTCATTTTTTTTGCCCGGATAAGAGCCGGGTGCGTTGCGGGAAAATGCGCGATTTTCCCGTGCGAGTGCAAAACATTGTCATGCGTTGCACTCGCGTGAGAAAAATCGCGCATGTTTGGTACCCAAACCCGAACTTCTTCATAGAAGTTCGGGCTTGGGATTGATGTTCTGAAGATTGCATTATTTTCCCTTATAACATGGTTATAAGGGAAAATAATAGCATTCTGAATACAGAATGCATAGTAAACCAGCGCTAGAGGGGTTAAAAAAAAAATAAAAAATATTTAACTCACCTTAGTCCACTTGATCGCGAAGCCCGGCATCTCCTTGTGTCTCCTCTGCTGAACAGGACCTGGGGTGAGCTGCTCCATTAAATACAGGTTAAGGACCTTCGATGACGTCACTCCGGTCATCACATGGTACGTCACATGATCTTTTACCATGGTGATTCACCATGGTAAAAGACCATGTGATGACCGGAGTGACGTCATCGAAGGTCCTTAACCGATATTTAATGGAGCAGCTCACCCCAGGTCCTGTTCAGCCGCTCAGCGCAGAGGAGACACAAGGAGATGCCAGCTTCGCGATCAAGTGGACTAAGGTGAGTTAAATTATTTTTTATTTTTTTTTAACCCCTCTAGCGCTGGTTTACTATGCATTCTGTATTCAGAATGCTATTATTTTCCCTTATAACCATGTTATAAGGGAAAATAATAATGATCGGGTCTCCATCCCGATCGTCTCCTAGCAACCGTGCGTGCAAATCGCACGGCATCCGTACTTGCTTGCGGATGCCATCCGATTTTCACACACCCCATTCATTTCTATGGGGCCTGCGTCACGTCAAAATCGGACAATATAGAGCATGCTGCGATTTCAACTGAACGCACAAGTGATGCGTTAAAAACGCTCATGTGCACAGCCCCATAGAAATGAATGGGTCAGGATTTAGTGCGGGTGCCATACGTTCGCCGCACGGATCGCACCCGCACGGAAAACTCGCCCGTGTGAAAGGGGCCTTATAGTTTTGTATGGATAGGTCCGGGTTAACAATCCTGACTCTGCCCACCAGTCTAGTAGAGTCTAGTGTTAGCTGAGGAAGAGAGAGGAAGTCCATGTGCTCACTCCTTGGAGAAATGAGGCCTAAGTCCCAGAGAATTATTATCTCTGAGATATTTGGAGAAAGCCATCTGTACTTTACAGTACTCAAAAAAGAAAGAACTAGAAGGTCCAGAATCTGCATGGCCTAGCATTGCGGCAGTCAGTAAGGTGTTCGCTATTTAAGGCTGATAGAGACTTTACTGCTGTGAAGAGGAACATTGCTAATATGCACTGTCACACGTAGACACTGTCCTGGCCAGCTGTGCCATAATCCTGCATCCCTCAGCCTGGAAATTACAGACACATTTGCGAGATCCTTCTTGCCAACCAAAGGTTCTGCAGAGAGAGCCTTTGGAAAGGAGAGGAGTACTACAACCCCACCATTGCTTATAGTCATACATTGCTATTGGGGAAGTTTTGAACTGTGAATTGTTTTGAATTGTGTTTTGATACCAGTGGATGTACTACAACTCGCATTCTGCAGTTTAGTAAAGACAGACTTACCTATTTTCTACTGCAGGCCTGGTTACTGACTCCGGCACTAGAAAAGACTCTGACTCCTGTCACTGCCTGGCCCAAGGTAGGATTGGTATGAGGGCTGCCACTGGGATTTAATGCGAAAAGCTGTTGTACCAAGAGCCACTACCACTCCCATCCTCCGCTTGGCTCCTCCTGGGCTTGTGGCACTGCTTTCTACAAGCATATTACTCCTGGACGGCCAATCACTGTCCTCGTTGGTGACATGTGCAGGAACGGCATGTAGCCCCTATTGAAGAGTACTACAGAAATAAAAGCGTATGGCAATCGATTTAACGCTGCTCTGCTGGGAACTCTTCCGAACAGCAGCAGGCCACTTGAACTATTTAAAGAGAATCTGTCATCAGGAAATTCACTGTTAAACCAGACACAATGGGGCAGATTTATAAAACCTGTAGATGGCGTAAACCTAGACAGGCTGGCTTGCCATGTGCCAGATTTATCACTGGGGACAGGCACTTTTGTCTAATTCTACTATTGTCTGGAGCATTATGAGACAGCATTTTATGACAGAGTTGTGGTGACAATCTGAAGCAACTGGCACATCTTGGGCCACTTCCACGCCACCTTTCCTCTGGCAGGAACAAGGGTGCACCGAGTGGCTTGAGCCTGTCCATGGTGCACTTAACTTCTCATTTGCATAGGTCTTCAGCTGAGGCCACCATTGGTAGACAGGAATGTCACCATCTTTTGCTGCTCAGCAGACGCTCACTACAGGATAGAACAGTGTATTTCTCCATGGTTAACTCTTAGAGAACTGGGCGAATTTCCGTTTTTGCAGTTTTGTTTTTCAACCCGCATTGCCAGAGCCATGACTTTTATATTTTTCCGTTCACATAGCCTTATGAGGGCTTATTTTTGGGGGGACAAGTTGTACTCTCTAATGGCACCATTTACGGTTGCATGCAATGTAGTGGCGTTCACTATGCTGTAAAATATGTCTGTTACCTTCATGTTCCATGTCAGTACGATTACAATGCCACACTTGTATAGTTTTTCTTGAGTTTTAATACTGAAAAAAAAAAATTAAAACCTTGAAAAGAAAATTACATTTTTTTTAATCACCATATTCTGACCCCTATAACTTTTTTGTAGTTATATGTATGGAGCGGTGTGAGGGCTCATTTTTTTGGTGGGGCAATCTGCACTTTTCAGACATACCATTTTGAAGTGTGTGTAATTGATCACTTTTTATTTAACTTTTTAGGGGAGTTGAAGTGACAAAAAATGGCAAATTGGCAGTTTTTTTATATTTTTTTTCCATCACGCCATTTTCCGTACGCGATTAATATTGCTATATTTTAATAGTAGGGGTAAAAACATACAGTGATGCCTATGATGTGTATTTTTTTATTGGTTAAGTATTTTTATTTTGGGTAAAGGGGGTGATATGAACTTTTTTTTATATATATTTTTAAAAACTTTTTTTTTTAAGTCACCCTGGGTGACTATAACTGACAATCATTAGATAATTGTATTTTTTATATATTTTATATTATTTTATTAATCATTTTATTATTTATAATTTTCTATATAACAATGCAGTGCTGCCACCTAGAGGCCTATATTGGTTTTTCCACTAATAGCTGTCAAAGCCTGCATGAGGAATGTTGTTACAGGAGCCATAGCTCCAACTTCCAAGCTGCTCAGATGCCGTGGTCACATTTGACCACGGCATCTGAGGGGTGAAATGTATATAATCAGCCTTATGGCTGATCGCATACATGTGCCGCAGGTCTCTGCTGTTTGAAACAGCAGAAACCAGGTGGCTATGGCACCTGTTGCATGTGCGGACGGGTGCTATGTTTAAAGACCCGGGGTTAAAAGATGGCCAAACCTGGTATTGGCCACCAATCTCATATGTAATGCAGGACTTTCCAACTATCCCCCAATCACAGTTGTCAGAGAAAGTGGGATCAGGCATGTTGCATTTCAACAATCCAGATCTTTTGTTCCCTTGAGAATACAAATTAGCCCCATATCAGCCAAACCAGATATTTATCCAGAAGGAAAACACACTCACCTGTAGACAGCTGGTCTGTAGTTCTTGCAACTAATGGTACAGCGGGGTACTGGTTGGTTGGATGAGATGCCTTTGAAGCAGTTTGGGTGGGGTGGTCCTGGTTTTCACTGAAAAAATCCTGATGGTGTATGGAGACTTGCGTACAGGCAATGTTCCATGGGAAAAAGTATGCCCGTATCAAACAGTGCCCTGCGTTTTACTGGCAAGGGTCAAGAGACCCGAAACAGCTGTCTACAGATGAATGTCTCTTCCTTTTGGAAGGGTCTCTAGTATGGCTAATATTAGATAGTTTTCTTTCTTCTGGAGGAGAGCTAATGTGAATATTTTTACTCCAAAAAGTCTCTATGCACCACCTGGATCTACTCAATGAGAAACAGAACCCATCCAGCCCCCAGAGCTTCATCAAAAGCATCTCATCCAACCAGCCAGTACCGTCGTGTCAATGACGAGGAGAAATGACACCAAGGACCGATTTCTGTCAAAAATGAATCCTTATTCTCTGATACAATTTTCAAGATCGGTGCACAAACAAGAAGGGATGTTATTGCAGCATTTCAGCTCCCATCTGGAGCTATTCTCAAGCAAAGCACTAGGTGGGAGCTGAAATGTCACAATGGACACGAGTGTGTAGCTGTGGCTGAAGATCTGAGCCTGGAAAGAGTGCACTAGCTTTCCTTCCTACAGGACTGCATGCTGCTTTCATCCCTTAGTTCATTTAAAGTTGAATTTTAATGAGGGAAACTTATCATAGTAAAAAAAAATATATATATATATATATATATAGATAACTGCACAATGTTTAAAGGGGTATAACATCCATTTAAAAAATATTTTCCAAGGGCTGCAAAGTTTTTAAAAATAAAAGAGCCTCGGCAGTTGCTTGTGCCGGCAGTGCCTGGGTCCCCACTGAGATCTACTTCCTGCTAATAGCCAGGCACAGCAGGAAGTGGCTGGGAATGCTGCTCAGCCAATCAGAACTACCTTGGCCAGTGATTGGCGGAGCAGCTTTCCCAGACACTTCTTGCTGTGTCGGGACATCATCAGGAAGTGGATGGCACCTTCTGAATGACAATGGCAGGGAACCAGCCCATCTTTTTTTATACTCCTGGAAAATGCGTTTAAACCAAACAACGGTCAATTGTGATGAGCTGCACGTAGAAGTGTTTTTTTACTCTAAATATGACATTTTTTGGACAAGTCTTATACAGGCTGTTATAAAAAATTTAATACAATGGAGCTGTAAATTGCAGCTTCGGATTATTCTACATTGTTGGACAGGTATCTTGTATAGTTTAGGACCGTGGTTCTGTAAAATATGAAACAGGAGGTTATTTTTTTTACCTTGCACATAATACACAAAAATACAATCATAAGAAGTCCTCTACATTCTGCAAAAGTGGAGCACACAACGTAAGGAGAGCCATGCTACTTCCTCAAATGTATCAACGCTGAATCATAGAGAGGAAGGTTCACCTTTACCTGACTATAGCCCACTGTTTGACAACAACAGTGCCCCCATCGCAGTGCCACATTATCAGTTCCTCGAAACATTTCAAAGCAGAACTGTGCCAGCCACATGAGATCTAATAGCAGCTTCAATCACAGCAGTTCTTCAATGCAGTGCCAGCCACAGAAGTGCTTGCTTTTGCACTGCCAACCACAACAGTGCCCCATTTAAACCTTCAGATGTGCCCATAGGCTCTCCTTCACCTCGACAAATGCCAAAAGAATGCCCATTTGGCCTCCATCAGTCTGGTATGTGTTGTTTTGCTGTATGGCATAACTCAGCCTACTGCACTGTTCCATACATAAGCATCCAGTATATATTCTTTATATGGGTCTATGGATGACAGATGCCACTGTATGCCTCTATGGAGTCAAGTCACAGTCTGTATTATAGTCTACAGCTACATTTACAATTCTGTTACTTATTGCCAGTTGTTTATTACCACTTTTTGCAGGGGGGCAGTGACCTAACCAGAAAAGGTCATGTCTTATCTGGTTTTCATCACCATCTTTTAAAATAACCATTTATGAAGGTTGCTGGAATTTTGTAATGTACTTATTTTATCCTTATTGCCCCTATCTTCTGTTCTGGGCTCATGTCCATGCCCTTCTTTCTTATTTCCTGTGATGTCGTGTCCATGAGCGTGTCAAAGCAGCAACGCGGCCCAGTGATAGGTTGGCGGAGCTATAAACTAGCTGGGTATTGTTAGGGGTGGTGCTAAAGATGTAGAGGAGGAAGAAGTGCACCATGGGTTTGGTTGGATACAGCAACAGGAAGTGCTACATCCAGAATGTAGACAAACTAGAGGGATTGCTTTACATGTTAAAATGGGTCAGAAGGGTCCAAACCTAAAAAGAAAACATGGGAAGATGTACAGGAGGTAAGCAATTACATGAGCATATCTGTAAAAAAACATAATAATTCCAGAAAACCTCTTTAATGTGCACCAATGTGCTTAAAAATTGTATACAAAAGTGAGCCAACCAGTAGTTTAGACAAAAGTGTCTAAAGACGCATATTTACATTGCCTAAATATTAACAGGATTAGTAAATTTGCCCAATGTATTTACAAAGTAACTTATTCTATAAAATGTAGTTCAATGTTTAGTTTGATTTTCCTTTTACACATGGCAAATACAGAACAGCTTTGAACGAGCACCAATCAATGATATTTAATGATATTTGGTGTGATACAAAGTGAATAGGGAATGAATGATGATCATTACGATCGTAGCTGCAAATACAGTGAAGGAGTTTAAGCATGCATGGGATAGGCATAAGGCCATCCTTCATATAAGATAGGGCCAGGGGCTATTCATAGTATTCAGTATATTGGGCAGACTAGATGGGCCAAATGGTTCTTATCTGCCGACACATTCTATGTTTCTATGTTCGTTCTCCTTTCATTGCATATTGTTAGCAGCACATCCCCTGTTTACGATCACCCAACAAATGAGAGTTTGGCCCTTTGTCTGGTGATCGACAGCACACCGGTCAGATGTCCTAAATGAGTGTTCCCAAACATTTGCCTGAAAGGGCACCCTTAGACATCCTGCTTACACATGGCCTCATTACAATACAGAAGCTGAATGCTGAATGTTAAATGTTAAATAGAGCCCACTAGGAAATTTGGTTTTGTATAATTTGCATGAGTAGAAAATACACGAATGTTAAAAATGTGGCGTCAATTAAAACTTTTTCAAAGTAGGTCAAATTTGTTCTAAAAAGATTTAGATTGTATATTCAGTGTTAAAGAAAGGAGAGGGTGGCCGTGAACTAAAGGTGCTAATCACTTTTTGAGGGGGGGGGGGGGGGGGAAACAACATATTCTTCCATAAGTACTAATAGAAATCTATCACTTAAAATACACAGTCACACCTGTAGGTGTCTAACATTTAGTTTAGTCTTATTATCTCTCACAGTATGTTACAAAATCTTCAGTTGTTTTATATACTTCATATACTATTACCTGTTATGTAAGTTCTTCTAATTAAAGGGGTTAGCCACCCATGAAAAAATCATTTTTAAAACAGTTTAGAATGAGGCAAAAGTCATACTCATCTTACCAAATCTCTGCCACTCTGGTATCCAAAGCTTCCCTGCTCTCCCGCAGGTCTTTACTTCCTGCACCTTCTAGACACATCTGACTACTAGAGTCAATCACTGCCTGTAGAAGGTTGGCTTCAGTGGTCACATGGCCTCCACCTTCTAGACACAGACATATGACTCCTACAGTCAATCACTGCCTGTAGAAGGTTGGCTTCAGTGGTCACATGGCCTCCACCTTCTAGACACAGACATATGACTCCTAAAGTCAATCACTGCCTGTAGAAGATTGGCTTCAATGGTCACATGTTTGCGTCCAAAAGAAGAATGAGATCAAGACTGGTGGGGGACTAGTAAAGGGTCACACATTCATCTTTATAAGGCCATAGTCTAATAATTGCATGGCTAGAACTTCTAGATCATTGCCTGCTGTCCAGGAGATGACCTCAGCAAACTACAGGTGCCAGGAATATTATTATTGTTAGCATTTTTTTCTGACTTTACAGTAGCTACCATTTAAATGTTATTTGTCTAAATCAGGAGGAATATGAACACTTGCCTCTCTCACCCCTGGGAATAAGTTGTCTGCACACAGTCCACCAGAGCAGAAGCTTATTTTAGAGAGCGTCTCTCTTCACGTAATGGAAAGCCCAACCTCTGTATTTCAATAATGGAGATTCAGGTAGCACTCCCATGATGATTTTTTTATTGTCCTAATTTCTCAAGCATTTGAGTTGAAATATTGTTGACTCCTTGGATTGATCAATTATTCTCAACAAATGAAGCAAAAGATTTGGTTAAAAAGTCCCGGTCCTTGTTTTTTAAAGTTCTGTCTTCGGAAGTGATCATCCATTATTATGTCCCCATACGATTACCATGTAATAATAGTAGCATAAAGAATGAGGTTTTCCTATTTCCATGTTGGTAAAAAAGGCATTTGGGGAGGGGGGGGGGGGGCTGAATTTAGCATTTGGGGACCTGGACAGGGTTTTCTGATTGTTAGAAAGCTATCAATGATGGAGTATTCCCTTCTCAGACATGTATGGCATATACACTGGATATATCATAGATGCATGTTCCATACCATGCTGAGAAGGCAGGGGATATGGACCTGGCATAAGATTTATTTTGGAGTAGAAAATGTTTCATGTACTTTACAAATTTGAAACAGGCTTGTGACATCTGTTAAGCACAAGTCCCTATGGTTCCATACAGTGGAGCTGTGGACACTTTGGAGCACATTTATTAAGACCGGTGATGTTGACGCCGGTCTTAATTGTGCATCTGCTGCTGGAGGAAAAGTTATGTCTAGGCGCAACAAAAGTTACACTTTAGTTTTTTCTGCTCCCAAAAACCTTGTATACGTCCATATTAAGTCTGAAAAAAATGAAAATGTACAGTATGACCTCAAAGATTTCAATGGGTGCCATATTATGGTGCAGAGTTTAAAGCAGTGAACAGCTATAATACATTCATACAGATGAGTCCTTAGAGGAGTCAAACCCCATCACCCATGATGTCAGAAGGATCACATGACACAATAACAGGTCCATCTCATGGGACCAAGACAGGCTGACTGATCACCGAAGGATCAGATTATATCAACCCTCAGAAGTCAATAGAGATGGGATTGCAGAGAGACAGCACATGAATGATTCAGAAGCTAGTAGTAAGTGTTATATGTCACCCCAACTGCTTTATTCACATCTATACTGCTCAGAACATCTCTATATGGTAGTTCTGAGCCTACTGACTGATTTTCAGTGAGTGAGAGTCAGGGAGCAGAATCTGCTGCCTCCTTATGGGCAGACATAATGAGCAGCTAGTCTCCATCCACCAGTTCAGACCCCTGAGAATTAGAGACACAGAGCAGAATAAAAAGGGCAAAACTTGCTAAAAATGCCAAATACAAGTCCTAGAATGGTCACTAGGGATAAGCGAATTTCATATTTTGAAGTTCATGTCCGGGTTTGTGTTGTGGTATTTACTGAATTGCGTTATGGATTCCTTTACCACAGACCATATCGCAATTCCTTGATGGAATGCATTATGGAATACCTTAAGAGGCATTCCGTTATTCATTCTGTCATAATAGAAGTTATGCTGGAGTCCTCTCCTGCATAACGTAAACTGGACGGATCCGTTATGCAGGCCATAGACTTCTATTATGACCGAATGAATAACAGAATGCCTCTAAAGGCGTTCAGTTATGTATTTCGTCACGGAATTGCGTTATGGTCCGTGGTAACGGAATCTATAACGCAATTCAGTAAATACCACAACACGAACCCGCACACAAACTTTAAAATATGAAATTTGAAATGTTATCTGGAAGTACACGTACACATTAAATCCTCACAAGATACAATAGAATTTAAGATCTTAGATTATACATTAATTTATTATATTTATCTAAGTTCAAAGCAATTTTGTTATATCGCTTTTAGTAGAGGCTTTTTACAGACACCATTAATATATTGAACTGTTTCCTATAATTGACATAACCTAATGGCTGCATTTAGCTGAAAACAAGGAAATACCAATAAAAATTCATGAAAACAATCTGGCTGTTCCCAGGATTCGGCCGTTTGGAGCAGCGTTGTGGTGTTCGCACCTTGTTACAATAACAGAGGTGTTATTCACTGCTTAATCACTTCAGAACTGGCTGCACTCGAGTCCTATTAACGCTGCGACATTTATCATAGAGCCAATAAAAAACATTATTGCTGGACGTAAAATGTTACTGAGGGTCCTGCCTCACAAAACGCTGGGCCATTTTATTAGTCCTCAATGGAAACACGGAGTGTGAAAACACATGTTCAAAACCGAATAAAAGATAAGGAGTCCAACATGTATCAAAGTATCTCCCATAGGTGGATTTCTGCATCAGGAAATCCAGCGTTGTCAACAGCTTTATGAAATATTGTGAGCGGATCTATTTTGAATGTAATTTTTGTGTTTTATAATTTACCTTAACTTTGTATTTATAGCAGTTTACAGGTCCTGCTGGATCCCTGGGTATCCTTGACTTTACAGCTAAGCATCTGGAGGTGTTTTCTGCTGCATTTCACGAATTGTGGCATGCTCTATCCAATGTCGTATTACACGTTTATTCTCCCCTAGCAATATAGCTTATATACAAAGAATATATATCCATAATATTGTACTGTACGAAGGCAAATGGAGGTCCTATAGCTCTGTACTACTCCGTATACTCTACAGTGTGCATGAGGCCTTAGGTTTCATTCTCACTTAGGGCTCATGCACACAAACAATTTGCGGTCCCCAATGCAATGGCAAAGTCCGTGCGGAGGCACGGACAGAAACACTATGGAAGCACTCCGTAGTGCTTCTGTGGGGTTCCAATCCGTGCTTCCGTTCCGCATCTCCGTGATTGCGGACCCATTCAAGTGAATGGGTCCGCATCCGTGATGCGGAGTGCACACAGGCCGGTGCCCCTGTATTGCGGACTTGCCGTATGCGGGCAACATTCGTGTGCAAGAGGCCTTACTGTGTGGAACATGAAGCTAATATAATTTTAAATTCACACCATACGCACTGCCTACATACAAATATACAGCCTTTTCTAGTGGATGCTACAGAGAGTCCATTGCTCCATGGAAAGTATATACAGTGATCCCTCGAGATACAATGACCTCAGGATACAATATTTTCAGCTTACAATGGTCTTTCCTGGGCCATCATAAGTTGAAACTAGACTCGACATACAATGCCTCAGACTCGTATCCAACCAATCAACATGAACATTTCTCTGGTAAAACCCCTGTATTGGTCCTTAGCGCCTCCTTACAGTACAGTGCGGTACTACATGTCTTGTACCGCCCTCGGTCTGCATCAGGATGAGCTCCTCTTTTGGATGTCGGGGGAGCACAATGTGCTATACAGGACCCTGAAGTAGCTCCTGTCCTCATCATAGAGAGTCATTTACAGCTTCCTGACTGTTACATGTAAGGACTTGCATGATCTTAGCGCTCAATCACGCGACCGTAGCATGTTTTCCGGTCCACAAATTATGAATTCCGGCCATGTCCTTTCCGCATTTTGTGGAACGGAAGGGCTGGCCCCCAATAGAACAGTCCTATCCTTGCAGACAATAAAAGGACATGTTCTATTTTTTGTGGAACGGCCATGTGGACATATGGACATGGGATGCACACCGAGTTATTTCTGGGGTTTTATTTGTGGCCCCATTGAAGTGAATGGGTTCTGTATATGAGCTGCAAAAAAAATATTAAAAATGGAAGGAAAAAATATTTGTTTGTGTGCATGAGCTCTTAGTTATCTGCTTATTTTTCTGAAATCGTTATTTTCTTTTATGTTGAAGTGACATTTTAGGGCTTTGGAACCAATTACCAGTCTTCCATAGAGTTATGGACTCAAGTTACAACTTAACTTGAGTCCATAACTTATGTCCTGAAACCAATTAACTGTAGTTGAAATGACCAGAAATACAATACGCCAAAAGTGTGGGAGATACCTTACAATCTGAATGATCATTTGGTCGACAGCTATCTTTCCCGGCTCCCCCATGTACTTACACGATTGGTTCAGCTGAACATTCATGTGTTGTCAATGGGGAGAGTGGAGAAAGGCACTGCCACACACTTCTGGTGATTGGGTGAGATAATTCCCCGGTCATTGAGGGAGAGTTGGCAGGTTTGGCCGACAATACACTAATACGTGCCCGGGGGGGTCTTTATATTATATCTGTATTTCTAGTATTACTAGAAGCTCAGGGTGAACATTCATTTAATGTGTGCATTTGTGAGATATATAGAAAAAAAATCATAATTATTTTTAAACCAAAACGCCATTCTCATACATACGAACGTTGTTTGGCTCTGCATCCCTGTTGCTGCGTTTTTTGCGGCTTGGGTGCGGACCTATTCCCTTCAATGGGGCCGCAAAAGATGCAGATAGCACTCTGTATGCTGCCCACATCCGTTGCCCCGTTCCGTGGCCCCACTAAAAAAATAGAACATTCCCTAGGCATTTCCATTAAGAGCGGGCTGTTCCGCACATGGACGGCATCCGTGTTATGCGGATCCGCAATTTGCAGACTGTAAAACATGATGCAGTCGTGTGCATGAGCCCTTATCAGCAGCAGTCTATCTGGAAATACAATCTGTGGAGATCTCTTGGAATAACTTATTTTTCTATGTCCTAATGGAACGCTCGGAATGGGAACTTATTGTGGAGGAAAAGACTTGATAGCTAAAAAAGTGAGCAGTAAATAATAGAGAACATAGCTGGTGATAAGTTTTCCTTCCCATCAGGCAGATTCGGCTCACCAGGCTTGGACTGGGGTTCTTTAGTCCTACCAGAGGAAATTACTCTCAGGGCCCAACCCTTATATCATCAACACAGTCTAATAAGATGTAAATCAAAGAAATAGGCCCTGGTGGCAAGTTCTTAGCTCCAAAGTCAGCTCCAAACATTGTCTTTCTCCTGGCCTTGGAAGCCCACTATGGTATTAGAGCCTGTGCCCACCAGAAGATCTTCTGTTACATTGAAGGGCCAGTCTCACCCTGCAGCTCGCTGCCCTGGCCCTGTATCTAAACACCCTGACCAAGGCAACGTGGATGGTTAGCAAACCTCTTTGAGCACCCAGTAACGTGGATCACATGCCAATCAGCCGCCTGATTATGCCCTCAGGATTGTCTATGTAATTTGATTGCTAGTAGAAGGCTAAGCAAAGATGGGAGGTGTGAAATATAATAAAATGCGATGAGAATGAAGTAAACTTACCTTTGTTTTGCAAGTTCCAGACTTTGTCAGCCATCAGGTCTGCGCAGATCATGACTAGCTGAGCACCAGTATACGGGGGGGAACCTATGTAGTCTACAACTCCTGAGCAGTCCCACAATGTCCCACAATATAACACAGGATCATTTCTACCCTCCCATAGCACGGAGCCTCCTATTCTGATTTACATACGGTGTAATTCAGGTGTTATATTCCTGGGAAATTTAAGTGTAAGATGTACAATACTGAATAAAATAATTATTAGAAAAAGAAAATCTTTATATTGCAGGCGCATTGAAGATGGTGTTAAATATGCAGTGAAAATAGATACAAATATAACATTTCTACAATAACGCAGTGCTACAGTATAATTAAAGGGGTTGTCTAGGAGTAGAAAAACATGGCTGATCACTTCCAAAAAACAGCGCCACCCCTGTCTATGGATTCTGTCTGTTATTACAGCTAGGCAACATTAGAGTCAATAGGGCAAAGCTGCAATACCACACACAACCTGTAGACAGGGGTGGTGCTGTTTTTGGAAGTGATCAGCCACGTTTTTCTATTAATGGACAACCTCTTTAAAGGAAATTGATCTGATAGGTTTGATATATATATATATATATATATATATATATATATCGAAATCTCCTATTACTCAATGGATATTTATATATATATAAGAGATGATAGACAATGAGGGGAGTTGTGCATCCATAGAAGGTACTGCACAGGGCACCAGCCATCCTAAGGCCAGTCCTGCTTTGCATGTTATTAAAGGGTTGTCTGAGCTACAGATATTGACCTATACTTAGGTCGGTGGGGTCCAACTTCTGGGCAATCGGCCATCAGTTGTATAAAGAGGCCGCAGCCCTCATGTCAACACTGCATCGTCATTCATATTTACCTGCATGCCATCCAAAAAAAAATGTTGCCTTGTGAAGATTTTTTTGTAGCTTTTTGTAGCCTTTGGGCTCATGCACACAAATGTATATTTTGTCCGTATCTGATCCGCGTTTTTTGCAGGTCGGATGCGGACCCATTCACTTTAATAGGGCTGCAAAGGATGTCTGTTCCGTGGCCCCGTTTTTGCTGATCCACAATTTGCAGACCTCAAAACAGGCAATGGTTGTGGGCATGACCCCTTTTTGGCCAAATAATTTATATGATATTTATATTATATTTATATGTTACGCTAAGAGGAAGTATTATCAGAATTTAAAAAACACCACACACATTGCCACTTTGCCAGGCAATAATATTAACGCAGACGGAAATGGCAGAAAATGAAATGAGGGCACAAACATCTACATCTGCCATTTCAAAAACATGCTATTGACCCAAAAATGTACCTCACATGTCATAAAATGCCATTACGAAAAAACTCTTGTTTGTGCTGTGCCTAAAAAGTGCCAAAAATAATCTGTATGCGACACAAGCCTTAAAAACTACTGTGTAAATGTATTATATGTACTTTCCACATGAACAATAAATGAAAAAAAAAATAACAATACACCTAACAACAAGTCCTCAGGCAGCAACATCAGTGAGAAAAGCCAGACCTTTAAAGGGTTAAATCCTCCCCCCCCCCCCTTCCCCTAGGAATATGGAAAGTAGTTGCAGAAAAGAATTCTGGGTATGAGCTGCAACTTGAAGCCCTCTCACCTTAAGTGAAAAGAGACATGCTCATGGGGCCCTCCTGGTCACTCAGGGTCAGGGACCAACCATCCTTTTCTTGGGGTTGAGCTACTGATCAATGAATGTGTAATGAGGTCAGTACTGCTAACACCACAGACAACACATGAGCATCACTAGTGTGCAAGCACTGGACTGGTGCAATTTTTGGAAACTTTATTTTGTGTTTAAAAATAGCTTTATGTTTTTTGATAACCATTTCTACTAAAGAATGTAACTAAGATCAAGTCTAGTATTTGTCCTTATCAGTTTTGGTTGAGCTTGCTCCTGGACTAAACTCTGCCCATGGAGGAAGGCTGCGATAGGCTGAGCCATGGGATTTGAGGAGAACAGAGAACCACACAGTGGCCCATGAAGGGTGTACAGCATTAGGGCAGAAATGTCCTGTGTGAGGTGGCCCGGGCTGCTGCATCAAAGCCATTAGGTTGAGTTGTGTTGAAAGCCCAAAGTGCAAGTGACCCTGGGGTGCCTGAACTCACCGGGGGTGGGATCCCACTAAAAGATGGCACGTTGGCACAGCACTTTCTTTCTCACATTTTAGCGCACACATCTCTCTTTGCTCGGCTTTGGCCTTGACAAGATGAGGAATTTTTATAATTTCAGTCGAATGTCCGGCCCGTAATGGCACACATTTACTTTATTTATTTTTTGTGTTCATTGTGTGCACTTTTACACGTTTGTAGTGTCCACTAGGATTTTCAGGGTTGCGGCGCCCTTACGGGTACCCCCCCTGAGGTCTATGGGGGGGTGGCCATCCTGGCTCCTCACCCCCCTGCCAAGCCCCTTGGGCTCTCCCTCCAGGAAGAGTCCAGACCTTTGTTGAAGCTCCTGGGTGGCAGCCTATGCGAAAGTCGGGAGCGCAGACGGGCGTACCCTTGGCTTCAGCTGAGGGTTGCCATTTGTCCCAGTCCCTTGCAGGAGCCTCGGCCCTGGAGGGATAGGGAATGGTTTGTGGGGGGTCCTTCTCTTATGGAGAGGGCCTGCGATAGACCGCAGCCTAGTGCACGTTTTTGTGTGGCACGCTGCACTATTTTGTTGCACGGGGTGAGAAAGCACAGAACAAAAAAAGAATGTTTAATGAGGTCAGTACTGCTAACACCACAGACAGCACACAAGCATCATAGTGTGCAAGCACTGGACTGGTGCAATTTTTGAAAACTCTGTGCTTTTGGTTAAAAAGGAAGATCTGTGTTTTTTTCTGGTTCATTTTATGCTCTGATTTAAAGCGAACAGCTAGGTGCTGTCTCCAGAACTCTGATAGAAATGAATGGAGCAGTTGCAGGCATGTCCGATCAGCTACTCTGTTCCCTTTGGGGGGCTCCAATGGATAGGGACTGCTAGTCCTTATCATCACTGGGTGTCCCAGCAGTAGAACCCCACCAATCTAAATGTTACATAAATGGAATTCTCCTTTAAGAAATTGGAAGAAAACACCCATAGTCTTTACACACATGAATTTTATCAGATTGCCTTCTTTTACAAACAGTGGCCAGACTTAAGCCTCATTGACATGTCCGTGTCCGCGCTTAAATCCTTAAACATGCCCATGATGGATCCGTGTAGGGTCCGCGTGTTCATTTTTTGCTGTCTGTGTCTCATCCGTGTTTCACTGACCCTGCACAGCTGAAAAATAATTTTCAAAGCATCTCTTCAAGTGATCCGTGAAACACGGATGGCATCCATGTTGCATCCGTGGTTTTCACGGACCCATAGACTATAATGGGCATGATGGATCCGTGAACACGGACAAAACAGAGCGTGCATCTGTGCTAAAAACACGGACCATGGTAAAAAACTGATGTGTGAATACTGACTGTCTAGACCTGCACCAGATTCATCACGGGGGTTCACACTCATACCAACTATTGGTTGCATTATTTGAGATAGATTTTAATGCTCGAATTTTGGCACAACTTAGGCAATGCCCGCTTTCTGCTCAGCCCAATTTGCACCACTTTTTAGACAGATTATTGTCCCAGACATTAGTAAATCTGCCCTAGTGTGTTGGTTCACTAGCATTTTTTCCTTGTGTATATTCTCCTATAGAGAAGTCGATGTGTAAATGCGTGAACGTCAGCATTCTGTGTTTTTGAAAATAAGCCAAAAAACTCAACTTGTTTCTGTCCAAAATAACGGAACCGTGACGGAATGCTGGTTTCTGTTTTCTTTTATGAGGAATGCCTTTTAAATGTTGCATTTGGCTTTCCATTATAGCAATTCCTTGTTTTTCCATTTTAATTGCATTTGAACTAAATACTATAAGGCCCCTTTCACACGAGCGAGTTTTCCACGCGGGTGCAATGCGTGACGTGAAAACATAGCACCCGCACTGAATCCTGACCCATCCATTTCAATGGGTCTGTGTACATGAGCGGTTTTTCTTACGCATTAGTTCTGCGTTGCGTCAATAACGCAGCCTGTTCTATATTCTGCGTTTTTCACGCAGCCCTGGCCCCATAGAAGTGAATGGGGCTTCAGTGAAAAACGCATTGCATCCAGAAGCAAGTGCGGATGCAATGCGTTTTTCACTGATGGTTGCTAAGAGATGTTGTTGGTAAACCTTCTGTTTTTTATCACGCTCGTGAAAAACGCATCAAAACGCATTGCACCCGCGCAGAAAAAACTGAACGCAATCGCAGACAAAACTGACTGAACTTGCTTGCAAAATGGTGCGAGTTTCACTGAACGCACCCTGAACTCATCCGGACCTAATCGGTCACACACGTGTGAAAGGGGCCTAACAGAAAGGGAAACAGTGATGTGACTCCCCCTTAGGCCTCCTGCACACGGCTGTTTTTTTTTTCCTGAACCATCTATTGAAAATGTTATGGCCAGCCCAATTTTATCTATGTAATTACTGTATACTGTATATGCCATACGGAAAAACGGAACAGAAACGGAAACACAACGGAAACAAAAAACGGAACAGCGGATCCATGAAAAACGGACCACAAAACACAGAAAAAGCCATACGGTCGTGTGCAATAGGCCTTAACAGAAACACCAGTACTGAAAATAAAAATGCTTGTGTGTCACTGGTCAGGCATTCCATATTTCCCATAAACCTTCCGCTAACATCTGGAGCTGAGTGTTTTACCTACAAAAAAATTATTCACCAAGAAACAAAAGTAGGAAAAAATTTTCTCTAAATACACTAATGTGCAGAAAAACGCAAGAAGAAAACTTGTGTAAAAGCACATTAAAAGGGCTCATTCACACTTGCATGTTCTGGTCAGTATTTTGTAGCAGAATTTTGCGGGTCCAAAACAGGAGTGAAAGAAAGTATAATAGAAAATATTTGTGCCTCCTCTCTATATTGAATCGACTCATTATTTTGATTCTGAAGGAAAATACTGACCAATATATTGCCATGTGAAACCCATGAATGTGCGCTGGTGGCCGGTGCACTCTGCTCTCTGACCTGCACCACACCCCACATTTACACGTGTATAGACTAGAGTTTTCACATGCACATGGTTGACAATAGAAGAGGCCCTTACATACAGGTAAATTGAATGAATAAGGCTTTGTTCACATCACCGTTCAGCCTTTCCGTTCTCCTGCCCCGTTTAGGTGCAGGAAAACGGAAAAGATGGATTCGGCACATAACCGAGCCGAACGGAGCCCACGGGCCCCATACACTATAAACTCAACCTATAAAGCATTCGGCTGTTGCCCGACCGTTTCGTTCATTGGGGATCGCAATTTGCAGTCCTTAATGCACGGGTAACATCCGTGTGGTTTCCGCACGGTTTCCGAACCGCCGCAAAAAAAAATAGAAGATGAACATTAAGTGAATGGGTCCGTATCCGTGACGCGGTGCACAAACGGCAGGGGCCGTATATTGCGGACAAATAGCGGCACATTTATCAAACTCGTCTGTTTTTAGGCATAAAATTTGATATGTATGTGTATTTCACTCGTCTGTCTCTCTTTTGCCGAGTATTAATGAAAAGCCGCACAGCCGTTAATGTTATTAGTATTGTTATTAGTCTGACCTCTGGAGGTTTTTTTTCAGTTAGACAGGTTCATATTCACTTAGACTGGTCTAATTTATTTGCGCATGAAAAAAGTTGCATCTGTGTGGAGAAAAGTCACATGTCACATGACTGAAAACACAAAGAAAAGTATGCCAGCCCTGAAGTGGAGTAGAAATTAGACTTTTCTTGTGACAAATCCAGGCACACCTACATAAATAGTATGAAAAAAGTCGCAAAAGTTAGAAAACTTCTGAATTAGTGCAAAAAATCAAAATAGGCACAAAAGCCTCCAAAACAGGCGCAATTTCAGTAGTAAATGCGACAAAAAAAATAAGACTGTCTAAGGGCTCATTCAGACGAATGTACCTGTGTTGGAGACCGCAAATAGCAGTCCGCCATACATGGGCACTAGCAAAGTGAACTTCATGTGGTGGTGCGGACCCATCGGCTTGAATAGGTCCACTATCCGCAAAAACAGAAAAAGATAGGATATATCTTTTGCTGTGCGGAGGCATGGACCCACAGAAGCACTTCCAAGTGCTTCTATGGGCTTCTGATCCATGCCTCCACACTGCAAAAGACAGGACATGTCCTATCTTTTTCTGTATCTTGCGGATTGCGGGCCCATTCAAGTCGATAGGTCCGCACCGCAGGACAGAGTTCACATGGCCACAACACAGACATGGTGGCCAACTGGCCATACATTCGCCTAAATGTATGGTCAGTGATTTCCATCAGCGATTGTGAGCCAGAAACAGGTGCAGGTCAAAAACACAGAACCACTCCCGATTTTGGCACAAATGAAAATCACTGATCAAAACATTGAGGTGCGAATTAGGCCTTAGAGTGTTAAATCTTTTTCCCCCCCTGTAATATGCTAATTATTTGCAGGAAAGCATCCTGGGTATGATCACCAACTTGAAGTCCTCTCACCTTCAGGACTGTTTAATGCATTTTTTTATTGAAAACACCTTTATTACAATCAAATTGTCAAAACATACATGCTTAGTACTGCGACGCAGCACAGGCCACGAGGACTGTTTAACACATAGGTTTTTAGTAGGCGTGTGTCCTACAACCTGAAATGCCAATACAAGACTTCACATAGTAAAATTATAGTGAAAAGCCACATCTTAGGTACGGCTACATGGGATCACCATTCATTTCTATGGGAACACTGCGATCCTGGCTGCAACAGCTGTCGTCATTGTGTAGCTGTACCCATAGAGAGTTAAATATTTACTTGTGATATGCAAATTACTTGCAGAACAGCATCCTGGGTATTGTGCCTAACGGGAAGTCCACCCACATTAACTGAAGTTAAAGAGGACCTTTCACTACTCTACAATCTAAAAACTAACTATACCTGTGGGCAGAGCGGCGCCCAGGGGTCCCCCTGCACTTACTAGTATGCCTGGGCGCCGCTCCGTTCGCCCGGTATAGGCTCTGATGTCTCAGCTCCCTCTGACTGATTTCTTGTAGGAGGCGTGTCCCTTGCTGCACTGCTGGCCAATCGCAGCGCACAGCTCATAGCCAGGCTATGAGCTGTGCGCTGCGATTGGCCAGCAGTGCAGCAAGGGACACACCTCCTACAAGAAATTAGTCAGAGCGAGCGCAGACACCGGAGCGGCGCCCAGACTTACTAGTAAGTGCAGGGGGACCCCTGGGTGCCGCTCTGCCCACAGGTATAGTTAGTTTTTAGTTTGTAGAGTAGTGAAAGGTCCTCTTTAAAGGGCTGTGTCTACACTCCAAAACAAGACCCCCCAGCTGCATCAGTGAGAGAAGCCTTATTGTCAGACGGCACATACAGTGGGCTTTTCTGTGTTATATGCAAATTAGTTGCAGAAAAGCATTCTGGGTATGAGCTGCAACTTGAAGCCCTCTCACCTTAAGGGAAAAGAGACATGCTCATGGGGCCCTCCTGGTCACTCAGGGTCAGGGACCAACCATCCTTTTCTTGGGGTTGAGCTACTGATCAATGAATGTGTAATGAGGTCAGTACTGCTAACACCACAGACAACACATGAGCATCACTAGTGTGCAAGCACTGGACTGGTGCAATTTTTGGAAACCCTTATTCTCTGTTTAAAAATAGATTTATGTTTTTGATAAACATTTGTACTAAAGAATGTTGCTAACATCAAGTGTAGTATTTGTCCTTATCAGTTTTGGTTGAGCTTGCTCCTGGATTGAACTCTGCCCATGGAGGAAGGCTGCGATAGGCTGAGCCATGGGATTTGAGGAGAACAGAGAACCACACAGTGGCCCACGAAGGGTGTACAGCATTAGGGCAGAAATGTCCTGTGCGAGGTGGCCCGGGCTGCTGCATCGAAGCCAATAGGTTGAGTTGTGTTGAAAGCCCAAGGTGCAAGTGCCCCAGGAGTGGTGACCCTGGGGTGCCTGAACTCACCGGGGGTGGGATCCCACTGAGAGTTTGCACAGCACTTTCTTTCTCACATTTTAGCGCACACACCTCTCTTTGCTCGGCTTCGGCCTTGACAAGATGAGGAATTTTTATAATTCCG
This sequence comes from Bufo gargarizans, assembly GCF_014858855.1. Classification (NCBI taxonomy): domain Eukaryota; kingdom Metazoa; phylum Chordata; class Amphibia; order Anura; family Bufonidae; genus Bufo; species Bufo gargarizans. Next base: position 391,044,195 of record NC_058084.1, on the reverse strand, counting down.
GTAGAATGTCCGGCCCGTAATGGCACACATTCACTTTATTTATTTTTTGTGTTCATTGTGTGCACTTTTACATGTTTGTAGTGTCCACTAGGATTTTCAGGGTTGTGGCGCCCTTACGGGTACCCCCCCTGAGGTCTACAGGGGGAAGTTGTTGGCCATACTGGTTCCTCACCCCCCCTGCCAAACCCCTTGGGCTCTCCCTCCAGGGAGAGTCCAGACCTTTGCTGACGCCCTGGGTGGCAGCCTAGGCGAAAGTCGGGAGCGCAGACGGGCGTACCCTTGGCTTCAGCTGAGGGTTGCCATTTGTCCCAGTCCCTTGCAGGAGCCTTGGCCCCGGAGGGATAGGGAATGGTTTGTGGGGGGGCCTTCTCTTATGGAGAGGGCCTGCGATAGACCGCAACCTAGTGCACGTTTTTGTGTGGCACGCTGCACGATTTTGTTGCACGGGGTGAGAAAGCACAGGGAAAAAAAAAGAATGTTTAATGAGGTCAGTACTGCTAACACCACAGACAGCACACAAGCATCATAGTGTGCAAGCACTGGACTGGTGCAATTTTAGGAAACTCTGTTCTTTTGGTTAAAAAGGAAGATCTGTGTTTTTTCTGGTTCATTGTATGCTCTGATTTAAAGCAAACAGCTAGGTGCTGTCTCCAGAACTCTGATAGAAATGAATGGAGCAGTTGCAGGCATGTCCGATCAGCCACTCTGTTCCTTTTGGGGGTGGGGGCTCCAATGGATAGGGACTGCTAGTCCTTATCATCACTGGGTGTCCCAGCAGTAGAACCCCACCAATCTAAATGTTACATAAATGGAATTCTCCTTTAAGAAATTGGAAGAAAACACCCATAGTCTTTACACACATGAATTTTATCAGATTGCCTTTTTTTACAAACAGTGGCCAGACTTAAGCCTTATTCACATGTCCGTGTCCGCGCTTAAATCCTTAAAGATGCCCATGATGGATCCGTGTAGGGTCCGCGTGTTCATTTTTTGCTGTCTATGTCTCATCTGTGTTTCACTGACCCTGCACAAAGCATCTCTTCCTAGTGATCCATTAAATACAGATGAAACACGGATGGTATCCATGTTGCATCCGTGGTTTTCACGGACCCATAGACTATAATGGGCGTGATGGATCCGTGAACACGGACAAAACGGAGCGTGCATCTGTGCTAAAAACACGGACCATGGTAAAAAACTGATGTGTGAATACACACATACACACATTAAAATAAACGAGGCGTGTGCCGTCCATGGAGAACACGTACAGCACACCTCCACGGAACACTGACGTGTGAATGAGGCTTTACTATTCCTATAGATGGTGTAAGCTTAGACAGACTGTCTAGACCTGCACCAGATTCATCACGGGGGTTCACACTCATACAAACTATTGGTTGCATTATTTGAGATAGATTTTAATGCTAGAATTTTGGCACAACTTAGGCAATGCCCGCTTCCCTTTCGTCCTAACCAGCAGCACAAGTGGGGTATTTGCCCCTGTGAAGCTGGTCAGGACAGGCGGAATTTTTGTTGAATAAAATTCTGCATCATCAATAATTAACTAGTTAATTAATTCCCCCCTCCCCTTATATAGTCCGTCCCCAACAGGACCAGTTGCTTTTTTTCTGTCCTGTGGGTTCGGTCAGGCAGGACTCTCGGCAGCCCATCGCCTCCCCGTCCCCACCCCCCACACTTCCGCACAAATCTCCCCCCACACTTCCGCACAAAAGTTGTTTGTTTTGGTTCAAAATTTTTTGGAAGCAAACAATTCCAGATCCTTGGGTGTTGCAGGTCATCACAGCCGGATACAGGATCGACTTTATTTCCCAACCTCAGGAGAGGTTCGTCCTTACAAGGCGTTTAACACCCAGCAGGCAGCTGGTTCTGGAGGACTCTGTAGGGGGCGTTAGAGGAGGTTCCCCCTCGCGAGCTCGGTCAGGGAGTATATTCTCCCATTTTTCTCATCCCAAAGCCGTCAGGAGACTGGTGCATGATTATCGATCTGCGTTACCTAAATCGGTTTATCAGAAAGAAGCGTTTCCGGATGGAAACCATTCGCTCAGTCCTAAACATCCTGAACCCTGCAGACGCGATGGTAACGATAGATCTGAAGGATTCTTACCTTCATGTTCCTATCTATCCGGCCCACAGGAAATATCTTAGAGTTGCTGTTTTCCTAAAAGAGGTAGTGAAGCACTACCAGTTTGCTGTGTTGCCTTTCGGCATCTCCTCTGCGCCGCACACCTTCACAAAGGTTGTGGCTCCTGTGGTCTCCCACTTAAGACTTCTAGGCTTAGAAGTCGTCCCTTATTTAGATGATTGGCGTCTTACAAGTCCAGCTTCAACAAGCTCTCAACACTCTGCAGAACCTGAGATGGCTCATAAATTGGGACAAGTCAGAGTTGGTCCCCTCTACCACAAGGCGGTTTCTGGGGTTTGTGATAGATTCACAACAAATGACCCTATATCTGTCTCCTCAGAGGAGAGACAGAGTAATAAAGGCTGCAGAGTTCCTCCTATCCCCCAGACGGGTGTCTATTCGGGTTCTCATGAGGATGTTAGGCCACATGTCAGCGTCTGCAGAGGCAGTGCCTTGGGCCTTGTGCCATTTTCGCCCACTACAAGAAGAGGTCTTAGCGGTTTGGAGTCGCAAACCCAGGGACCTAGATCGGACTCACTCCCTGTCTATAAAAGTCCGTTCTTCCCTCAGGTGGTGGAAGAACCTTGTGGATGGAAAGCCTTTGTCCTAACCTCATTGGCTGATTTTGACCACGGACGCCTCCCTTCTAGGCTGGGGAGCCCATCTGGGACACAATACAGTTCAGAATACCTGGAATCCTCAGGAGAGACTCCTCTCGTCCAATCTGAGGGAGTTAAAGGCGGTCAGGTTAGCCCTCAATCATTTCTCTCCTCTCATCCAAAATCAGGTTGTGAGAGTACGGACCGACAACATAACTGTGGTTGCTTATCTAAACAGACAGGGAGGAACGAGATCTCGGACCCTCCTGAGGGAGGTGGGATTAATTCTATCTTAGGCAGAGAGCAATCTATCTTATCTAGTGGCAGTCCACATCAGAGGGGATCTCAATATAGTAGCAGATCGTCTAAGTCGGGGCCTTCCGGTACCGGGAGAGTGGTCCCTGAACGACAACATCTTCTCCAGGATAGTCCAATGCTGGGGGACTCCCGAGATCGATTTGATGGCAACTCGTTTGAATGCCAAAGTAGGCAGGTTCTGCTCCCTGTACAAAGAGGACAATCCGGTAGCGATAGATGCTCTGTCCATAACATGGAGGTTCAGGCTGGCTTATGTGTTCCCTCCAATTTCCATGATACCAAGGGTATTGATGAAGATCAAGCAAGACCAGACCTCAGTGATAGCCATCATTCCATTCTGGCCGAAGAGGTCTTGGTTCACCCAGCTCATGCAGATGAGCCAGGGCAATTATTGGAGACTTCCCCTAATACAGAACCTAGTGTATCAAGACACAGGTCCCTGTCTAGATCTGAGGAGGCTCAGTCTGACAGCCTGGAGACTGACCGGTCCCTTCTAGAAGCTAGAGGACTTTCGGTGGAGGTCCTGAGAACAATCTCTCACTCCAGGGCGGATTCTACGAACCAGAAATACTCCCGCATATTCAAGATATTTATGCAGTGGTGCACGGATAGAGAGGTAGTTGCCTCAGATCCTCCTCTCTCTTATATCCTTCAGTTCCTGCAGGATGGCCTAGACAGGGGTCTAAACCCATCTACACTTAGAACTCATGTTGCCGCCCTGTCGGCATGCCTTGGTAAACCAATTTCTCAGGACCCCCTAATCAAGAGGTTCCTTGAAGGTGCTCAGAGCCTTAGGCCCAGCATCCAGAGACCAATCCCTGAGTGGGAGCTACCAGTGGTCTTAAGGGGGTTGTGCTCTCCCCCCTTCGAGCCTTTGGAACAGGTAGACTTAAAGTACCTATCCCTCAAAGTTACTTTTCATTTGGCCATAACCTCAGCCAAGAGGGTTGGGGCGCACCAGGCCCTGGGGGCAGCGGAACCATATTTAAAATTTCTGCAGGACAAGGTCCTGTTAAGTTTTCTGCCTGCCTTTCTACCAAAGGTTCCTTTGTTTGTAAATACCAATCAGACGATAAAACTACCTGTGTTTTCTCCTACCTCTAACACTCCTGAGGAGGAGAGACTACTTACCTTGGACATCCCAAGGGTCCTCAGAATATATTTAAACAGAACTGAAGAATTCAGGAGATCGGAAAATCTGCTGATTGCTTATGCAGGGAACAACAGAGGACTCAAGGTTTCCAAGCCTACCTTGAGTAGATGGATTAAGGAGGCTATTAAGCTGGCTTTTATGTCCCAGGACTTACCACCGCCATCTTTCTTATCTGCCCATTCTACAAGGGCAGTTTGTACGTCATAATGCAGAAAGGAAATTAATCCCTTTAGAGCAGATCTGTGCTGCCGCCTGGTGGAGTACGCAAAATACCTTTATTTTCCATTATCGCCTAGACAGTAGGCGTGCAGAGGGAACAGCCTTTGGACAGTCTGTGCTAAATGCTGCTCTACCATAAGTCAGATTCCTAACTCCTGTGGGATAGTTCAACTAGTCAGTAGGAAGTCCTTTAGCCCTCCCAAAATTTGTGTGAGGTTCTTGCTACTTCCCCACTTGTGCTGCTGGTTAGGACGAAAGGGAGGCGTCAATTTTGACGTAAATTTGTTTTCCCTTAGTCCCAACAGCAGCACACCAATATCCCTCCCTCTATTCTGTTATGATTACTTGTTAAAAAAGCAACTGGTCCTGTTGGGGACGGACTATATGGGGGGGGGGGGGGGGGATTAATTAACAAATTAATTATTGATGATGCAGAATTTTATTCAACAAAAATTCTGCCTGTCCTGACCAGCTTCACAGGGGCAAATACCCCACTTGTGCTGCTGTTAGGACTAAGGGAAAACAAATTTACGTCAAAATTTACGCTTTCTGCTCAGCCCAATTTGAACCACTTTTTAGATAGATTATTGTCCCAGACATTAGTAAATCTGCCCTAGTGTGTTGGTTCACTAGCATTTTTTCCTTGTGTATATTCTCCTATAGAGAAGTTGATGTGTAAATGCGTGAACGTCAGCATTCTGTGTTTTTAAAAATAAGCCAAAAAACTCCACTTGTTTCTGTCCAAAATAACGGAACCGTGACGGAATGCTGGTTCCTGTTTTATTTTATGAGGACAGATTAAAACGGAATGCCTTTTAAATGTTGCATTTGGCTTTCCATTATAGCAATTCCGTTGTTTTCCATTTTAATTGCATTTGAACTAAATACTATAAGGCCCTTTTCACACGAGCGAGTATTCCGCACGGGTGCGATGCGTGAGGTGAACGCATTGAACCCGCACTGAATCCTGACCCATTCATTTCTATGGGGCTGTTCACATGAGCGGTGATTTTCACGCATCACTTATGCGTTGCGTGAAAATCGCAGCATGCTCTATTTTGTGCGTTTTTCACGCAACGCAGGCCCCATAGAAGTGAATGGGGCTGCGTGAAAATCGCAAGCATCCGCAAGCAAGTGCGGATGCGGTGCGATTTTCACGCATGGGTTCTAGGTGACAGTCTATTCACTGTATTATTTTCCCTTATAACATGGTTATAAGGGAAAATAATAGCATTCTGACTACAGAATACATAGTATAATAGTGCTGGAAGGGTTAAAAAAATAAAAAAGTTAACTCACCTTATCCTCTTGTTCGCGTAGTTCGTTCCCGGTCTGTTCTTTATTAGCTGTGGGCTAAAGGACCTTTGATGATGTCAGATCACATGCTCCATCACCATGTTGATGGACCATGTGATTGGAGCATGTGATCTGACGTCACCACAGGTCATTCAGCCCACAGCTAGCAAAGAACAGACCGGGAACGAACTACGCGAACAAGAGGATAAGGTGAGTTAACTTTTTTATTTTTTTAACCCTTCCAGCACTATTATACTATGTATTCTGTAGTCAGAAAGCTATTATTTTCCTTTATAACCATGTTATAAGGGAAAATAATACAATCTTCAGAACATCAATCCCAAACCCGAACTTCTGTGAAGAAGTTCGGGTTTAGGTACCAAACATGCGCGATTTTTCTCACGCGAGTGCAAAACGCATGACAATGTTTTGCGCATTTTCCCGCAATGCACCCGCCTCTTATCCGGGCAAAATACATGACGCCCGTGTGAAAGAGGCCTAAGGCCCCTTTCACACGAGCGAGTTTTCCGTGTGGGTGCAATGCGTGATGTGAACGCATAGAACCGCACTGAATCCTGACTCATTCATTTCAATGGGTCTGTGTACATGAGCGTTTTTTTTTTATGGATCAGTTCTGCGTTGCGTGAAAATCGCAGCATGTTCTATATACTGTGTTTTTCACGCAGCCCTGGCCCCATAGAAGTGAATGGGGCTTCAGTGAAAAACACATTGCATCCGGCAGTAAGGCCCCATGCACACGGCCGTTGTTCACAGCCGTGTGCGGGCCGTGGAACCGCGGCCTGGATCCCTCCTGAGAGCAGGAGCGCACGGCGTCACTGGTTGCTATGACGCCGTGCGCCCCCTGCTGCCGGCACAGTACAGTAATACACTGGTACCAGTGTATTACTGTACTGTGCCGGCAGCAGGGGGCGCACGGCGTCATAGCAACCAGTGACGCCGTGCGCTCCTGCTCTCAGGAGGGATCCAGGCCGCGGTTCCACGGCCCGCACACGGCTGTGAACAACGGCCGTGTGCATGGGGCCTAAGTGCAGGTGCGATGCGTTTTTCACTGATGGTTGCTAAGAGATGTTTTTGGTAAACCTTCTGTTTTTTATCACACTCGTGAAAAACGCATCAAAACGCATTGCACCCGCGCGGAAAAAACTGAACGCAATCGCAGACAAAACTGACTGAACTTGCTTGCAAAATGGTGCGAGTTTCACTGAACGCACCCTGAACGCATCCGGACCTAATCCGTCACGCACGTGTGAAAGAGACATGTTCTGGTCAGTATTTTGTAGCAGAATTTTGCGGGTCCAAAACAGGAGTGAAACAAAGTAAAATAGAAAATATTTGTGCCTCTTCTGTATATTGAATCGACTACTTTTTTTGATTCTGAAGGAAAATACTGACCAATATATTGCCATGTGAAACCCATGAATGTGCGCTGGTGGCCGGTGCACTCTGCTCTCTGCCCTGCACCACACCCCACATTTACACGTGTATAGACTAGAGTTTTCACATGCACATGGTTGACAATAGAAGAGGCCCTTACATACAGGTAAATGAAATGAATAAGGCTTTGTTTACATCACTGTTTAGCCTTTCCGTTCTCCTGCCCCGTTTAGGTGCAGGAAAACGGTACGGATGGATTCGGCACATAACTGAGCCGAACGGAGCCCACGGGCCACATAAACTATAAACTCAACCTATAAAGCACTCGGCTGTTGCCCGACCGTTTCGTTCATTGGGGATCGCAATTTGCAGTCCCTAATGCACGGGTAACATCCGTGTGGTTTCCGCACGGTTTCCGAACCGCCGCAAAAAAAATAGAAGATGAACATTCAAATGAATGTGTCCGTATCCGTGACGCGATGCACAAACGACCGGGGCCGTATATTGCGGACAAATAGCGGCACATTTATCAAGTCTGTTATTGTTATTAGTATTGTTATTAGTCTGACCTCTGGAGTTTTTTTTTCAGTTAGACAGGTTCATATTCACTTAGACTGGTCTAATTTATTTGCGCATGAAAAAAGTTGCATCTGTGTGGAGAAAAGTCACATGTCACATGACTGAAAACACGAAGAAAAGTATGCCAGCCCTGAAGTGGAGTAGAAATTAGACTTTTCTTGTGACAAAATCAGGCACACCTACATAAATAGTATGAAAAAAAGTCGCAAAAGCTAGAAAACTTCTGAATTAGTGCAAAAAAATCTAAACAGGCAAAAAAGCCTCCAAAACAGGCGCAATTTCAGTAGTAAATGCGACAAAAAAAAAGACTCTCTAAGGGCTCATTCAGACAAATGTACCTGTGTTGGAGACCGCAAATAGCAGTCCGCCATACATGGGCACCAGCAAAGTGAACTTCGTGCGGTGGTGCGGACCCATCGGCTTGAATAGGTCCACTATCCGCAAGATACAGAAATAGATAGGACATGTCATATCTTTTGCTGTGCGGAGGCATGGACCCACGGAAGCGCTTCCAAGTGCTTCTATGGGCTTCTGATCCATGCCTCCACACTGCAAAAGACAGGACATGTCCTATCTTTTTCTGTATCTTGCGGATTGCGGGCCCATTCAAGTCGATGGGGACGGTGCAGGTCAAAAACACAGAACCACTCCCGATTTTGGCTAAAGTCACAAACATTGAGGTGTGAATTAGGCCTTAGAGTGCTAAATCTTTTTTCCCCCCTGTAATATGCTAATTATTTGCTGGAAAGCATCCTGGGTATGATCACCAACTTGAAGTCCTCTCACCTTCCGGACTGTTTAATGCATTTTTTGATTGATAACACCTTTATTACAATCAAATTGTCAAAACGTACATGCTTAGTACTGCGACGCAACACAGGCCACGAGGACTGTTTAATGCATAGCATAGGTTTTTAGTAGGTGTGTGTGCCCTCACTGACGTTAAAGGGTGTGTCTACAACCTGAAATGCCAATACAAGACTTCACCTAGTAAAATCATAGTGAAAAGCCACATCTTAGGTACGGCTACATGGGATCACCATTCATTTCTATGGGAACACTGCAATCCTGGCTGCAATAGTGACGTTGTGTAGCTGTACCCATAGAGAGTTAAATATTTACTTGTGATATGCAAATTACTTGCAGAGTAGCATCCTGGGTATTGTGACTAACGTGAAGTCCTCCCACCTTAACTGAAGTTCAAGGGATGTGTCTACACTCCAAAACAAGACCCCCCAGCAGCATCGGTGAGAGAAGCCTTATTGTTAGAGGGCACATACAGTGGTCTTTTCCTTGGAATATGCAAATTAGTTGCAGAAAAGCATTCTGGGTATGAGCTGCAACTTGAAGCCCTCTCACCTTAAGGGAAAAGAGACATGCTCATGGGGCCCTCCTGGTCACTGAGGGTCAGGGGCCAACCATCCTTTTCTTGGGGTTGAGCTACTGATCAATGAGTGTGTAATGAGGTCAGTACTGCTAACACCACAGACAACACATGAGCATCACTAGTGTGTAAGCACTGGACTGGTGCAATTTTTGGAAACCCTTATTCTCTGTTTAAAAATAGATTTATGTTTTTTGATAAACATTTGTACTAAAGAATGTTGCTAACATCAAGTGTAGTATTTGTCCTTATCAGTTTTGGTTGAGCTTGCTCCTGGATTGAACTCTGCCCATGGAGGAAGGCTGCGATAGGCTGAGCCATGGGATTTGAGGAGAACAGAGAACCACACAGTGGCCCACGAAGGGTGTACAGCATTAGGGCAGAAATGTCCTGTGTGAGGTGGCCCGGGCTGCTGCATCGAAGCCAATAGGTTGAGTTGTGTTGAAAGCCCAAGGTGCAAGTGCCCCAGGAGTGGTGACCCTGGGGTGCCTGAACTCACTGGGGGTGGGATCCCACTGAGAGTTTGCACAGCACTTTCTTTCTCACATTTTAGCGCACACACCTCTCTTTGCTCGGCTTCGGCCTTGACAAGATGAGGAATTTTTATAATTCCGGTAGAATGTCCGGCCCGTAATTGCACACATTCACTTTATTTTTTGTGTTCATTGTGTGCACCTTTACACGTTTGTAGTGTCCACTAGGATTTTCAGAGTTGTGGCGCCATTACGGGTACCCCCCCTGAGGTCTACGGGGGGGAGGGGTTGGTGACCATACTGGTTCCTCACCCCCCCCGCCAAATCCCAGTCCCTTGCAGGAGCCTCGGCCCTGGAGGGATAGGAAATGGTTTGTAGGGGGGCCTTCTCTTATGGAGAGGGCCTGCGATAGACCGCAACCTAGTGCACGTTTTTGTTGCACGGGGTGAGAAAGCACAGAAAAAAAAGAAAAGAATGTTTAATGAGGTCAGTACTGCTAACAGCACACAAGCATCATAGTGTGCAAGCACTGGACTGGTGCAATTTTAGGAAACTCTGTTCTTTTAGTTAAAAAGGAAGATCTGTGTTTTTTCTGGTTCATTTTATGCTCTGATTTAAAGCAAACAGCTAGGTGCTGTCTCCAGAACTCTGATAGAAATGAATGGAGCAGTTGCAGGCATGTCCGATCAGCCACTCTGTTCCTTTTGGGGGTGGGGGCTCCAATGGATAGGGACTGCTAGTCCTTATCATCACTGGGTGTCCCAGCAGTAGAACCCCACCAATCTAAATGTTACATAAATGGAATTCTCCTTTAAGAAATTGGAAGAAAACACCCATAGTCTTTACACACATGAATTTTATCAGATTGCATTTTTTTACAAACAGTGGCCAGACTTAAGCCTCATTGACATGTCCGTGTCCGCGCTTAAATCCTTAAACATGCCCATGATGGATCCGTGTAGGGTCCGCGTGTTCATTTTTTGCTGTCTGTGTCTCATCCGTGTTTCACTGACCCTGCACAGCTGAATTTTTTTTTTCAAAGCATCTCTTCCTAGTGATCCGTTAAATACAGATGAAACACGGATGGTATCCATGTTGCATCGTGGTTTTCACGGACCCATAGACTATAATGGGCATGATGGATCCGTGAACACAGACAAAACAGATGGTAAAAAAACTGATGTGTGAATACACACATACACACATTAAAATAAACGGGGCATGTGCCGTCCATGGAGAACACGTACAGCACACCTCCACGGAACACTGACGTGTGAATCAGGCTTTACTATTCCTATAGATGGTGTAAGCTTAGACAGACTGTCTAGACCTGCACCAGATTCATCACGCGGGTTCACACTCATACCAACTATTGGTTGCATTATTTGAGATAGATTTTAATGCTAGAATTTTGGCACAACTTAGGCAATGCCCTTTCGTCCTAACCAGCAGCACAAGTGGGGTATTTGCCCCTGTAAAGCTGGTCAGGACAGGCGGAATTTTTGTTGAATAAAATTCTGCATCATCAATAATTAATTAGTTAATTAATCCCCCCCCTTATATAGTCCGTCCCCAACAGGACCAGTTGTTTTTTTTCTGTCCTGTGGGTTCGGTCAGGCAGGACTCTCGACAGACCACCTCCCCGTCCCCACCCCCCACACTTCCGCACAAATCTCCCTGTTTGATTCCTCCAGTAGGAGGTCGTTTGTTTTGGTTCAAAATTTTTTGGAAGCAAGCAATTCCAGATCCTTGGGTGTTGCAGGTCATCACAGTCGGATACAGGATCGACTTTATTTCCCAACCTCAGGAGAGGTTCGTCCTTACAAGGCGTTTAACACCCAACAGGCAGCTGGTTCTGGAGGACTCTGTACTCCAGTACATAGAGGAGGTTCCCCCTCGCAAGCTCGGTCAGGGAGTATATTCACCCATTTTTCTCGTCCCAAAGCCATCAGGAAACTGGTGCATAATTATCGATCTGCGTTACCTAAATCGGTTTATCAGAAAGAAGCGTTTCCGGATGGAAACCATTCGCTCAGTCCTAAACATCCTGAACCCTGCAGACGAGATGGTAACGATAGATCTGAAGGATGCTTACCTTCATGTTCCTATCTATCCGGCCCACAGGAAATATCTCAGAGTTGCTGTTTTCATAAAAGAGGTAGTGAAGCACTACCAGTTTGCTGTGTTGCCTTTCGGCATCTCCTCTGTGCCGCACAACTTCACAAAGGTTGTGGCTCCTGTGGTCGCCCACTTAAGACTTCTAGGCTTAGAAGTTGTTCCTTATTTAGACGATTGGCTTTTAAAAGCCGTGTCCGCAGACGTCTTACAAGTCCAGCTTCAACAAGCTCTCCACACTCTGCAGAACCTGGGATGGCTCATAAATTGGGACAAGTCAGAGTTGGTCCCCTCTACCACAAGGCGGTTTCTGGGGTTTGTGATAGATTCACAACAAATGACCCTATATCTGTCTCCTCAGAGGAGAGACAGAGTAATAAAGGCTGCAGAGTTCCTCCTATCCCCCAGACGGGTGTCTATTCGGGTTCTCATGAGGATGTTAGGCCACATGTCAGCGTCTGCAGAGGCAGTGCCTTGGGCCTTGTGGCATCTTTGCCCACTACAAGAAGAGGTCTTAGTGGTTTGGAGTCGCAAACCCAGGGACCTAGATCGGACTCACTCCCTGTCTGTAAAAGTCAGTTCTTCCCTCAGGTGGTGGAAGAACCTTGTGGATGGAAAGCCTTTGTCCCAACCTCATTGGCTGATTTTGACCACGGACGCCTCCCTTCTAGGCTGGGGAGCCCATCTGGGACACAATACAGTTCAGAATACCTGGAATCCTCAGGAGAGACTCCTCTCGTCCAGTCTGAGGGAGTTGAGGGCGGTCAGGTTAGCCCTCAATCATTTCTCTCCTCTCATCCAAAATCAGGCTGTGAGAGTACAGACCGACAACACAACTGTGGTTGCTTATCTAAACAGACAGGGAGAAACGAGATCCCGGACCCTCCTGAGGGAGGTGGGATTAATTCTATCTTGGGCAGAGAGCAATCTATCTCATCTAGTGGCAGTCCACATCAGAGGGGATCTCAACATAGTAGCAGATCATCTAAGTCGGGGCCTTCCGGTACCTGGAGATTGGTCCCTGAACGACAACATCTTCTCCGGGATAGTCCAACGCTGGGGGACTCCTGAGATCGATTTGATGGCAACTCGTTTGAACGCCATAGTAGGCAGGTTCTGCTCCCTGTACAAAGAGGACAATCCGGTAGCGATAGATGCTCTGTCCATAACATGGAGGTTCAGGCTGGCTTATGTGTTCCCTCCAATTTCCATGATACCAAGGGTATTGATGAAGATCAAGCAAGACCAGACCTCAGTGATAGCCATCATTCCATTCTGGCCGAAGAGGTCTTGGTTCACCCAGCTCATGCAGATGAGCCAGGGCAATTATTGGAGACTTCCCCTAATACAGAACCTAGTGTACCAAGACACAGGTCCCTGTCTAGATCTGAGGAGGCTCAGTCTGACAGCCTGGAGACTGACCGGTCCCTTCTAGAAGCTAGAGGACTTTCGATGGAGGTCCTGAGAACAATCTCTCACTCCAGGGCGGATTCTACGAACCAGAAATACTCCCGCATATTCAAGATATTTATGCGGTGGTGCACGGATAGAGAGGTAGTTGCCTCACATGCTCCTCTCTCTGATATCCTTCAGTTCCTGCAGGATGGCCTAGACAGGGGTCTAAACCCATCTACACTGAGAGCTCATGTTGCCGCCCTGTCGGCATGCCTTGGTAAACCAATTTCTCAGGACCCCCTAATCAAGAGGTTCCTTGAAGGTGCTCAGAGGCTTAGGCCCAGCATCCAGAGACCAATCCCTGAGTGGGAGCTACCAGTGGTCTTAAGGGGGTTGTGCTCTCCCCCCTTCGAGCCTTTGGAACAGGTAGACTTAAAGTACCTATCCCTTAAAGTTACTTTTCTTTTGGCCATAACCTCAGCCAAGAGGGTAGGGGAGCTCCAGGCCCTGGGGGCAGCGGAACTATATTTAAAATTTCTGCAGGACAAGGTCCTGTTAAGATTTCTGCCTACCTTTCTACTAAAGGTTCCTTCGTTTGTAAATACCAATCAGACGATAACACTACCTGTGTTTTCTCCTACCTCTAACACTCCTGAGGAGGAGAGACTACTTACCTTGGACATCCCAAGGGTCCTCAGAATATATTTAAACAGAACTGAAGAATTCAGGAGATAAGAAAATCTGCTGATTGCTTATGCAGGGAACAACAGAGGACTCAAGGTTTCCAAGCCTACCTTGAGTAGATGGATTAAGGATGGCTTTGATGTCCCAGGACTTACCACCGCCATCTTTCTTGGGCAGGGCAGTTTGTACGTCATAATGCAGAAAGGAAATTAATCCCTTTAGAGCAGATCTGTACTGCCACCTCGTGGAGTACGCAAAATACCTTTATTTCCCATTATCGCCTAGACAGTAGGCGTGCAGAGGGAACAGCCTTTGGACGGTCTGTGCTAAATGTTGCTCTCCCATAAGTCAGATTCCTAACTCCTGTGGCATAGTTCAACTAGTCAGTAGGAAGTCCTTTAGCCCTCCCAAAATTTGTGTGAGGTTCTTGCTACTTCCCCACTTGTGTTGCTGGTTAGGACGAAAGGGAAGCGTCAATTTTGACGTAAATTTGTTTTCCCTTAGTCCTAACAGCAGCACACAAATATCCCTCCCTCTATGCTGTTATGATTACTTGTTAAAAAAGCAACTGGTCCTGTTGGGGGTGGAATTAATTAACTAATTAATTATTGATGATGCAGAATTTTATTCAACAAAAATTCCGCCTGTCCTGATCAGCTTTACAGGGGCAAATACCCCACTTGTGCTGCTGTTAGGACTAAGGGAAAACAAATTTACGTCAAAATTGACGCTTTCTGCTCAGCCCAATTTGCACCATTTTTTAGATAGATTATTGTCCCAGACATTAGTAAATCTGCCCTAGTGTGTTGGTTCACTAGCATTTTTTCCTTGTGTATATTCTCCTATAGAGAAGTTGATGTTTAAATGCGTGAACGTCAGCATTCTGTGTTTTTGAAAATAAGCCAAAAAACTCCACTTGTTTCTGTCCAAAATAACGGAACCGTGACGGAATGCTGGTTTCTGTTTTCTTTTATGAGGACAGATTAAAACGGAATGCTTTTTAAATGTTGCATTTGGCTTTCCATTATAGCAATTCCGTTGTTTTCCATTTTAATTGCATTTGAACTAAATACTATAAGGCCCCTTTCACACGAGCGAGTTTTGTGCGTGATGTGAACACATAGCACCCGCACTGAATCCTGACCCATTCATTTTAATGGATCTGTGTACATGAGCGGTTTTTTTTATGCATCAGTTCTGCGTTGCGTGAAAATCGCAGCATGTTCTATATACTGCGTTTTTCACACAGCCCTGGCCCCATAGAAGTGAATGGGGCTTCAGTGAAAAACGCATTGCAATAGGAAGCAAGTGCGGGGGCGATGCGTTTTTCACTGATGGTTGCTAAGAGATGTTGTTGGTAAACCTTCTGTTTTTATCACGCTCGTGAAAAACGCATCAAAACGCATTGCACCCGCGCGGAAAAAACTGAACGCAATCGCAGACAAAACTGACTGAACTTGCTTGCAAAATGGTGCGAGTTTCACTGAACGCATCCGGACCTAATCCGTCATGCACGTGTGAAATAGGCCTAACAGAAAGGGAAACAGTGATGTGACTCCCCCTTAAGGCCCCTTTCACACGGGCGAATTTTCCGCGCGGGTGCGATGCGTGTGGTGAACGTATTTCCCCCGCACTAAATCCTGACCCATTCATTTCTATGGGGCTGTGCACATGAGCGGTGATTTTCACGCATCACTTGTGCGTTGAGTGAAAATCGCAGCATGCTCTATATTGTCCGATTTTCACGCGACGCAGGCCCCATAGAAGTGAATGGGAAGCGTGAAAATCGCATAGCATCCGCAAGCAAGTACGGATGCGGTGCGATTTTCACGCACGGTTGCTAGGAGACGATTGGGATGGAGACCCGATCATTATTATTTTCCCTTATAACATGGTTATAAGGGAAAATAATAGCATTCTGAATACAGAATGCATAGTAAACCAGCGCTAGAGGGGTTAAAAAAAAATAATAATTTTTAACTCACCTTAGTCCACTTGATTGCGAAGCCCGGCATCTCCTTGTGTCTCCTCTGCTGAACAGGAGCTGGGGTGAGCATTAAATAGAGGTTAAGGACCTTTGATGACGGCACATGATCTTTTACCATGGTGAATCACCATGGTAAAAGATCATGTGACGTACCATGTGATGACCGGAGTGACGTCATCGAAGGTCCTTAACCTGTATTTAATGGAGCAGCTCAGCCCAGGTCCTGTTCAGCACAGAGGAGACACAAGGAGATGCCGGCTTCGCGATCAAGTGGACTAAGGTGAGTTAATTTTTATTTTATTTTTTTAACCCCTCTAGCGCTGTTTTACTATGCATTCTGTATTCAGAATGCTATTATTTTCCCTTATAACCATGTTATAAGGGAAAATAATACAATCTTCAGAACATCAATCCCAAGCCCGAACTTCTGTGAAGAAGTTCGGGTTTGGGTACCAAACATGCGTGATTTTTCTCACGCGAGTGCAACGCATGACAATGTTTTGCACTCGCGCGGAAAAATCATGCATTTTCCCGCAACGCACCCGCCTCTTATCCGGGCAAAAAAACTGACACCTGTGTGAAAGAGGCCTAACAGAAACACCAGTACTGAAAATAAAAATGCTTGTGTGTCACTGTCAAGTATTCCATATTTCCCATAAACCTTCCGCTAACATCTGGAGCTGAGTGTTTTACCTACAAAAAATTATTCACCAAGAAACAAAAGTAGGATTTTTTTTCTCTAAATACACTAATGCGCAGAAAAACGCAAGAAGAAAACTTATGTGTAAAAGCACATTAAAAGGGCTCATTCACACTTGCATGTTCAGTATTTTGTAGCAGAATTTTGCGGGTCCAAAACAGGAGTGAAACAAAGTAAAATAGAAAATATTTGTGCCTCCTCTGTATATTGCATCGACTCCTTATTTTGATTCTGAAGGAAAATACTGACCAATATATTGCCATGTGAAACCCATGAATGTGCGCTGGTGGCCGGTGCACTCTGCTCTCTGCCCTGCACCACACCCCACATTTACACGTGTATAGACTAGAGTTTTCACATGCACATGGTTGCCAATAGAAGAGGCCCTTACATACAGGTAAATGAAATGAATAAGGCTTTGTTCATATCACTGTTTAGCCTTTCCGTTCTCCTGCCCCGTTTAGGTGCAGGAAAACGGAAAAGATGGATTCGGCACATAACAGAGCCGAACGGAGCCCACGGGCCCCATAAACTATAAACTCAACCTATAAAGCACTCGGCTGTTGCCCGACCATTTCGTTCATTGCGGATCGCAATTTGTAGTCCCTAACGCACGGGTCGCAAAAGTTAGAAAACTTCTGAATTAGTGCAAAAAATCTAAATAGGTAAAAAAGCCTCCAAAACAGGCGCAATTTCAGTAGTAAATGCGACAAAAAAAAAAGACTGTCTAAGGGCTCATTCAGACGAATGTACCTGTGTTGGAGACCGCAAATAGCAGTCCGCCATACATGGGCACCAGCAAAGTGAACTTCGTGCTGCGGTGCGGACCCATCTGCTTGAATAGGTCCACTATCCGCAAGATACAGAAAAAGATAGAACATGTCATATCTTTTGCTGTGCGGAGGCATGGACCCACGGAAGCGCTTCCAAGTGCTTCTATGGGCTTCTGATCCATGCCTCCACACTGCAAAAGACAGGACATGTCCTATCTTTTTCTGTATCTTGCGGATTGCGGGCCCATTCAAGTCGATGGGTCCGTACCGCAGGACAGAGTTCACATGGCCACAACACAGACATGGTGGCCAACTGGCCATACATTCGCCTGAATGTATTGTCAGTGATTTCCATCAGTGATTGTGAGCCAGAAACAGGTGCAGGTCAAAAACACAGAACCACTCCCTATTTTGGCACAAATGAAAATCACTGATCAAAACATTGAGGCGTGAATTAGGCCTTAGGCCTCTTTCACACGGGCGTCAGTTTTTTTGCCCGGATAAGAGCCGGGTGCGTTGCGGGAAAATGCGCGATTTTCCCGCGCGAGTGCAAAACATTGTCATGCGTTGCACTCGCGTGAGAAAAATCGCGCATGTTTGGTACCCAAACCCGAACTTCTTCATAGAAGTTCGGGCTTGGGATTGATGTTCTGAAGATTGTATTATTTTCCCTTATAACATGGTTATAAGGGAAAATAATAGCATTCTGAATACATAATGCATAGTAAACCAGCGCTAGAGGGGTTAAAAAAAATAAAAAATAATTTAACTCACCTTAGTCCACTTGATCACGAAGTCGGCATCTCCTTGTGTCTCCTCTGTGCTGAACAGGACCTGGGTTGAGCTGCTCCATTAAATACAGGTTAAGGACCTTCGATGACGTCACTCCGGTCATCACATGGTACATCACATGATCTTTTACCATGGTAAAAGACCATGTGATGACCGGAGTGACGTCATCGAAGGTCCTTAACAAGGAGATGCCGGGCTTCGCAATCAAGTGGACTAAGGTGAGTTAAATCATTTTTTATTTTTTTTTAACCCCTCTAGTGCTGGTTTACTATGCATTCTGTATTCAGAATGCTATTATTTTCCCTTATAACCATGTTATAAGGGAAAATAATAATGATTGGGTCTCCATCCCGATCGTCTCCTAGCAACCGTGCGTGCAAATCGCACGGCATCTGTACTTGCTTGCGGATGCCATCCGATTTTCACACACCCCATTCACTTCTATGGGGCCTGTGTCACGTCAAAATCGGACAATATAGAGCATGCTGCGATTTCAACTGAACGCACAAGTGATGCGTTAAAAACAACGCTCATGTGCACAGCCCCATAGAAATGAATGGGTCAGGATTTAGTGCGGGTGCCATACGTTCGCCGCACGGATCGCACCCGTATGGAAAACTCGCCCGTGTGAAAGGGGCCTTAGAGTGCTAAATCTTTTTTCCACCCTGTAATATGCTAATTATTTACAGGAAAGCATCCTGGGTATGATCACCAACTTGAAGTCCTCTCACCTTCAGGACTGTTTAATGCATTTTTTTTATTGAAAACGCCTTTATTACAATCAAAATGTCAAAACGTACATGCTTAGTACTGCGACGCAGCGCAGGCCACGAGGACTGTTTAACACATAGCATAGGTTTTTAGTAGGCGTGTGTGTGTGTGCCCTCACTGACATTAAAGGGTGTGTCTACAACCTGAAATGCCAATACAAGACTTCACCTAGTAAAATCATAGTGAAAAGCCACATCTTAGGTACGGCTACATGGTGACACCATTCAATTTCTATGGGAACACTGCGATCCTGACTGCAACAGCTGTCACACAGCCAGTGACATTGTGTAGCTGTACCCATAGAGAGTTAAATATTTACTTGTGATATGCAAATTACTTGCAGAACAGCATCCTGGGTATTGTGCCTAATGGGAAGTTCTCCCACCTTAACTGAAGTTAAAGGGCTGTGTCTACACTCCAAAACAAGACCCCCCAGCAGCATCAGTGAGAAAAGCCTTATTGTTAGAGGGCACATACAGTGGGCTTGTCCTTGGAATATGCAAATTAGTTACAGAAAAGCATTCTGGGTATGAGCTGCAACCTGAAGCCCTCTCACCTTAAGTGAAAAGAGACATGCTCATGGGGCCCTCCTGGTCACTCAGGGTCAGGGACCAACCATCCTTTTCTTGGGGTTGAGCTACTGATCAATGAATGTGTAATGAGGTCAGTACTGCTAACACCACAGACAACACATGAGCATCACTAGTGTGCAAGCACTGGACTGGTGCAATTTTTGGAAACCCTTATTCTCTGTTTAAAAATAGATTTATGTCTTTTGATAAACATTTCTATTAATGAATGTAGGTCCAGGTCAGCTTATCACTAGTGGTTGTTGGCTTCGGCTTCTGCAACAGAGAGTAGCATGCCGGATGTTAACCTTGTGCCAGCTGGCCTAATTGCCTAGAAAGGGATCCGGCTGCTCCCCGGTGAATGTGCTTGGAATCGGCTAAATAAAAACTGTTGCGTGCAGTGTTTTATTATGTCCTGAATAAAAGGGGTGGGGCTTCGCACGTTCCACTGGATATACTAAAATTTACCCCAGAAACTGGCATAAGGTAGCGCTGAAGTCTACCACAACCCCTGCCTGCCATAGATTTCAGTTTCTGGCGCACTAATTTATTAAGAGGTATCTGCATCCTTATAAAAGTGGCCCTAAAAATGCCAGACTAAGGCTACATGCACACGACCGTATTTGTTTTGCGGTCCGCAAAAAAAAATTTGATGACGTTTCTTATGACATCCGTTTTTTTTGCAGATCCGTTTTTTTTTACGGATTCATTGTAATAATGTCTATCCTTGTCCGCAAACTAGAAAAAAACATGACATGCACAGTTTTTTTGCAGGGGCAACGGAACGGACATATTGATGCGGCAGCACACGGTGTGCTGTCCACGTTTTTTGCAGACCCATTGAGATGAATGGGCCCGCATCCTATCCGCAAAAAAAAAACTGACCAGACCAAACGCTGCAAGCAACGTTTTGGTGTCTATCTCCAAAGCGGAACGGAGGCAAACTGATGCATTCTGAGCAGATCCTTATCCATTCAGAATGCATTGGGGCAAAACTGATCCGTTTTGGAACTGAAACCAAAATGCCAGTGTGAAAGGAGCCTAAATGACAAAAGGCTGTTTTAATTTTTGTCACATATTTAGTTAAAAATGAAATTGCAAATTAAAGTATAAAATTTTTTAAAATTTTGGCACAAAATGAGCACACATTTTTTTTTTTTTTTTTTTTTTTTTTTTTTCATTTTATTATTGGAAGCCTTCACCTCCCATAATGCTGAAGCTCCTGGAATGCAATGGTAAATCTGCAGCCAAGCCCCAACTGATACCAGTGTTCTTGTCACAATAAGCAGGGTCTCAAAGACCGACTCATTTATCAATGATTCCTGATTAGAGATGAGCAAATGAATTCATATGACTCGAATTTGTTCAACAATCAGCTTTGGGCTGGCCCTGCTGCCCAAGAGACTCTCTCCCCCCCAGTTCACCCCAGAAAGTATAATGACCCCCAGTGGCCCTTCATACAGTATAATACTCCCCCAATGCCCCCCCCCACACAGTATAATGAGCTCCAGTGGCCCCTCACACAGTATAATGACCCCCAGTCGTCCCCCACACAGTATAATGACCCCCAGTCGTCCCCCACACAGTATAATGACCCACCAGTGACTCTCCATTCAGAATAATGACCTCCAGTGGCCTCCCATTCAGAAAAATGACCCCCAGTGGCCCCTACACAGTATAATGGCCTCCTGTGGCCCCCTCACTTGGGTCATACTGTATGGAGGGGGCTCTGGTGGTCATTATACTGAATGGAGAGTCATTGGGGATCATTATACTAAATAGGGTGCACTGGAGGTCATTATACTGTGTGTGGGGGGGGGGGGGCACTAGGAGTCATAGCGCTCATGGCCAGCACCCGCATGAGAGCTGGCACCCAGAGTGGACTGACCCCCCCCCCCCCCCCTTCCCTCCTTGGCATGCCAATACACAGTGGGTCCCCCTCCAGGAGCAGCAGGCCGTGGCACTTGATCAGGTATGCTGGGTGCTGATGCCAGACCTGCATGTAACTGCTAGGAGCCCTTAGGGCAAGGATTACCTGCACTGAGCTGCTTTCACTGCCTACCAACATAGTTGAACTTCCTGCAGTTGTCACCAGGGGGAGCTCACTGCATAGCGCCTACTGAGTTCTATTGTTGCTGTATAAATTCATATGTACTGAGCTCCCCCTAGTGGGAGCTGGTGTAGATTTCCACTTAAATTCTTGCCAGTTTCCTGGTGTAGTTTATATCAAATGTGATAATCTGGCTACGCCAGCTCTGCACTGCCCTCTCCGAACACCACTCTGACCACTTTTTGGAAAATTGGCGACCAGGGCTCTAAACCCCCTAAAAGTAGCAAAAATTAGTGCAGGTAAGACATGAACTTTGCACATTTGGTTCTCTGGTATGCATGGGATAATAGAAACATAGAATGTGTCGGCAGATAAGAACCATTTGGCCCATCTAGTCTGCCCAATATATCTGAATACTATGGATAGCCCCTGGCCCTATGTTATATGAAGGATAGCCTTATGCCTATCCCATGCATGCTTAAACTCCTTCACTGTATTTGCAGCTACCACTTCTGCAGGAAGGCTATTCCATGCATCCACTACTCTCTCAGTAAAGTAATATGTTAAGGAAGCTCACAGAAAACAGAGGTCCCATTATCAGGTGTTAATTTGGGAGAGTGGGGTCCATTCTAAATTTTGCCAGGGCTTGTGGATGAATTTGGTGCACACGCATTAGTAGAACTCCTCTACTGTGTATTTCCCTCTGTAATGTGTCTATGTATAAAATGCAAAAATACAGGGTAATAAATGCAGATCAGTGAAAGCAGGAAGAACGGATATTAAGAAGGAGCAAGCTGGTGATCTACTAATATTACTGTTAGTATAATGTGCAGGATATAAGACATTTCAGCATATCCTGGGTATGACTTGTGTATGGAAGCATCTGAGATTTAACCCTTTAAGGACCCATGACTTAGCTGTACGTCATAGGTCCAATCCCTAAACATGGTGACCGCTCGTACGTGCAGCGGGCGCCTTAGCCACAGGGTTTCTGCTATTTTAAATAGCAGAGAGCCGCGGCACATGTATGTGATCAGCGCAGACTGGAACCGGCATCTGCGCAGACCGGAACCGGAAGTCGCACACTTCAGAGTCAATTAGATGTATATATCCATACAGGCCACCAGGTGGCAGCCTTGTGTTGATATAATGCAAATGAAGACTTCAATGATGGCTGTTTAGCCATCACTGAATACTATGGGCAATCAAATGATTGCCAGTTATTGTCACCCAAGATGACTTTAAAAAAGTAAAAAAAAAAGTAAAAAAAAAGTTTTTACTAATATAAAAAAATATAAATAAAAGTTCAAATCATCCCCCTTTCCTTAAAATAAAAATAAAAATCATGGGCATCGCCACGTGTGAAAATACCCATACTATTAAATATAACAATATTAACGGCATACGGCAAATGGCGTAGCGGGGAAAAAAAATAAAAACAGGCAATTTGCCATTTTTTGTCACTTCAACTACCCAATAATTTTTTTATGAAAAGTGATCAAAAAGTCACACACACACATACACATAGCTACAAAAAAGTTATAGGGTTCAGAATATGGTTATCTTCCTTGAAGATTATATACTTTTTTTTTTCAGTATTAAAACGCAAGTAACATTAAACAAGTGTGGATCGTTGGAACCGTACTGACCTGGAGAATCAAAATAACAGGTCAATTTTACCGTATAGTGTACAGTATACATTTTTTTTTATAAAAACCTTTATCAGAATTGTGTTTTTTCCCAATTCTACCCCATTTGGATTTTTTTTCCTGCTTCCTACTACATGGCATGCAACCGTAAATGGTGCCATTAGAAAGTAAAACTTGTCCCGCAAAAAAATAAGCCCTCATAAGGCTATGCGAATGAAAAAATAAAAAAGTTAGAACTATGGGAAGGCGGGGAGTGAAAAATGAAAACGCAAAAATGGAAAATCCCAGGGTCCTTAAGGGGTTAATGATATGCATTTTTTAATATTTATCTGTTCTCTTTATTGTTTTCTTTGAACATTTTCTGTAGTTAAAGCCATTACACAGGCTCTAAACTACTTTTAATGAGGCCATTATATCATCATTTTATTGTAATTAAAATGGAATAGGATGCGAGAGAGGAAACAAGCTAAGCTTTCATTAATTCACACCATGAGCGCTATTTCAGATCTGCTGGCGCTGTATCCTCCTATCAAGTAACGCGGGTTCCCTGCTGGTAGAATGCCAGAGATGTACGGCAGGACTCTGTACAATGAATGCTAGAGCTTACCTGGGTCTCCTTCATGGAAAGTGCGCAACAGAACTTTCCCCTTACAATAATACTGTAAAAGAGAATTACACGCACGGACTATAAACCAATTTAAATTTAATTAGCCCTAATATAGGCCCTTGTGGAAATTATGGCCAATGAAAGTAGCAGCGACAAGAACAGGCCAACCAGGTCATTTCCTTGTCTTACTGTATAGTGCATTATGCACCATGTTTAAAGGGGGCCTGTCACTTTTTCAGACTTGTAGTACATATTTGAATTACTTGTATCCCCCACTAATAATAATTCTACAGCATATTTCCTTAGGAGCCCCATTCCACTGTTATTCCTAATGGCAGTGTAACCATTCCCCTTGTCAATGTCCCTACAGCCTGGTACTATCAGCACTGACTGAGTGAGCAGGGACCCACGCCCAACTATTGACAACCGGCTGTCAATGTATTTATAACGTTGTACCCCACTTTCTCCACTTTTAATTATCAGGGCTAGGTAATAGGGATGATGCCATATTCACTGCCTGGGCTTGCCAATTAAGGTACAGAGGGTGCGGCAGTTGCAGAGAGAGCAGAGCCTCTAGGAGTAACAGCAACGCCCCCGTTGCTCCTAGAGGCTCATTTGCATATATTAAAACATCATTTTTCTCAGCAATGTCGGCACATATGAAGACGGGACCAACACAGATGTCTTCAGCTGCCAAGTGCACATGTAACAGGTCAGCCAGTGTCATAGGTACAAATCTGCTGACAGGTTCTCTGGGATTATAGTATTGATAGTGACATGCCCTTTCTTTGTCCTCAGGCTCAGACTGGTCCACAGGTGAACAGGTGAATCCCCTGGTGGGCCCCAGCCTCCACCCTGCACAAGTAGACCGTACTTCATACAGAAAGGCAACATACAGCATCTCAACCCACCTATGGATCAATATAAGAACTGAAGAGATTATTTAAAGGGGTTGGGCCATCTCGCACATTGGCTATGCTGTTTACAGCAGTCCCATAAAAATGAATGGAGGGCGGCTGCAGATGTGCGATCTTCTCTCTCTCATGTTGCAGGCTCCATTCTAGAGATAGTTGGGGGTCCCACCTATCCTAGCAGTGTGCCACAAATGTACGAGATGGGACAACCCCTTTAACAAACTACCCAGTTTGCAATGATAGATGCATACGCTCATGGGCCCTGGTGCAAGAGTTCAGTTTGGGCCCCCCTTCCCTCAGGGCTTTGTGGCCAGGGGCAGGGAGGCACATAGCCTTCGTGCTGCCTGAGGAAAAAATTAAACAGGACCCCTTCCCAATGCCAAATTCTTGACCTAACTCCTTCCCTCCAGCCAAAGGTCTAACTTGACCTGCATGCACTTTCTGTAATACCAGTGTCTTCCTATGTGGCACAAGGGCCCCCTCAGGCTCCTGGGCCCGGTAGCAACTGCTACCTCTGCACCCCCTATAGCTACGCCCATGGAGAAGGGTATGATCAGGGGATGCGATACGCTAATCTAAAAAGACGTGTTTTTAGGGAGTGTCTAAACTGCAGATGTTATGGATTAACCTAATTGCTTGGGGTAAGGCATTCCAGAGAATTGGTGCAGCTCAGGAGAAGTCTTGGGGATGGAAGTGAGAGGTTCGGATTATGGTGGATGTTAGTCATAAGTCATTAGCTGAACAGAGGGCAAGGGTAGAATGGTAGACAGAAATCTTGTACTGTATGGGCAACCAGTGCAATGACTGGCACAGGGTGGTGGAGGCATCAGAGTAGCGGTTAGACAGACAGATAAGCCTGGCTGCTGCATTAAGGATAGATTGGAGATGGGGTAATCTGGTGAGGGGCGGCAATTAGTAATGTGTCACAGTAATAGAGACGAGAATGGATCAAGGCAACAATGATAGTTTCTGTTGTTTCCACAGTAAGAAAGGGTCGGATTCTAGAGATGTTTTTGAGGTGGCAGCATGAACGGGCAAGGGATTGAAAATAGGGGGTAAAGGAAAGATTAGTGTGCTGCCTAGGTGTTATGATAGTACCACACACTGAGAGGGCGATACCAGCCAGGTTTAGGTACAGTAGGTTAGTGAAAGGAGAAATTTAAGTGTGGCTTATTGTTGTCCTAGAAGTCAGAAGGTCCTAGAAGTCAGACCACCACAAATTTAAGATTGAGGCCCATCCTGGAACGTCTTCATCATGAAATGCTCTCTCCGGGTTCTAGAGATGTGGGAACAATAAGCTGCGCTTACAGTAAATCACAATGCAACCGCAACGCCTACTGGAAATAAGGTTGCCATGTTTGCAAGGTTACATGTGACAAGGTTTTTATTGAGTTGGTGTTGTGTTTGCAATTTTTCCATGATTTACCTGGTCAAATATTGCTGAACTAAATCTTTAGTACAATCTCTAATTTAAAGTATTACTCCCATTAAAAATGATATCATTTTGTACAGTGGTAATGTAGATAGGGTAAAAAGCCGTTCAGTAATTTTTTTTTCACCAGGTGCTTCATTCTTTAATTGCGCAATCTGTTCTGCTCCTCCATTGTGACACGTGACCCCCACTAACAATTTCCTTTTCACACAGAAACAATAAATATACCTGTATACAGCAATCTATTTTCAGCCCCTGAACTGTATCAACTAAAATGCAAAGAAAGTTTGTGTACTAGTGTTGAGCGAATTGAAGTGAAATGAATTGACTTCGATCTGAATTTTAAGAAAAATTTTATTCGCAATGAATCCGAATTTCCCCGTGGTAACGATTTTTTCCATAAAATGGCGAATATACACTCACCTAAAGAATTATTAGGAACACCATATTAATAGGACCCCCTTTTGCCTTCAGAACTGCCTTAATTCTACGTTGCATTGATTCAACAAGGTGCTGATAGCATTCTTTAGAAATGTTGGCCGATATTGATAGGATAGCATCTTGCAGTTGATGGAGATTTGAGGGATCCACATCCAGGGCACGAAGCTCCCGTTCCACCACATCCCAAAGATGCTCTATTGGGTTGAGATCTGGTGACTGTGGGGGCCATTTTAGTACAGTGATCTCATTGTCATGTTCAAGAAACCAATTTGAAATGAATCGAGCTTTGTGACATGGTGAATTATCCTGCTGGAAGTAGCCATCAGAGGATGGGTACATGGTGGTCATGAAGGGATGGACATGGTCAGAAACAATGCTCAGGTAGCCCGTGGCATTTAAACGATGGCCAATTGGCAATAAGGGGCCTAAAGTGTGCCCAGAAAACATCCCCCACACCATTACACCACCACCACCAGCCTGCACAGTGGTAACAAGGCATGATGGATACAAGTTCTCATTCTGTTTACGCCAAATTCAGACTCTACCATTTGAATGTCTCAACAGAAATCGAGACTCATCAGACCAGGCAACATTTTTCCAGTCCTCAACAGTCCAATTTTGGTGAGCTCGTGCAAATTGTAGCCTCTTTTTCCTATTTGTAGTGGAGATGAGTGGTACCCGGTGGGGTCTTCTGCTGTTGTAGCCCATCCGCCTCAAGGTTGTGCATGTTGTGGCTTCACAAATGCTTTGCTGCATACCTCGGTTGTAACGAGTGGTTATTTCTGTCAACGTTGCTCTTGAATCAGTCGGCCCATTCTACTCTGACCTCTAGCATCAACAAGGCATTTTCGCCCACAGGACTGCCGCATACTGGATGTTTTTCCCTTTTCACACCATGCTTTGTAAACCCTAGAAATGGTTGTGCGTAAAAATCCCAGTAACTGAGCAGATTGTGAAATACTCAGACCGACCCGTCTGGCACCAACAACCATTTGCCACACTCAAAATTGCTTAAATCACCTTTCTTTCCTATTCTGACATTCAGTTTGGAGTTCAGGAGATTGTCTTGACCAGGACCACAACCCTACATGCATTGAAGCAACTGCCATGTGATTGGTTGACTAGATAATCGCATTAATGAGAAATAGAACAGGTGTTCCTAATAATTCTTTAGGTGAGTGTATACATGCGTTTACCTAGTTCACCTTCTGAGCCAATAATTAGTTTTTTGTGTTATACTTACACTAACTGTGCATCAGACTCATTTTCAACAGGCGGTCTAATATATAGGGGTGCTTATTTAGTTCATCTGCTGCGCCATTTATACTTTTAATCTGTTATACATAGACTCACTGTACATCAGACTCTGTGTCAACAGGCGGTCTGATATAGGCGCATTTATCTAGTTCACCTGCTGCGCCGTTCATACTTAGTTTCATGGTTAGATTACTGATTTAGTTACTGTACAATATAACCAACATACAGTTGCCTGGGCCCTCAAAAAGAAAGGGCAGTAGCTAAAAGTAGCAGCAGAAGAAGGGGTAGTGAAAGCAGCAGCCGTAGCAACAGGCCAGAGCTGCCACTGTCATCCAGCGGTCGCATTTTGAACCAACAATCCAGCTGTTCTAGGAATGGTTGACTCGCTCTTCAGCATAATCTCAGATGACAACAGATACATATAGCCAGGAATAAGTGGGTACCTCTGACACCACACTTAGTTGGCATGGCCCAGGAACAACCTCTGTGTCCTCACCTGTCCTGAAACTGCCTCTTTCTTTTGCTGCTCTTTCTGCTCAGTAAGTGATATGCTGCCAGCTCTGCTCCACTTTTCAACGAGGACGAGCTTAGTGAGGACAGTCAGCACCTACATACCAGCACAGACTTGGAGGAGAGGTACGCTGTGTACTCCCTTGGGGCGTGAACCTAGCGATGATGACAGTGGGGTGGAAGCATGTGTTGCAAGCAGTCAGGGACATGGCCATGAGACTGGTGAGGGTGACAAAATTGATAAACAGAGAGTAGTGGATGATGATGTAGTCAATTGTATGTTGGAGCCGGGTGAAGAGGGGGAATCATCATCATCAGGGGTGAGGGTGGCAGCACGCCTATGAGACAGTAGCAGGGTGGCAGTGTGCCGATGAGCCAGCAGGGTGGAAACAGTGGAAGATCTGGAGACAAAAACGTGCCCGAGTTAGACCGGATGCTACTCAGGAGCCTACCTTTCAGGAAACAACTAGCGGTGCATGGGTTCATAAAGGCAGCAGGAGGCAGTCAGCACGGAGTGGTGGGAGTAAAATGCCACATTCGGCAGTGTGGAAATTTTTTATCAAGTCGCTGGCACCACGACGCTGATTCAACATATAGAGTGTCCATCAAGTGGCCTGGTTAAACCATGGCACTAATGTAGTGGTAGAGCCTGATGCAGCAACCGCTGCATCTCCCAGTGGCCAACATGCCTTCCACAGCAGTCAGAGCTCCTCATCCAGAAGGAAGACGTCATCCTTTCCCTTTGACTATTGCTCCTTATGCACCACCTCCTACTCCTACTCCTAGTCACATGTTTCACCAGCCATTGCTCACAGAGGCAATTGCAAAGAGACAACAGTATGTGTGAACTCATTCAATGGCGCAGAAGCTGAACGTGCACCTGGCCAAATTTCTAGTACTACAGTCCCTTCCTATCCATGTAGTGGACATTGAACATTTCAGAGAACTGATGGCTTATGAGTCCCAAGCCATCATTACTTTTCTGTACCAGCCCTGCACATATATGTTGCGCAGAAGGTGGGCCAGTCCTTGAGCCAGTCAGCATCTGGTACAGTCCATTCCAATACTGATGTGTGGTGCTATAACTATGGTCAAGGACAATATATGTCCATTACAGCACACTGAGTAAATGGGTTTCCGGTCCAGGCACACCAGCAACTTGGCCAGGTGATGGCAATGCCACTCCACATTGGAATCGTGGGATTTCTGCGCCAATGTCCTCTTCAGCCTCGACCTTGTCCTCAGCCTCCACTATAGGCACCATTCTGAGTGGTCCTCCAGTATACCACCTATGCAAAGCACAGCGTTGTCACACGGTTCTGCACCTTGTCAGCCTGGGCGAACAAAGTCACACCGAGGAGGAACTGCTCCGCATCATCAACCAAGAAATCGAATCCTGGATGTCTCCTCGCCAACTGTAGATAGGAACTTTGGTCACCGATAACTGGAAGAACATTCTATCTGTGCTGCATCAGGGAGGACTGACCCATGTGACCTGCATGTCGCACGTCTTCAATCTGGTTATCACCCGGTTCCTATAGTCTTCCACCCAACTGCAAAATGTCTTGAAAATGTCAAGAAAACTGTGAATGCACTTCAGCCACTCTTACAGTGCAAAAAATGCCCTCCTTGAGCTGCAAAGGCAGAATGGTGTTCTCCTAAAATCGCCTCATATGTAACGTTTACACACGTTGGACCTCCATGCTCCACATGTTGGACCGACTGTATGAGCAGAGGAAATCCGATTTCTTGATGATGCAGATGGACAGGACTACTCCCCGGTATAAATTTGACTTAGTGGCAGCTCATGCGTGACATCTGCCGTTTGCTCAGGCCCTTTGAGGAGGCCATTTTAATTGTCAATCGCCAGGACTATGGGATGAATGATGTCATTCCATTCCTTCATGTCTTGGAGGGGATGCTGACAAATCTAACTGGCGAGGGGACAGTCGCGGCCACCTGAGTCCTGTGGAGGCTGAACTGGCACATGAGAAGGATGAGAAGGAGCACATAAACCCCCAGGAATTCTATACAGAACTAGGTGGTTTATCTGCCCAAGTAACAGGAGAGGAGCAGGAGGAACTAGAGGGCGATAATTAAGACAACAGAGATGACCCGACAGACTGTGGCAGTATGCAGTGGAGATGGAGGTAGGGAGTACTTCCGAGTCCCATGCACAAATGGCCTGATGCATGCTCACTTGCTTGCATAGTGACAGCCGAATTGTCACCATTCGGCAGAGGGGTGACTTCTGGCTCTCCACCTTGTTGGACCCTTGCTACCTGTCCAAAATGGGGGCCTTTTTTACACCTACTGAGAGGGATGACTACTGGCGCTCCACAATGTGATACCCTCACTACCGATCCAAAAGGGTGCCCTTTTTTACACCTTCTGAGAAGGATGAAAAACTCAACTACAATTGAGACATCCTTTGTAGTCAGTTGGTCGCTGCCTACGTGCGCTATTGCCCATCCTCATGAAGATCTAACCAGGGGAACCCTCTGAGTTCACACTCCACTGCCATGACTGCTGGATGAAAGGGTACGAGCAGCACCAGTTCCATCAGCAGCAAATTAGGTCTTGAGTCTCTGATGAGCACTTTTCTTCATCTACCTACTGAAGAAACCACCCAGCAGCAGCAGTGCATGTAGCAGAACCAGCATGTGGTGGCATAATTGGACTGCACCCTGTCATCCCAGATTTAAGATCCCTTGGACTACTGGGAGGTCAAACTTAAATTGTGACCACAACTGGCTGAGTTTGCCCTGGACAAGCTTTCCTACCCGGCCAGTAGTGTGGCATCAGAGCGGCGGGTGGCATAGTTACCCAAAATAGAACTTGGCTTTTAATACAAGATATTCAGATATTCAACTTTATAAAGATGAATCAGGTGTGGATCGACCAGGATTTCCTGACACCGGTGCCTGATGCAACAGATTAGATTTTTCTGGCAATAATGATCTGACTGTAGTGTGCTGCCACATCATCAAGAAATTGGTCACAGGTTT
Source organism: Bufo gargarizans (assembly GCF_014858855.1). NCBI lineage: Eukaryota > Metazoa > Chordata > Amphibia > Anura > Bufonidae > Bufo > Bufo gargarizans. The sequence goes on along the minus strand of NC_058084.1, from coordinate 391,012,982 downwards.
CCTCTGCTCATACAGTCGGTCCAATATATGGAGCATGGAGGTCCAAATTGTGGAAACATTGCATATGAGGCGATTTAGGGGAACACCATTCTGCCTTTGCAACTCAAGGAGGGTGTTTTTTGCACAGCAAGAGTGGCTGAAGTGCATGCACAGTTTCCTTGACATTTTCAAGACATTTTGCAGTTGCGTGGAAGACTATAAGAACCGGGAGACACCCAGATTGAAAAGTGCACCATGCAAGGCCCGGCCAGTAGTGTGGCATCACAGCGGGTGTTTAGTGCGGTGGGTGGCATAGTTACCCCAAAGAGAAATCGCCTTTCAAAACAAGATGTTGAGGACTAACCTTTTATAAAGATGAATCAGGCATAGATCAACCAGGATTTCCAGACACCGGTGCCTGATGCAACAGACTAGATCATTCTGGCAATAAAGATCTGACTGTAGTGCGCTGCCACACCAGAACATTGTGAGAAATTGCCGGCTACTTCTTGCCACGTGCTGCTGCCACTATTCTGATGCTGCCACCCGCCTGCTGCCTCTACTGCAATCTGTTCCTACTGTGAACTTCCACCATCTTGTGCTGTTACTGCCAATACTGTTGCCCCACTCACTCTGTTCTGGGGCCACTATTGTGACTCTTTATGCTGTTGCCATCCTCCTCATTCTGTTCCGGGGTCACTATTGTGACTCTTCATGATGTTGCCATCCTCACCACTCTGCTCCGGGGGTACTATAGTAACTCTTTATGCTGTTGCCAACCTCACCACTCTGTTCCAGGGCCACAATTGTGACTCTTCATGCTTTTGCCACCCTCACCAGTCTGTTAAAGGGCAACTAGTGTCCCTGTTAGGTCGTGTTGACATCTCTGTTTATTTTTCCGTTCTTATGATCCGTCAGAAGAACAGAAAAATAGCAAAAAAAACATAGGTCCTGTCGTTTTAGCGTTCATAAGGCCTCTATCACACGGTCAGTATTTTGCATCGGGATTTGAACATGATTTGGAAGCAAAAAGCAGGAGGAGATCCAAAACACAGAAGACATGCAAATATTTTCATCAGATGTTATCTCTGTTTTGGACCCACTCCTGTTTTTGCCTTACCAATACTGATCAAATAATGATGCAAAAAAACTGACCAAATACTAAAAAGTGTGATAGAGGCCATTGAAGTCCTGCATGCAGAACTTCTTTTCCATCCGAATAAAACTGATTTCAGATGCAAATGGCCAAAACTCATGCAAATTGAGCATGAGGCCTGTATCACATGGTCAGTACTTTGCTTCAGGATTGGATCATGATCTGGAAGCCAAAAGCAGGAGTGGGTCCAAAACACAGAGCAGATGCAAATATTATTACAAATACTGATCAAATACTGATCAAATACTGACAGTTTCAAGGTGGACGCTCAAAATACAGGATCTGATTTTATTTTTTCTGGGCTGTTCTTCTGATGGATCAGAAGACCGGAAAAATAAACGGTTATGTGAACAGAGCCTTACTAATGACACCCTCCCCATTGTCATGGGGCCACTACTTGAATTGTGAGCCACTGCCTGGTTAAGTCCACACCAATAAGACTGAGTTCACACTTCTGTTATTTAGTCAGTCATTTCCATCACTTATTGTGAGCCAAATTCAGGAGCCAAGCCTCTCAGATTAGGTATCATGAATAGATCTGCATCTGTTCTGTGGTTTTGACCCGCACCTGCTTTGGGCTGGCAATAACTGATGAGAATAACTGACCAAATAAGTGAAGTGTGAACTAAGCCTAAGGGCTCATGCACACGATGACATCCGTGTGCATTCTGTATTTTGTAGAACAGAACAGCTGGCCCTTTATAGAACTGTACTATCCTTGTCCATAATGCGGACAATAATAGGACATGTATTTTTTAGCAGAATGGAAATACGGACATATGGAAACGGAATGCACACAGAGTAACTTCCGATTTTTTTTGCAGACCCATTGAAGTGAATGGTTCCGCATACGGTCCGCATAAAAAATGGACAGACACGGAAAGAAAATACGTTTGTGTGCATGAGCCCATAGTGATGCCCATTCATTCTACAGCTAACAGAATAGATTCAAAAGCCTGTGTTTGAACTGCCTCAACATGGATTAAAAGAAGCTTTTTGTTCTCCACTACTTTATTGGTGCTGCCTCCATGTCCTTATTTTGTTGCACTAAAGACAGTCATTGGGACACCTGCAGGGGCACAAATCATTTTTTTTATTATTTTACTGAAGGCTGCTGTATGCTTTTCTTTTGGTTTAGCTAGGAATGTTAGGGGTCAGCACGATGATGCGCACGTCTATATATGATGTGACCTGCCTGTCATTCTGAATATGCACATTAACTGTTTTGCTACTAGAAAGGACTAGCTATGCATGTTGCTACATGCTGCAATGCACAGTGATGTACACTGAGATACATTCTCAATAAAGTTTAACTGCAGGCCAGGATAAAGCTGATTTAAAACGCTTTGTGACTAATTTTTGGGAGAAATATGGTGAAGCAACCAAATCACATTTTTAAAAACTTCCCTCCTCTAGTGTGTACTGCCAAACAAGAACAGATCCATGACGGATTCTTTAATTGACCCAGTCAATCTGCCAACATCTTGTATTGAAAAGCTCCAGCTGATAATAATTAGTCCTGAATATTCATGAGCCCCTGACTCTTCCTGCCTACCTGCTGCTGATTGACAGTTTTTTTCCATATAAATCAGCAGCAGGTGGGCAGGGGAGTGGCTATAGCTGTTAATTAAACGCTGGACTCAATGACATCACGCTGGACTCAAATCAGCTCATTAGCATGCGGCATGTGGCATCTTTGTGTGTATATTATGAAGTAACCATCTGTCACACCAGCAAGTGAATACATCTAAGGTACTTTTTAGTAGTTTATGATTGTATATAATTAGTTAGATTATAATCAAATATCCACATGGCAGGTTCCCTTTAAGGGCAAAACTGATCCGTTTTGAACCGCTTGTGAGAGCCCTGAACGGATCTCACAAACAGAAACCAAAACGCCAGTGTGAAAGTAGCCTTAACCACCTCCCGACCGCCGTACGCGTATATGCGTCCGGGAGGTGGTTGCTTTATTCCTCCTGGACGCATATACGCGTCTTCTCGCGAGACGCGAGATTTCCTGTGAACGCGCGCGCACACGCGCGCGCGCTCACAGGAACAGAAGGTAAGCGAGTGGATCTCCAGCCTGCCAGCGGCGATCGCTCGCTGGCAGGCTGGAGATCCGAATTTTTTAACCCCTAACAGGTATATTAGACGCTGTTTTCATAACAGCGTCTAATATACCTCCTACCTGGTCCTCTGGTGGTCCCTTTTGTTAGGATCGACCACCAGAGGACTCAGGTAGGTCAGTACAGTCCCACCAAACACCACACTACACTACACCCCCCCCCCGTCACTTATTAACCCCTTATAAACCCCTGATCACCCCATATAAACTCCCTGATCACCCCCCTGTCATTGATCACCGCCCTGTCATTGATCACCCCCCTGTCAGGCTCCGTTCAGACGTCCGCATGATTTTTACGGATCCGATCCATGTATCCATGGATCCGTAAAAATCATGCGGACGTCTGAATGGAGCCTTACAGGGGGGGTGATCAGTGACAGGGGGGTGATCACCCTGATTACCCTGATCACCCCCTGTCATTGATAACCCCCCTGTAAGGCTCCATTCAGACGTCCGCATGCGTTCTGTGGATCCGATCCATGTATCCATGGATCCGTAAAAAATCATGCGGATGTCTGAATGGAGCCTTACAGGGGGGGTGATCAGTGACAGGGGGGTGATCACCCTGATTACCCTGATCACCCCCTGTCATTGATAACCCCCCTGTAAGGCTCCATTCAGACGTCCGCATGCGTTCTGTGGATCCGATCCATGGATCCGTAAAAAATCATGCGGATGTCTGAATGGAGCCTTACAGGGGGGGTGATCAGTGACAGGGGGGTGATCACCCTGATTACCCTGATCACCCCCTGTCATTGATAACCCCCCTGTAAGGCTCCATTCAGACGTCCGCATGCGTTCTGTGGATCCGTAAAAAATCATGCGGATGTCTGAATGGAGCCTTACAGGGGGGGTGATCAGTGACAGGGGGGTGATCACCCTGATTACCCTGATCACCCCCTGTCATTGATAACCCCCCTGTAAGGCTCCATTCAGACGTCCGCATGCGTTCTGTGGATCCGATCCATGTATCCATGGATCCGTAAAAAATCATGCGGATGTCTGAATGGAGCCTTACAGGGGGGGTGATCAATGACAGGGGGGTGATCAGGGAGTCTATATGGGTGATCACCCCCCTGTCATTGATCACCCCCCTGTCATTGATCACCCCCCCCCCCCCCCCCCCTGGTAAGGCTCCATTCAGCCATTTTTTTGGCACAAGTTAGCAGACATTTTTTGTTTGTTTTTGTTTTTGTTTTTTCTTACAAAGTCTCATATTCCACTAACTTGTGTCAAAAAATAAAATCTCACATGGACGCACCATACCCCTCACGGAATCCAAATGCGTAAACATTTTTAGACATTTATATTCCAGACTTCTTCTCACGCTTTAGGGCCCCTAAAAAGCCAGGGCAGTATAAATACCCCACATGTGACCCCATTTCGGAAAGAAGACACCCCAAGGTATTCCGTGAGGGGCATATTGAGTCCATGAAAGATTGAAATTTTTGTCCTAAGTTAGCGGAAAGTGAGACTTTGTGAGAAAAAAAACAAAAAAAAATCAATATCCGCTAACTTATGCAAAAAAATAAAAAATTCTAGGAACTCGCCATGCCCCTCACGGAATACCTTGGGGTGTCTTCTTTCCAAAGTGGGGTCACATGTGGGGTATTTATACTGCCCTGGCTTTTTAGGGGCCCGAAAGTGTGAGAAGAAGTCTGGGATCCAAATGTCTAAAAATGCCCTCCTAAAAGGAATTTGGGCCCCTTTGCGCATCTAGGCTGCAAAAAAGTGTCACACATGTGGTATCGCCGTACTCAGAAGAAGTTGGGGAATGTGTTTTGGGGTGTCATTTTACATATACCCATGCTGGGTGAGAAAAATATCTTGGTCAAATGCCAACTTTGTATAAAAAAAATGGGAAAAGTTGTCTTTTGCCAAGATATTTCTCTCACCCAGCATGGGTATATGTAAAATGACCCCCCAAAACACATTGCCCAACTTCTCCTGAGTACGGCGATACCAGATGTGTGACACTTTTTTGCAGCCAAGGTGGGCAAAGGGGCACCTTTCGGATTTCGCAGGCCATTTTTTACACATTTTGATTGCAAGGTACTTCTTACACATTTGGGCCCCTAAATTGCCAGGGCAGTATAACTACGCCACAAATGACCCCATTTTGGAAAGAAGACACCCCAAGGTATTCCGTGGGGGGCACGGCGAGTTCCTAGAATTTTTTATTTTTTGTCACAATTTAGCGGAAAATGATGATTTTTCTTTTTTTTTTCTTTTTTCCTTACAAAGTCTCATATTCCACTAACTTGCGACAAAAAATAAAAAATTCTAGGAACTCGCCATGCCCCTCACGGAATACCTTGGGGTGTCTTCTTTCCAAAATGGGGTCACTTGTGGGGTAGTTATACTGCCCTGGCAATTTAGGGGCCCAAATGTGTGAGAAGAACTTTGCAATCAAAATGTGTAAAAAATGGCCTGCAAAATCCGAAAGGTGCACTTTGGAATATGTGCCCCTTTGCCCACCTTGGCAGCAAAAAAGTGTGACACATCTGGTATCGCCGTACTCAGGAGAAGTTGGGCAATGTGTTTTGGGGTGTCATTTTACATATACCCATGCTGGGTGAGAAAAATATCTTGGTCAAATGCCAACTTTGTATAAAAAAATGGGAAAAGTTGTCTTTTGCCAAGATATTTCTCTCACCCAGCATGGGTATATGTAAAATGACAGCCCAAAACACATTCCCCAACTTCTCCTGAGTACGGCAATACCAGATGTGTGACACTTTTTTGATGCCAAGGTGGGAAAAGGGGCACATATTCCAAAGTGCACCTTTCGGATTTCACCGGTCATTTTTTACAGATTTTGATTGCAAAGTACTTCTCACACATATGGGCCCCTAAATTGCCAGGGCAGTATAACTACGCCACAAGTGACCCCATTTTGGAAAGAAGACACCCCAAGGTATTCCGTGAGGGGCATGGCGAGTTCCTAGAATTTTTTATTTTTTGTCGCAAGTTAGTGGAATATGAGACTTTGTAAGGAAAAAAGAGAAAAAAAAAAATCATCATTTTCCGCTAACTTGTGACAAAAAATAAAAAATTCTAGGAACTCGCAGTGCCCCTCACGGAATACCTTGGGGTGTCTTCTTTCCAAAATGGGGTCACTTGTGGCGTAGTTATACTGCCCTGGCAATTTAGGGGCCCAAATGTGTGAGAAGTACCTTGCAATCAAAATGTGTAAAAAATGCCCTGCAAAATCCGAAAGGTGCACTTTGGAATATGTGCCCCTTTGCCCACCTTGGCAGCAAAAAAGTGTGACACATCTGGTATCGCCGTACTCAGGAGAAGTTGGGGAATGTGTTTTGGGGTGTCATTTTACATATACCCATGCTGGGTGAGAAAAATATCTTGGTCAAATGCCAACTTTGTATAAAAAAATGGGAAAAGTTGTCTTTTGCCAAGATATTTCTCTCACCCAGCATGGGTATATGTAAAATGACACCCCAAAACACATTCCCCAACTTCTCCTGAGTACGGCGATACCACATGTGTGACACTTTTTTGCTGCCAAGGTGGGCAAAGGGGCGCATATTCCAAAGTGCACCTTTCGGATTTCACCGGTCATTTCTTACACATTTTGATTGCAAAGTTCTTCCCATACATTTGGGCCCCTAAATTGCCAGGGCAGTATAACTACGCCACAAGTGACCCCATTTTGGAAAGAAGACACCCCAAGGTATTCCGTGAGGGGCATGGCGAGTTCCTAGAATTTTTTATTTTTTGTCGCAAGTTAGTGGAATATGAGACTTTGTAAGAAAAAAATAAAAAATAAAAATCATCATCATTTTCCGCTAACTTGTGACAAAAAAAAAAAAGTTCTATGAACTCACTATGCCCATCAGCGAATACCTTAGGGTGTCTACTTTCCGAAATGGGGTCATTTGTGGGGTTTTTCTACTGTTTGGGCATTGTAGAACCTCAGGAAACATGACAGGTGCTCAGAAAATCAGAGCCGTTTCAAAAAGCGGAAATTCACATTTTTGTACCATAGTTTGTAAATGCTATAACTTTTACCCAAACCATTTTTTTTTTTGCCCAAACATTTTTTTTTTTATCAAAGACATGTAGAACAATAAATTTAGTGAAAAATTTATATATGGATGTCGTTTTTTTTGCAAAATTTCACAGCTGAAAGTGAAAAATGTCATTTTTTTGCAAAAAAATCGTTACATTTTGATTAATAACAAAAAAAGTAAAAATGTCAGCAGCAATAAAATACCACCAAATGAAAGCTCCATTAGTGAGAAGAAAAGGAGGTAAAATTCATTTGGGTGGTAAGTTGCATGACCGAGCGATAAACGGTGAAAGGAGTGTAGTGCCGAAGTGTAAAAAGTGGCCTGGTCATGAAGGGGGTTTCACCTAGCGGGGCTGAAGTGGTTAAAGGGCTTCTACCACCAGAAATACCGTTATGTAGCTGACTGATATAGCGATGCGCTAATGTCAGCACTACATAACAGTATGTTTGTTACATTTCTCCCTGCAGCCGTTCTGATAAAACAAGCACTTTTATAATATGCTAATGAGCCTCTAGGTGCTATGTGGGCGTAGATTCAGCACCTAGAGGCTCCGTCTACTCACCCTTTATCCCGCCCAGGTCCCCTGTTCTGCCCGCCCCACTCCTCTTGATTGATGTCACGGTTCGCAGCATCGCAGACGAAATCCCGCACCTGCGACGTTCACTTCTGTATTTGCACAGGCGCAGTGAGTGAATGATGCGCTACTGGTGCCGTATTCCTCACTGCGTCTGCGCCAAGGAATTTTTGGGAGAAATATGGTGAAGCAACCAAATCCCATTTTTAAAAACTTCACTCTTCTAGTGTTTACTGCCAAACAAGAACAGCACACACATTGTGTTTACTTATGGCACAGACGTTTTGCACATAGAAACCCAGAAGCCATAAGAAAGCTAGTTCGAAACCAGTTTGCTGAAGGTGTTAAAATAGACCAATGCAATCAGATGATGAAATGTAGAAGCTCCCTAAGGCTACTTTCACACTCGCGTTTGGTGCGGATCCATCATGGATCTGCACAAAGGCACCCTTTCAAATAATACAACCATCTGCATCCATTCAGAACGGATTCGTTTGTATTATCTTTAACATAGCCAAAACGGATCCGTCCTGACACACAATGTAAGTCAATGGGGACGGATCCGTTTTCACTGACACAATATGGCACAATAGAAAACGGATCCGCCCCCAATGACTTTCAATGGTGTTCAAGACAGATCTGTCTTGGCTATGTTAAACGGATGCATGCGGTTGTATAATTTGAAAGGATGTGTTTGTGCAGATCCATGATGGATCCGCACCAAACATGAGTGTGAAAGTAGCCTTAGGCAGCTTCTACATTTCATCATCTGATTGCATTGGTCTATTTTAACACCTTCAGCAAACGTGTGGCTCAGGCGGAACGGAAGAAAACTGAGGCAAACTGATGCATTCTGAGTGGATCCTTATCCATTCAGAATGCATTAAAGGGAACCTGTCACCAGTTTTATGGTGTCCTAACTAAGGGCAACATAAATAAGTGACTGATTCTCTAGCAAAATGCTTGGCCACTTTCTTTAATTGACCCAGTCAATCTGCCAACATCTTGTATTGAAAAGCTCCAGCTGATAATGATGAGTCCTGAATATTTATGAGCTCCTGACTCTTCCCGCCTACCTACTGCTGATTGACAGTTTTTTTTTTCCATATGAATCAGCAGCAGGTGGGCAGGGGAGTGGCTATAGCTGTTAATTAAATAAACGCTGGACTCAATGACATCAGGCTGGACTCAAATCAGCTCATTAGCATGCGGCATTTGGCATCTTTGTGTGTATATTATGAGGTAACCATCTGTCACACCAGTAAGTGAATACATCTAAGGTACTTTTTAGTAGTTAATGATTGTATATAATTAGTTAGATTATAATCAAATATCCACATGACAGGTTCCTTTTAAGGGCAAAACTGATCCATTTTGGACCGCTTGTGAGAGCCCTGAACGGATCTCACAAACAGAAACCAAAACGCCAGTGTGAAAGTAGCCTTAAAGGGCTTCTACCACCAGAAATACTGTTATGTAGCTGACTGATATAGCGATGCGCTAATGTCAGCACTACATAACAGTATGTTTCCGACATTTGTCCCTGCAGCCGTTCTGATAAAACAAGCACTTTTATAATATGCTAATGAGCCTCTAGGTGCTATGTGGGCGTAGATTCAGCACCTAGAGGCTCCGTCTACTCACCCTTTATCCCGCCCAGGTCCCCTGTTCTGCCCGCCCCACTCCTCTTGATTGATGTCACGGTTTGCAGCATCGCAGACGAAATCCCGCACCTGCGCCGTTCACTTCTGTATTCGGCGCAGGTGCAGTGAGTGAATGATGTGATCCTGGTGCCGGATTCCTCACTGCGTCTGCGCCGACTACGTCACAGTGAGGAAACCAGCATCAGGAGAGCGGTCTTCACTCATTGTGCCTGCGCCGAATACAGAAGTGAACGGCGCAGGCGCGGGATTTCGTCAGCGATGCTGCAAACCGTGACATCAATCAAAATTAGTGGGGCGGGCAGAAGGCATAGAACCTAGAGGCTCATTAGCGTATTATAAAAGTGCTTGTTTTATCAGAATGGCTGCAGGGAGAAATGTAACAAACATACTGTTATGTAGTGCTGACATTAGCGCATCGCTATATCAGTCAGCTACATAATGGTATTTCTGGTGGTAGAAGCCATTTAAAAGGAAAATGTCCAGAAAAACATTTCCTAAAAATAGTGCCACAAGATCAGAGCAGCCACTTGACTTAATACACACAGATGTTTGTGGTCCAATGAGTACACTCACCCCTGGCAAGAAAATATACTGTATTTTCTCACTTTTATTGAAGACTATTAAAGGCATACTGTTGTTTATTTGCTTTATAGCAAAAATAAAGTTCCTGAGAAACTTGAAGAATATCTCTCTGAAGTAAGTAACAAGTTGGAGAAAATGTCAAAGATTCTACGCGCAGACAATGACAGTAAATACACAAGTGAGAAAACACAAACCATTTTAGAGATAAATGGAATCTTATTTCAGACTACTATAGCATACAATCCTAAACAAAATGGTGTTGCAGAAAGAAAAAATCAAAATGTCTGTGAAAGCGGAAGCGTTATGCTGTTGCAGATCTACCAACAACATATTAGGCTGAAGCAATCACGATAGCTTAGTATACTCAAAATAGATTACCATGTAAAGCTACTGAGAAAACTCCATATGAGTGTCAAAGTAGCCCTAAATTAGAGCATTTTAGATGCACTCTGGTGCTCCAAATCAATGTACCCCCAGGGGATTAATCTCCACGCGTGGTTGAGAGACTGGACACTGACACAGAAGTTGGTCAAAGCAATCTCTAACTTTTATTACATGGGGTAAGCGTATATACATCTTCAGAAGAGGGCAGTCCTCACTGAGGCTTAAACATTGTTTCATTGGTCAAAAAGGAAGAAGAGATAAGAGAGAGGAGATAATACACCAGCATCTGCGCACTGGGCCCTACTTTGGAATGTGAACTAATGTAAACTTCTGGTTACCATCACCATTTTGTAATGGCTTCTATTCTAACAATAATACTGCTTCTCTATAGACAGTGAATAATATATACATATCATCGAGCCATATAATTGGCTTTTGCACTTCTTCACTCTCTATATAGCTCCCATGTTGGGACGCCTGTACAAAGATGAGAAATCAGACACTTCTCACAGCACAGCCCTTTGCCCCCCCCCCCACTCTTCTCTAATCTTGAAACAAAGAGGGGGTGGGTGGGCACTTGGAGAAGAAAAAGTTAACTCATCACAGTCCTAGAGATACAAAATATAGAATAAAATGCACACATCTTTAACATGAGTAGTGGAACAACAATAAGCCCAAACTACACCACATACGAATATTTGGAAGGAAGGCATTTGTATATGTTCCCAAAGAAAAATTTATCAAATGGGAATCCCATGCCAAGGACGGTATCCTGGAAGGCTACAGTAAATCTCAAAAGAGTTAAAGAATCCTTCACCCAGTGACCAGCGAGATAACAATAAGTAGCGATGTAGAGATTGATGAGAGTCATGTGTCGTTCAAGTTTCATGACGTGACACCAATAGTTCAACCTAAACAAGAGCAACTTTAGTCACAATACAAAGGCAACCAGAAAGAACATACAGAAATCTGGTTGGAGTAAACTGCTGAACAAACAAAAGAAGTACCAGATCAAGTACCAGATCAACCTCAAGTGAGAAGATCAACTAGATCAAACAAAGGCATCCCTGCTCAACAGTAGTCTTATATGGTCAAGACACTTCCGGAGTCAGAACCACAATCATGGGAAGAGATGCAACGATTACCTACACATGAAAGAAATCGATTAAAGCCGCTGATGAGGAAATGGAATCCCTTCAACAACTTCAAACATGGAAACTCACCAAGTTACCACTAGGCAAGAAAGCAATCAAATGTAAATGGGTTTTCAAGACCAAGTCTGATTCTGAAGGTAAAGCTCATAGATTTAAAGCAAGATTAGTTGCAAAAGGATATTTACAAAAATATGAAGATATGATGCCACTTTTTCTTCAGTTGCCAAGCAGACCACATTCAGGACTCTAATGGCTGTAGCTGCTGTACACAAAATGACCATTAGACATTTATACATCAAAACCACTTTTCTGAATGGTGACATTGAAGAAGAGTTGCATATGACTCAACCTGAAGATTATGTCATCAAGGGTAAGGAGAATCTTGTTTGTAAGTTACAAAAGCATCTATATGGCCTCAAACAATCAGCAAGAGCATGGAATACCAAAATAAACAAAGTTCTGTTGGAAGAATGATTTAAAAGAGGTCAAGCAGATCCATGTTTGTATACAAGATGTGTGGATGGAAAATGGATGTACATTCTCCTGTATGCGGATGACATGATTATAGCTCAAGTTGAGAAAATGAGTAAAATTCTCAATCAACATTTTGAAACAAAGGATCTTGGAAAAATATTACCAAAAAATTCAGATCCAAAGAGAAGAAGATGGAAGCTTTCTTCGTGGTCAGGGTGCTAAAATCACTGCAATTCTGAAACAGTTTGTAATGTTGGATGCTAAAGGTGTTTCTACTGCAAAGGATCCATCCTACTTGAAATTAGATAAGATGATCTGTTACCTGAAAATGAAAGTTACAGACAAGCAGTGAGGGCACTATTGTATGTAGCAAACATGACTCCCCCAGATATCACAGCAACAGTTGGAATTCTCTGCAGACACCTAAGCAAACCATGTCAAAGAGACTGGAACGCTGTTAAAAGTTCTTAGATCTCTAAAAGCAACTGTAAATATAAGTTTAAAGATATCTGCCTCAGGAGATCTTAAACTCATAGGCTATGTAGATGCAGATTGGGCTGGTGATTCAGAGGACTGTAAATCCACAGGTGGTTACATACTGAGGTTAGGTGAAAGTCTGATTTCCTGGTCTAGCAGAAAACAGGTTTCTGTTGCTTTGTCTTCTACAGAAGCGGAATATGTAACTGCAGCCTACGCAAGTTAAGAAATAATCTGGTTGAATCAACTCTTGCGAAAAATTATATTATTGAATTTTAAAGTTCAAACAAATAGAAAGGGAAAACAATAATACAAAGTGTATGCATGGTCATGGATATTACAGTATGCATTAAACTTGCAAGCAGTGAGAAAATTAGCTAGAGAACCAAGCACATTGATGTAAAATATCATGACCTGCGTAATTTGGTGGAACGAGGCATAATTGAGTTTGCTTGCTGTGAAACTGAAAAAATGGTAGCTGATACTACAGTATGACGAAACCACTACAAGTTTAAAAAACTCAATCCAGCTCAGCTATGGGACTAACAGGATGAGTAGTTGTTGAGTGTGGGTGTTGGAATCATGCTTATTGTTGTGTTTATTGCAACTACATTATGTGACTGCCTGTTCCAGACACAGTGTTATTTTGTTAATAAAATACTGCAAAAAAAAAAGGCAGGAAGGGGAGGAGACTCGCTGCACATGTACTGAGAGAGAGAGCTGAGAGGGAAAGAAAGCCAGAAGCAGATGTGCTGAGATTCTGATGTTAGTGCAAGTTATCTTCATATGTTGCACTGTTATTTCAGAATAAAACCTTGTTGTTCCTCGTGCTACGTCTGATGGAGACCCGATTAATGCTAAATCAATCCTGTAAATAATCCTGTAATCTCCACCTCAATTGTTGTCTGCTTCTTAGTGCCCTGGAGCATTGCTACTATATAAAGTCATCAAATCCCTACTTTATTGCACTTTGAAGGGTTGACTTACACTGATTTTTCCTGTTGTGTGCACTTATACTGTTTCATATTGTTGAACAGCATTTGTATATTTAATGTAATATATCCTATTCATTTGCACTGTTATTACACTATAGCCGCACGGTGGAAAGGTTTAATGCTAGACCAGGAAATCAAACTTTCACCTAACCTCAGTATGTAACCACCTGTGGATTTACAGTCCTCTGAATCACCAGCCCAATCTGCATCTACTTAGCCTATGAGTTTAAGATCTCCTGAGGCGATAGTTTATGACTTTTTATCTATACAATATTTTGGAGGGAAAAACACAGACACACTGACCTTTTGACTGTATGGTTTAGCTCTGTTGTTTAGGTCTGAAGAATAGTTTATGTCTGGAAAAGCTTAGTCATTCCCATATATTTGCATTGAAATTCTATACAAGTCTATCACAGACTAAGATTGTAAAAAAGGTTTCTGTTTAGGCTGTGCTTCTCCACGTTGCCCACTCCACTTAAAAAATTGAGCAGTATGAAAATGTTCTAGGGCAGGGGTCAGCAAACTCTGGCACTCCAGCTATGGTGAAACTACTAATGCCAGCATGCACATTTGCTTGGCTGATCTCAGAACTCTTATAAAGGTTAATGGAGCATTCTTGAAGTTGTAGTTTTACAATAGCTGGAGTGCCCAATGTTGCTGACCTCTGGCTTATTGCAAAGAGTTTATTATATAGACGAATACAAGTAACTTACTAATGTATTGTTATTATCCAAATTGCTTCCTGCTTTCTGCTGGATTCATTTTCCATCACAGTATACACTGCTTGTTTCCAGAGTTATGACCACCATGCAATACATCAGTGGTGGTTGTTCTTGCACACTACTAGAAAAAACACTAGCCTATGTGCGTTCCCGGACACCAAATGTTTCACCAATTTTTCCTATAGTGTGCAATCATAACCACCACTGATGGATTGCAGGGTGGTCATGACCATGTAAAGGGGCAGTGTATAATGTGATGGAAAAATGAATGAATTCACCCGATGGCCAAATTGGGTTTGCTCAGATTAACTCTAAATGCCTATTCTTCCTTGAGCCTTGAAAAAAACTATGCAGCTTGTAAAAAAATGTGCCTACTTTTGCAAATGCCTATGTGTACCATCTGCTGAGTCGCTTCAGTAAAGTACATTTGACTTGTTTTCACCTAAAACTGGCCTCATCATTGTACTGCATCATGACCTACATGGCTACTGCCCTGAACTATGTCATCTCCAGGGAACTCTGCCTTGCACCCCAAAACCCACCGACATCAACAGCACCCCACCTACCACCAGGCAGGAGACTCTAAACCAGCGTTTGCCCTGAGGGTAAGGGTGCACTCCTCTTTTCACTACACAACCCAAGGAGAGCCAGTGTGAGGACCACTTCCATGACTGACTACTTTTACTCTCATCCTCACCATCCCCACCATTCTCGTCCTGTCCCTTCCTGGGCTTGCTGTGAATAGGTAGTGCTTTTTGGGTTTCTGTGACTTTTTGAAGAGTGTGGCATTTTTTATTTTTTCTGACATTTCGACATCTCCTTCTCTGTATGAGAAAAAGGCCAGAAAAAATTTAGTTCACGCAGTAATTTAGAAAAAAATACAGCAAAAAAAGCTGTTTCTATTTTATTTTATTTTAATCTTGTGGCGGAAAATTTCCAGACCACATACATGTAAGGACCCTTAATTCAAGCAATTTTCTGAACATAAATGCATTTCTTAAATTGACTACAAAACACTATAAAGCAAATGTCCAGGCCTACTCCTCATGGTTTGAGACAGAGCACAAGCAGCAGGTTGCTTTATTATTTGATTCTCTGAATTATGCTGTAGCTAACATTTTATTTTAAGATTTTTCTTTTTAGACTGAAGATAATCTTGAGACAGATAAAGCCATTAAAGTGAATTTTGACTGGCAGAACATGTGAAACATGACTCATTTACTATTCTTAGATCTCCAGCCCTTGTTCTTTTAGACAATATTGTACACTTATTACG
The DNA here is from genome assembly GCF_014858855.1 of Bufo gargarizans. NCBI lineage: Eukaryota > Metazoa > Chordata > Amphibia > Anura > Bufonidae > Bufo > Bufo gargarizans. Next base: position 390,997,389 of record NC_058084.1, on the reverse strand, counting down.
TGAAGCATTATAGAAAAGAACAATGGGGAAATGGGTTTTCTAACGTGAAAAGCCCATTTATAAAGATCAGCTGCACTACTCAATTTTAAGGAAATGTGACTTTGGGCCAGTCACATGTTCCTGTGTAAGTCAACAGTAGCAAGATGCCCAAAATGCAGCTCACACGACTGAGAGTTTAGTGTACTTTTCCTCAAGTAAAATAGACCCCCACCAGGTTGTTGTTATAAGAGCAGATCATAAATGCCCTAATTTGAGGGGATCTTAGGGCTGTAGTAATCTACAAGTGAAAGGAACTGAGATGTAATACCAGATACTGAATATGAAGAGATATGACCCTTAGGCTACATGCATACGACATTTTTAATGGACATTCTTTTCACTGATGCCTTTCTGAGAAACAGATGTTAAAAACCAACCCATTCAATTGTATGGGGGCAGTCGGGCAGTGAAAAACGGACAAGATTTTTTTACGTCTGTTATTCACTGGCCACCACAAAAAACAGCTGTGTGAATAACCCCATAGACCATCATTGGTCTTAAAACAAACGCGTGATGGCCGTTAAAAAAATATACATCACATGTCCGTTTTTCACTGTCGTGTGCATGTAGCCTTACGCTGTGTTCATATCACCATTTATTTTTCCGTTCTTCTGATTCGTGAGAAGAACAAAAAAGTTAACAAAAAAATGGAGCCTGTATTTTAAGCATCCATTAGGCTCAGTTCTACAAATTTTTCCTCTGTTTTAGCCATTTCCATCTGAGATCCATGCAGGTATTTTTTAGGGGCTTTTGGCTGGCTAAAATAACGGATCTAAGAGAGAAATGGCTAAAACAGATGCCAAATGTGCATAACTGAGCATAATGGATGACGGATCAGAAGTACGAAAAAATAGACAGTGATGTGAACCCGGCCTAAGCTATTTTTTTTTACACAATTTTTGATAAATCTCCCCCATTGTTTGCAATAAAAAACACCCTATAGAAAAGAAGCTGAAAAAAACCATTGATCTAATAATATGCTGCATTTTTAAAAATCTGGAGCTTGCATTTTTCTAAAAAAAAAAAAAACACTAAAAATTGCATGTGCAAAAGATGGCTGCAATGCAAGCAGGACTTTTTTCCATCTAAAATAACGGATCTCAGACAGAAATGGCTAAAAACAAATGCCAAATGTGCATAATGGATGCTCTAAATAAAGGATCCATTTTTTTCTTTATTTTTCTGTTCTTCTGACAGATCAGAATGAAATAATTTACGATGATGTGAACCTGGCCTTAGTTGTCTATAGTAACCAATCAGATTCCACCTTTCATTTTACAAAGAAGCTTGAAAAATGAAAGGTGGGATTTGACTGGTTGCTATGGGCCACTAAGCCAGTTTCCCTTTTTCAATTTTGATACATCTCCCCCTGTATGTTTGCCCATAGTGTTTTTGGTGTTTTACTATAGAGAAGGAGATGTGGAAAAAACTGAAATACAGCCAGAAAGATGAAAAAAATGGCACCTACACCAGCAAAAATATACAGTATATACACACAGTTATGTGCAAAATAATAGCAGTCTAACATCACTAATGTATTTAACTACTGTTTTTGGTAGAAAAGATAATACAACATTGGAAAAAAGGAATGATTAGGTGTAGCCGAGTAATGGGCAACCAACAGAATCAACTGTCATGACATGCACACTGCCAATTGGGTGTAATTGACTCATTTAATGAAAGGTGGGTGTTCAAATTAATAGCAGTGTGGAGTTCAATTAGTGAGGTCATTCATTATGTGACGAAACAAGTGTCAATTATGGCCCTTTTTTTAAAGAAGTAGGGCAGCAAATGTTGTACCTGCTGGTTTTAGCCCTTGTTCAGTGAGTAAAATTGGTCGTTCCAGACATTGTACTGAAGATGTAAGAACTTTGATCAAGAAGTTGATTGGAGAAATGGAAGTAAAAAGTTCAGCAGATATGCAGAATGGAGGAACTTACTAGTTGGGAACCCACTCTCACAACAGATTTCACGCTACATGGCACCCGTGGCGTACCTGGTTTCACGCAAACAGTTTTTCCCTTCGTACTCTTGCCGTTATGGCTCTGTGAGACAGAGGTACGTTAAGGCCCTTTACCTAAGGGTGCACAATGCATATTCCCCCCGCCTCTTTTTCTCTCCCTTTCTACACTCACTCTTACGACTAAGCAAGAAGGCTTCTTTTCTTCGTAAGGCTACTTTCACACTAGCGTTTCTATTTTCCGGTATTGAGATTCATCATAGGATCTCAATACCGGAGAAAAACACCTCAGTTTTGTCCCCATTCATTGTCAATGGGGACAAAACGTAACTGAACAGAACGGAATGCTCCAAAAATGTTCCCTTTGGTTGCGTTCCCAAAACGTAGAGGAAAACGCAGCAAGCTGCAGTTTTCTTTCTGTCATGGTATGCGGAGCAAGACGGATCTGTCATGACCCACAATGCAAGTCAATGCAACTCTATCACTATCTGACACAATAGAAATCGGATCTGTCCCCCATTGATTTTCAATGGAGTTTATGACAGATCCGTCTTGGCTATGTTAAAGATAATACAACCGGATCCGTTCATAATGGATGAAGATGGTTGTATTATCAGTAACGGAAGCGTTTTTGCTGATCCCTGCTGGATTCAGCAAAGACACTAGTGCGAAAGTCGCCTAAGGGCTCGTTTACACAAAAAATTTTTGCATTCCGTATACGGGCCGTTTTTTTTTGTTCCGTATACGGTCCATATACAGAACCATTCATTTCAATGGTTCTGCAAAAAAAAACTGAATGTACTCCGTATGCATTCCATTTTCATATTTGCGGTTTTCCGTTCAAAGATAGAACACGCCCTATTATTGCCCACAAATCACGTTCCGTGGCTCCATTCAAGTCAATGGGTCCGCAAAAAAAAGGAACACATACGGAATGTACGTATGTCTTCTATATCCGTTATGTTTTTGCGGAACCATCTATTGAAAATGTTATGCCCAGCCCAATTTTCTCTATGTAATTACTGTATACTGTATATGCCATACGGAAAATGGAACAGAAAAACGGAATGGAACCGAAAACACTACTGAAACAAAAAACGTAAAAACGGACCTCAAAACACTGAAAAAGCCGGTCATGTGAACAAGCCCTAAGTCTCTAATATTGTGATGTTTCTAACTTTTAGCAATGCCAGTACTGTGACCAAGACCCTGTTTATTGGTTTACTGAAGTTCCTTGTATGTTCACATGCCAATGTATAAAGCTATGTAATTGTATTAAAATAAAAATAAAGATTTGCAAAAAAAATTAATTAATTGAAGAGGGGAAAACATAAAGCAGAAAATAATTGGCTCATCAGCTAAAAAGATCTCCAATGCTTTAAAATGGCAAACAAAACCCAAAACACGTGGTAGGAAAAGAAATACCACCATCTGTGTAGATCATAGAATAACAAGAATGGCAAAGAAGCATCCAATAATCAGCTCCAGGAAAATCTAAGAAAATCTTCAGTTACCTGTGAGTACTGCAACAATCAGAAGACGCCTACGTGAAGCCAAACTATTTGCAAGAAACCCTCGTAAAGTACCATTGCTGAGAAAAAGACGTGTGCTGGAAAGGTTACAGTTTGCCAAAGAACATATTGGCTGGCCTAAAGAGAAGAGGAGCAACATTCTATGGACAGATGAGAGCAAGATTGTTCTTATTGGGTCTAAAGGCCGCAGACAGTTTGTGAGACGACCAATAAACACTGAATTCAAGTCTCAGTACACTGTGAAGACTGTAAACCATGGAGGTGCAAGCATAAGGGTTTGGGGATGTTTCTCATACCCTGGAGTCAGGCACATTTATCGCATACCAGGCAGCATGGACCAGTTTGAATACATCAAAATATTGGAAGAGGTCATGTTGTTTTATGATACAGAAGAAATGCCCTTGAAATGGGTTTTTCAGCAGGACAACGACCTCAAACACATCAGCAAGCGGGCAACATCCTGGTTCCAGACCAGCTCGTGTGAAGTGGCCAGCCCAATCCCCAGACCTCAATTTATGGAGTGACATAAAAATGCTGTTTTTGATGCCAAACCCAAGAATGCAGAAGAACTTAGGAATGTAGTCCAGTCAGCTTGGGCTGGAATATCTGTTCGCAGGTGTCAGATGTTAGTTGACTCCATGCCACACAGATGTATAAATCAGAAATAAAGGTTATACAGCTAAGCATTAGTTCAGGGATTATCAGAAAAGCTAAATCTGTAAACAAATTTCAATTTATAGTGGAAATATTCACATTTATAACTGAAAATGCAAACTGCAATTTTTTTAACAGTCTGTTATTCCTTATTGAAAATTGGTTCTTGGTTTCATTTGGAATTGAATGTGTAGTGCTCCCAGTGACTTTGTGTCTATGGAAATAAATGCTATTATGAGGAATGAGCTTTTTCTCAGTTGTTTTAAACACACTGCTCTTATTTTGCACATAACTGAATGTCTATCTATATACTATATATCGGTATACACTGAACAAAAATATACATGCAACACTTTCGGTTTTTCCCCCATTTTGCATGAGCTGAACTCAAAGATCTGAAACATTTTCTACATACACAAAAGACCCATTACTCTTAAATTTTGTTCATAAAACTGTCTAAGGCTACTTTCACACTTGCGTTCGGTGCGGATCCGTCTGGTATCTGCACAGACGGATCCGCACCTATAACGCAAACGCTTAGATCCGTTCAGAACGGATCCGTTTGCATTACCATGAACAAAAAAATAAATAAATAAAAAATTTATATTATTATTTTTTGTTCATGATAGTGCAAACGGATCCGTTTTGACTTTACATTGAAAGTCAATGGGGGACGGATCCGTTTGAAAATTGAGCCATACTGTGTCAACTTCAAACGGATCCGTCCCCATTGACTTACATTGTAAGTCTGGACGGATCCGTTTGCCTCCGCACGGCCAGGCGGACACCCGAACGCTGCAAGCAGCGTTCAGGTGTCCGCCTGCTGAGCGGAGGACAAACGGTGCCAGACTGATGCATTCTGAGCGGATCCGCATCCACTCAGAATGCATTAGGGCTGGACGGATCCGTTCGGGGCCGCTTGTGAGAGCCTTCAAACGGAACTCACAAGCGGAGCCCCGAACGCAAGTGTGAAAGTAGCCTAAATCTGTGTTAGTGAGCACTTCTCCTTTGCCGAGATAATCCATCCCACCTCACAGGTGTGGCATATCAAGGTGCTGCACATTTCAGAGTGGCCTTTTATGTCCATCCTAGTGTTTTCACACACAGCATATTTTTTTTTTTAAAACACCACGGTTTTTTGAGCCAAAGAAATGTCTCAATAGGGTGTGCTAACTGCAGAATTAACTACAGTCAGGTGAACAAAATGGTCATGTGTGAATACACCCTAAGGTCTCTTTCACACAGGCGTCGTGCGATTTGGGGTGAGTTTTGTATGCGACCCACTGGAGTTGTGAATCCTGGTTGTTGTTCCAGAGTGCTACCCTCCGGATCCCTGTTGGGCTTTTTGTTGTCTCCTGTTGTCGCCCACCTGGGATTATATGTTTAGTCTGTATTGTCTGTCCTCCCCTTGGTGTTTTCCTTTAGAGCTAGTGGTGCGGACTAGTGTTCCCACTGCCCTGTTCACTATCTAGGGCTCATCTTAGGGAAAGCCAGGGTTTTAGGCACGTGATCGGCGTACGGGTGAGGAACCCGTCTAGGGACGTCAGGGCAGCCAGGTGCCAGCCGCAAGGTGAGTCAGGGGTCACCACCTTCCCTCTCACTTGGGCAGGGCCTTCCTCTTTCCCTCCCTCTGTGTCACGTATGTGATAGTCACGCCGATCGTGATATTATAACTGGCCCTTATTTTTTGGGAGAAAAAAATTTTTTTTTTTTTTTTTCTCTCTACTTAGAATCCAATATGGATCCTATTGCTGCTTTGGCAAAACAGCTTCAAGGCCTGTCTTTGGAGGTGGCAGGATTGAAGGCGTCTGTCCTCCAACAACAGCAGCAAATGCAGCAGACCGCAAGCCCAGCGGTTGCTATGGGTAACCAGGTTGTTACAGAACCCAAGGTTGTTCTTCCTGACAGATTTTCTGGGGGAAGGGACAAATTTGTGACGTTCCGTGAGGCCTGCAAATTATATTTTAAGCTGCGCCCTTACTCCTCAGGTAATGAAGAACAGCGGGTGGGGATTGTTATTTCCCTGCTTCAGGGGGACCCGCAATCCTGGGCGTTCTCGTTACCCCCTGGTTCCCAGGCTCTCCGGTCAGTGGAGGGATTTTTTGGGGCTTTGGGTCTCATATATGATGACCCTTACCGAGTCGCCCTGGCTGAGTCGAAGTTACGGAGACTCCTACAGGGAGATCGGCCAGCAGAGGAATATTGCTCAGAGTTCCGTAGGTGGGCTACGGATACTCAGTGGAACGACCCGGCTCTCAGGAGTCAGTTCTGCTCTGGGTTATCTGAAAGGGTTAAGGATGCGCTGGCGCTGTATGAGACCCCCCTTTCCCTTGATGCTGTTATGTCCCTCTCTATCAGAATAGATAGACGTCTTAGGTAGAGATCGAAAATTCCTGAGCAATCGGTAACCTCTCCCAAGCAGCAGTTAGTCTGTACTGACTTAGATGAGCCTATGCAGCTAGGAGGAACTTCTCGTCAGGTCCGTCCTCCTGAGGTTCGCCGTAGGTGGGGGGCTTGTTTTTTCTGTGGGGGGAGGGGTCATTTCATTAATGTCTGTCCCTCCTTTCTCAAAAACAAAAGACCGTCGGAAAACTACTAACCCCAGGCTGTGCGGAGGATGTCAGCCGGGGGGTATACGTTTCCTCCATACGAACATCTCAATTTGTGTTGCCAGCAGTTATTGTTTTTGGTGTTAAGACGGAGTCTATTTCTTTTTTTCTAGACAGTGGAGCAGGGGTAAATTTGATAGATGCCCATTTTGCCCGCACTATGGGTTTGTCTCTCTGTACGCTGCAGAGACCTATTCCCATATTCGCTATTGATTCTGCTCCTCTGTCTCAGAGAAACCTCACTCACATTGTCCATAACTTACACCTTCGGGTAGGGGACCACCATAATGAGTGTCTTTCATGTTACGTTCTGGAGGGCCTTCCCTCTCCTGTGGTATTGGGTCTTCCCTGGTTGGTAGCGCACAATCCAGTGGTGGATTGGCAGGCCAGGGAGATATTGGAGTGGAGTGAGCATTGCAGAGAGAATTGCTTAAATAACAATTGCTTAATCGCCTCCATAGCTTCCCTACCTACATTTATTTCGGACTTTGAGGACGTTTTTTCTGAAAAGGGTTGTCAGAAGCTACCACCTCATCGTCCTTATGATTACCCGGTTAACCTGATTCCCGGTGCAAAATTACCCAAGTCCAGGTTGTATAATCTTTCGGGTCCCGAGAGACAAGCCATGAAAGATTATATCTCCGAGAGTCTGGCTAAGGGACACATCAGACCCTCTTCTTCACCCGTGGCTGCAGGGTTTTTCTTTGTTAAAAAGAAAGATGGGGGCCTGCGTCCTTGCCTAGATTTCCGTGAGCTAAACCGGATAACCATCCGAGACCCATACCCTCTTCCTCTCATTCCTGACCTTTTTAATCAGATTGCGGGTGCTAGGTGGTTCTCCAAACTTGATCTTAGGGGGGCCTACAATCTGATTCGTATCAAGGAAGGGGATGAGTGGAAGACAGCTTTTAACACCCCTGAGGGGCATTATGAAAATTTAGTCATGCCTTTCGGTCTGACCAATGCCCCTGCCGTCTTCCAACATTTCATTAATGATATTTTTAGTCATCTCATCGGCAGGTTTGTAGTCATATACCTAGATGATATCTTAATTTATTCGGCTGATCTGAAAACACATGAAGTACATGTCAGGCAAGTACTGCAGGTCCTACGGACGAATAAATTATATGCGAAAATTGAAAAATGTGTCTTCGCCGTTCAGGAAATACAGTTCCTGGGATATCTATTATCTGCTTCAGGTTTCCATATGGATCCTAGGAAGGTCCAGGCAATTTTAGATTGGGATCTTCCTGAGAACCTTAAAGCTCTACAACGGTTTTTGGGTTTCGCAAATTTCTATAGAAAGTTCATTAAAAATTATTCAGTGATCGTTAAACCCCTTACTGACATGACTAGGAAGGGGACAGATTTTTCTAAATGGTCTGACGCCGCTAAAATTGCATTTTCCTCTCTAAAAGAGAGATTTACCTCGGCACCTGTTCTAATTCAACCTGATGTCTCCCAGCCTTTTATTGTTGAAGTAGATGCGTCAGAGGTGGGAGTGGGGGCTGTATTGTCTCAGGGTCCGTCTCCTGGCAAATGGCGTCCTTGCGCTTTCTTTTCCAAAAAGTTATCTACAGCAGAAAAGAACTATGATATTGGAAATAGGGAACTGTTGGCGATTAAACTGGCGTTTGAAGAGTGGCGTCACTTCTTAGAGGGAGCAATCCACCCCGTCACGGTGATAACGGATCACAAAAACCTTCTGTACCTAGAATCGGCTAAGCGTCTCACCCCTAGACAAGCTAGGTGGTCGCTATTCTTTACCAGATTTAACTTTGTAATCACCTATCGTCCTGGGGCAAAAAATACCAAGGCAGACGCATTATCTCGTAGTTTCCCTGGAGGGGGTAATGTTAGTGATCCGGTACCTATTTTACAAAGAGGAGTGGTTGTCTCTGCTGTACACTCTGTTCTAGAGGGAAAGGTGTTAGAGGCCCAGGGGGACGCCCCGGCCTCTTGCCCCTCAGAGAAATTGTTTGTACCGTTAAACCTGCGTCTTGAACTATTAAAGGAACATCATAATTCGGCACTTGCTGGGCACCCGGGTAGTAAAGCAACCTTGGAGCTATTGTCTCGTCGTTTTTGGTGGCCAAGGTTGCGTCAGGATGTAATGGATTTCGTGTCTACTTGTTCTACTTGTGCACGCGCGAAAGTCTCTCATACACGTCCAGCAGGGTCTTTATTGCCACTTTTCATCCCCAATAGGCCATGGACACATCTATCAATGGATTTCATCACTGACTTACCTTTGTCTGCGGGTAAAACAGTTATCTTGGTAGTAGTAGACAGGTTTAGCAAAATGGTACACTTTATTGCGCTACCCGCACTTCCTAATGCTAAGACTCTTGCTCAGGTGTTTATCAGTGAAATCGTGAAGCTTCACGGGGTCCCTTCCGATGTGGTTTCGGATCGGGGAACCCAGTTTATTTCTAAGTTTTGGAAAGCTTTTTGTTCCCGTTTGGGGGTACACTTGTCCTTTTCCTCAGCTTTCCATCCTCAGTCGAATGGACAGACTGAGCGTACCAACCAAAACCTAGAAACATATTTAAGGTGTTTTGTGTCTGAAAACCAAGAGGTGTGGTCATCATATTTACCGTTAGCCGAGTTTGCCATAAATAATCGCTGTCAGGAATCCACTGGCAAGTCACCATTTCTTGGTGCATACGGTTTTCATCCCCAATTTTGTACTTTCAAAGAGGGGGGGTCTTCTGGGGTTCCCGAAGAGGAACGGTTTTCTTCATCTCTTTCATCGGTATGGCAGAAGGTGCAAGCTAACTTGAAAAATATGAGTGGTAAATATAAATGCATGGCCGATAAGAAACGGTCGCCAGGTCCGGACCTAGGAGTGAATGACTATGTGTGGTTGTCTACTAGGAATATTAAGTTGAAGGTTCCCTCTTGGAAACTGGGTCCTAGGTTCATTGGTCCTTATAAAATAGTAGCCGTCATTAACCCTGTGGCTTTTCGCCTGGAGCTACCTCAGACTTTTAAGATCCATAACGTCTTCCATAAGTCGTTACTCAAGAAGTATGTTCCACCTCTAGAACCATCACCGCTGCCACCTCCTCCTGTTATTGTGGATGGTAATCTGGAGTTTCAAATATCCAGAATTGTTGATTCTCGTCGGGTCCGCCGCTCTCTTCAGTATCTGGTGCATTGGAGGGGTTACGGTCCCGAGGAAAGAATGTGGGTTCCAGCGTCAGAGGTAAACGCCAACAGGTTAATTCAGGCTTTCCATGCCTCTCATCCTGAGAGACCTGGTCCTGAGTGTCCGGAGGCCCCTCGTGAAAGGGGGGGTACTGTCACGAGGGTGTCAAGAGCCACGTCTGACTCCGTTATACCCGGGGTCAGGAAGTCGCAGCGGGTGGCTGCGCGCTCTATGTCTAAAGATCACGTTGTTTCTTAGTGATTGTTTTCTGTGTTTGCCTTGCAATCCTTTTTGTCTCACTCAGGGATCCGTAGCTTCTCCTCCTCAGCTGTTTCTTGTCTGCCACTCCCAACCTCCTTATATTCTCCTCTCACACTTCTCTAGTTGCCAGTTATAGAGCTTCCTGCCTGGACATCTATACTGACCCACTGGAATTGTGAATCCTGGTTGTTGTTCCAGAGTGCTACCCTCCGGATCCCTGTTGGGCTTTTTGTTGTCTCCTGTTGTCGCCCACCTGGGATTATATGTTTAGTCTGTATTGTCTGTCCTCCCCTTGGTGTTTTCCTTTAGAGCTAGTGGTGCGGACTAGTGTTCCCACCGCCCTGTTCACTATCTAGGGCTCATCTTAGGGAAAACCAGGGTTTTAGGCACGTGATCGGCGTACGGGTGAGGAACCCGTCTAGGGACGTCAGGGCAGTCAGGTGCCAGCCGCAAGGTGAGTCAGGGGTCACCACCTTCCCTCTCACTTGGGCAGGGCCTTCCTCTTTCCCTCCCTCTGTGTCACGTATGTGATAGTCACGCCGATCGTGATAATAATAAACTAATCAGTAAATAAAAAATTGCAAAGGTGTTCATAGCTTTTAAACTGCAGTTGTAATGTAACCTGACATCATTTGCCACAAAACCCAACCCATTTTGCTTAATTTGTTTAAAAAGATATTCTCATAGAACCAGCATATTTCACACATGTCTTATTTCTCAATCCTGCACTGACATCCTGATTAAATACTTTCATGTTTTGCTATGCTTGAAATTTCTCATACTTCTGATGTGCTAATTAAAACACTTACAGAAATGATCAGTATATACGACAGCTGAGATGGCTGTATGATCAGTTTAAGGCCTCATGCACACGACTTTCAATGGGTCTGTGGAAAAATCGGAAAATGCACCGTTTTGCAGCCGAGGCCGTGATCCGTGTATCCTGTCCGTCAAAAAAATAAGACCTGTCCTATTTTTTTTGACGGACAACGGTTCACGGACCCATTCAAGTCAATGGGTCCGTGAAAGAACACGGATGCACACAAGATTGGCATCCGTGTCCGTGATCCGTGGCCGTAGGTTACTTTCATACAGACGGATCCGAAGATCCGTCTGCATAAAAGCTTTTTCAGATCTAAGTTTTCACTTCGTGAAAACTCATATCCGACAGTATATTCTAACACAGAGGCGTTCCCATGGTGATGGGGACGCTTCTAGTTAGAATACACTACAAACTGTGTACAAGACTGCCCCCTGCTGCCTGGCAGCACCCGATCTCTTACAGGGGGCCGTGATCAGCACAATTAACCCCTTCAGGTGCGGCACCTGAAGGGGTTAATTGTACTATCATATCCCCCTGTAAGAGATCAGGTCTGCCAGGCAGCAGGGGGCAGACCCCCCCCCCCCAGTTTGAATATCATTGGTGGCCAGTGCGGTCCCCCCCCTCCCTCCCTCTATTGTAATAATAGCTTGGTGGCCAGTGTGCGCCCCCCATCGGGCCCCCCTTCCTCCCTCTATTGTAATAAATCATTGGTAGCACAGTGCGCACCCCCATCGGCCCCCCCCCTTCCTCCCTCCCTCTATTGCAAAAAATCGTTGGTGGCACAGTGTGCGCCCCCCATCGGCCCCCCCTCCCTCTATAGCAGTAACAACATTAGTGGCCAGTGTGCGGCCTCCCATCTCCCCCCCCCCATCATTGGTGGCAGCGGAGTTCCGATCGGAGTCCCAGTTTAAGCGCTGGGGCTCCGATCGGTAACCATGGCAACCAGGACGCTACTGGGACTCCGATCGGAACTACGCTGCCACCAATGATCGGGGGGGGAGGGGGGATGGGAGGCCGCACACTGGCCACCAATGTTGTTACTGCTATAGAGGGAGGGGGGGCCGATAGGGGGTGCACACTGTGCCACCAACGATTTATTACAATAGAGGGAGGGAGGGGGGGCCGATGGGGGGCGCACACTGTGCCACCAACGATTTATTACAATAGAGGGAGGGAGGGGGGGCGATGGGGGGCGCAGACTGTACCACCAACGATTTGATACAATAGAGGGAGGGAGGGGGGGCGATGGGGGGCGCACACTGTGCCACCAACGATTTCTTACAATAGAGGGAGGGGGGGCCGCACTGGCCACCAATGATATTCAAACTGGGGAGGGGGGGTCTGCTGCCTGGCAGCCCTGATCTCTTACAGGGGGATATGATAGTACAATTAACCCCTTTAGGTGCGGCACCTGAGGAGTTAATTGTGCTGATCACGGCCCCCTGTAAGAGATCGGGTGCTGCCAGGCAGCAGGGGGCAGTCATGTACACAGTTTGTAGTATATTCTAACCTGAAGCGTCCCCATCACCATGGGAACGCCTCTGTGTTAGAATATACTGTCGGATCTGAGTTTCACGATGTAGCTCATATCCGACAGTATATTCTAACATAGAGGCGTTCCCATGGTGATGGGGACGCTTCAAGTTAAAATATACCATCGGATTGGAGAAAACTCCAATCCGATGGTATAAAAGAACTCCAGACTTTACATTGAAAGTCAATGGGGACGGATCCGTTTGAAATGGCACCATATTGTGTCAACGTCAAACGGATCCGTCCCCATTGACTTGCATTGTAATTCAGGACGGATCCGTTTGGCTCCGCACGGCCAGGTGGACACCAAAACGACTTTTTTTTCATGTCCGTGGATCCTCCAAAAATCAAGAAAGACCCACAGACGAAAAAACGGTCACGGATCACGGACCTACGGACCCCGTTTTTGCGGACCGTGAAAATAAACTGTCGTGTGCATGAGGCCTAATGTGTATGTGTTTAGATCCACAAAACAGCATTCAGAAGCTATGTTCATTTTAAGGGCTCCTGCATGCGACTGTATCCGTTTTTTGCGGTCTGCAAATCTTGGAGCCGCAAAACACGGATACTGGCAGAGAGCCTGCCACCATTTTTTTTAATTCTGCAGAAATGTCCTATCCTTGTCCACAAAACAGACAAAAATAGGACATGTTCTATTTTTTGTGGGGCCACGGATAGGCAGACAGAATTTGTTGTTGGTGTGTTGTCCGAATATTTTGCCGCCTCATTGAGATGAATGGGTCCGCATTTGATCTGGAAAAAAATGTGGATTGGATGTGGAGTAAATCTATGGCCGTGTGCATGAGCCCTAAGGCTGGTGTCACATGTGACTGATTAGCTGTGGATTTGCGTGGCAAATGCGTTGTACAGTACCAACAAAGTGGATGCGTACAACAGAAAGAGCTGGAGCCTTGCATATTTGAAATCCACAGCTTGTCAATTTATACAGTGCATTTCTCCCTTTGAAATGGGGCGGGTGAAATATGATGGCTTAGTCGCGATAAAAAATATATGTAATACATGCAATTTTGTTGCGTTCTTGCTGCGGAAGCACAGCAACATCTGTAGATTGCACTTGTGAACCCAGCTTAAAGCAAGAGACATGTAGCAGCAGCCGCATGTGGCTGAAAACCACGTCCATGGTGGGCACAGTTGTGAAATTGTCACAGATACCAGTTTTACCTGTAAAACCGCACAACTATTAACAATCAAGAACGAGAAGTAAAAATACGTATGTGGCTTTTCATTAAAAAAAGTATTCATTGGCCCAGATTGACTAATCCTAAAGAAGGCGCTAGCTTAGACCGACTGTCTAGCCCTGAACCAGATTTCTCACAGGGGTTCAGGGTGGATGATGAATCTAGTGCCAGGATAGACACTTTTCTCTCACTCAATACCAACTATTGGTTGGCTTTGAGGCAGATTTTTACTTAAAGGGACACTGAAAGGCCCAATAAGCATATTTATCTTTATATATGAATGCACAGGTCTTCTAATTTGTATTAAAAACATATTATAAGTATAACCCCCTTTCTACTGGGCATCCCGCGCATTCCAAGTAGAAAGCTATGGTATCTCGGAACGTCGGGGACAGCAGAAGCCACCCAGCGAAGTGAATATTGATGAGCTGGGTGGTGCTTCAAAATGGCGGTTTGGGCGCGGCTGGCTGGGCGCAAGTGAAGCTGAAACGCCGCCCCTTGGGCCGAAAAGAGCGATTCTATCAGGTTATAAAACATGAGTTTGCTGTATTTATAAGGTGGACAGGGGTTATACTTATATGTTTTTAATACACATTAGAAGACCTGTGCATACATATATATAGATAATTATGCTTATTGGGCCTGTCAGTGTCCCTTTAAGAATTGTGGTGCAAATTTTGGCGCATCTTAGGCCCTGCTCACTTTCATGTGAAGACCTGCCCCTTTCCGCTAAGCAGGTCAAGCAGTCGGAAAAAAGCGTAGAAACCCTACATGCACCAAATTGCAGTAATATGGACAGATGTTTGGTGCAGACACGTTAGTAAATCTGGGCCATAGAGTGTACCACTGGGGACTTCATCCTCATAGAATTAGTTGCATTCTTTTCTAAACAGTGCAATAAGAACTTACTTACAGTATACCCAAACATCTGATGCAGTTTTTGATGCCTTTTTTCTTAACAATACATGAATCCATATCAATGGAACAGTATCAGCCTACATTCACATCAGCCGCATCCCGGAACCGGCAGAGAACAACTTGCTGGAGTCCTCTGGATCTGGCATAGCTGGGTATTGCCGCGCATTGCTGGCTTAGTCTCTTTTGGACATTTTTCTGCTATCTATATAGGAGGTATTATCATTTGTGTTGACTGTTACACAACAACTTTTTTTTGTATTGTTTTAGGGATATAGTGCTGCTACAGTTCTACAAAAATGTGTTTGCTATGAATATTCAGTAAAAAAAAATACCCCTTTCTGCTGTCTCTTTAAATCTCATCCACTTTGTAGAATGCTGAACATTTTCCACATGCAATTCCGCACCACCCTACCTGCATCTTAGGCTGGGTTCCCATGTGACTGAATAGCTGCGGATTTGATGTTGCAGATTAAAGTGCGGCAAATCCTCAGCGTTGTATGGCACCGGCAAAGTGTGTGAGATTTTAGGAAACCTCATCCATGCGCTGCATACCAGAACTGCAATGTAAATTGCAGTGCAGATTTGAAATCTACAGAGTATCAATTTATGCTGCGGATCTCCCCAGCGGATTTCACCCTTTGTAAAGGAAAGGGTGAAGTTCACCTGCTTTTCCGTAAAATGCAATTCTTGTTGTGGTTTTTGCTGTGAAAACGCAACCAAAGCCGCAGCGTAGTTTTGAGCTGTATTTTCAGCCACGTGTGAACTTAGTTTTAGGGCTCATACACACGACCGTTGTTGTTTTGCGGTCCATTTTTCACGGATCCGTTGTTCCGTATCTCAGTTTTTTTTCCCTCTGATTTAAGTCCTCTTCTGTTATTCCACAAAACATATCCGTATGGTTTCCGTATGCGATCCGTTTTTTTTGCGGATCGGAAACGGAAACAGTAACTTATTAATCATCAAACACATGAGCAATATGTGCTGGGCATAGAATTTCTACAGTATGGATCGGCAAAATACGGATGACATATGGGTGTGTTCCGTGTGCGTTCCGTATTTTTTGTGGACCCATTGACTTGAATGGGACCTCCGACCGTGATTTGTGGACAATAAGGCTATATGCACACGACTGTGCCGTTTTTTTGCGGTCCGCAAACCGCAGATCCGCAAAAAGCAGCAAAAACTACGGCTCAGATGCGGACCCGAAAAACGGTCGTGTGCATGAGGCCTAATAGGACGTGCACTACGTTTTTGCGGAACGGAAATACGAAAATGGAACGTTGTTTTTGCGGACTCATTTGAGTGAATGGTTCCGCATACGGCCCGCAAAAAATATGGAACGGAAGCAGAAAGAAAATACGTTTGTGTGCATGAGCCCTAAATCTTTTTGAAGAAATACACTACAGCACTATTGTCTCTTAATACCGCTAAACCTCTCAGCTGACAGTAATGTTACATATACGAACAAACACTTCAAATGTGTGATTCAGAAAAAACAAACTCACAGAAGTAAAAATAGACGGGTAATGGTTTTAAGACTCCGTGTGACTGAAACTAGCTGCGAACAGTCAAGAAAAATAAATTACATAAACCAGATGGTTTTTGTTCTTTCGAGTGACATTGACATCTGATAAGAGGTACAGCTGCAAAACTGCATTAAGCAGGATGGGATGTTTGCTAAACATGTTTGATGATATCACACTGCATATTCACAAGGGTAAATGAAAAGGTATATTTCAAATTGTACATTTAGCTTAGTGACTATGGTAGGGAAATGCAGATAGGAAATGACTTAAAGGCAGAGGTGGATTGGTCATAGACCTTACAGGGAAATTTCCCGGTGGGCCGATGCCCTGGGGGCCGCCCAAGCGCCCCTCTATGCCATTGGCCAGGTACATAATGAGATCCCAGCGGTAATGAATGTTGTGAGAATCAGAAACTCATGTACCCGGCCAGCGACATGCCCTCCTGAGTGTCCCGCATCTCACCTCCTAAGTCCCTGCTCCATAACTTAATCAGAGACAAGTGGAGGAGGACAGAAATTGATGGCCTCAAAGGAAGGACAGCTTTTGGGGGAGCAGTATATTGTGCTATGGTATTGCTGGCCCTGCCTATTTGTGTTGCCCCGCCTTCTGTCAATTTGGACTCCGCTACAACATGGGGCCACTTTTAGAAGTTTCTTTTTCAGGGTCACTATAAGCTCCCAGTCCGTCCCTGATTAAAGGGGTTGTCCTCAAGATAGGTCATCAATATCAGATCAGCGGGGGTCCGACACTCTTCGTCTCAACCGCAGCAGTGATCAGGTGTAATTACATCTCGCTGTCCCATTCACTTCTATGGGACAGCTCCTTCCTGTTCAAGTGAATAGGAGGGAGCTGTGCCATTGAAGTGACTAGGGTGGCTTAGTTGTAATCAGGGGCGTAGCTAGAACTAACTGGGCCCCATAGCAAATTTTTGTATGGGCCCCCCAACTTAATGTACATACGCATACACGTACTCATCACATACATGGACGCACTCATACATGCGCTCACCACATACATGGACACACTCATACATACGCTCACCACATACATGGACGCCTTCATACATGCGCTCACCACATACATGGATGCATTCATACACATGCTAACCACCACATACATAGACGCACTCATACATGCGGTCACCACATACATAGAGGCACTCATACATGCGGTCACCACATACATGGATGCACTCATACATGCACTCACCACATACATCGATGCACTCATAAACACACTCACCCCATACATGGACACACTGATACATGCACTCACCACATACATAGATGCGTTCACCACATACATGTGCTCACCACATATAGACGCACTCATACACACGGTGACCACATGCATGCAGCCCGCCTGCTCTACACTAGCTTTGTGCTGGGGGCGAGGATTGATTCCATGACGCTCTGCTATTGGCTAGTAGCAAGTGTCATAGGAAGCTGCCAGCCAATAGAAAATAAAAAGCAGTACTGGCAAGAGCTGTGCCAGTACTGCGGATACCAGAGTAAGAATGGCCAAAGGAGGAGGAGACAGCAATTTGCTGCGGGTAAGGGAGCCCATCGAGTCCCCACGCTGCTGTGGAGGGGACTCGATGGGTGACAAGGTAGCCCGATGCCGTGCAGAGTCTGCCCAATGCCTTGCACGGCATCGGGACCTGCCTTCTACGGGTGCTGAGGAGATCCAGCCTCAGGCTGGGTCTCCTAGGCAACCTGTTAGTGTATGACTCAGAGTCATACACTAACAGGCAATGCATTACAATACAGATGTATTGTAATGCATTGAGGAGGGGATCAGACCCCCAAAAGTGGAAGTCCTAGAGTGGGACATAAATAAAGTTTTAAAAAAAAGTGTTTTTAATAAAAAAAATAGTTTTCATAATAAAAAATTGAAAATAAAGGAAAAACACACATATTAGGTATCGCCGCGTCCGCAACAACCGACTCTATAAATATATCATATGATCCACCCTGTTCGATAAACACCATAAAAAAATTAAATAAAAACTGTGTAAAAAAAAGCCATTTTTGTCACCTTACATCACAAAAAGTGCAACACCAAGCGATCAAACAGCCGTATTTTGAACAAAATTGTACCAATAAAACCGTCACCTCAACCCGCAAAAAATGAGACCCTACATAAGAAAATCTCTCAAAAACAAAACTATAGCTCTCAGAACATGGAGACACTAAAACATATTTCTTTCCAAATATGCTATTATTGTGTTAGAATGAAATAAATAAAAAAAGTATACATATTAGGTATCTCCGTGTCCGTAACAACCAGCTCTATAAAAATATCACATGACCTAACCCCTCAGGTGAACACCGTAAAAAATAAAAATAAAAACTGTGTAAAAAAAAAGCCATTTTTGTCACCTTACATCACAAAAAGTGCAACTACAAGTGATCAAAAAAGCGTATGTCCCTCAAAATGGTACCAATAAAACTATCACCTCAGACCCTACCTAAGACAATCGATCAAAAAATAAAAAAGACTATGGAGACACTAATACATCATTTTTTTGGTTTCAAAAATACTATTATTGTGTAAAACTTAAAGAAAAAGTATACATATTAGGTATTACCATGTTCGTAACGATCTGTTCTATAAAAATATCACATGACCTAACTCCTCAGGTGAACTCTGTAAAAATAAATGAAAAAAACTGCCACAATTAACAATTTTTGGATCATCTTGCCCCATAAAGTGTAATAATGAATGATCAAAAAATCATATGTACCCAAAAATGGTACCAATAAAACTTGCACCTTATCCCCTAGTTTCCAAAATGGGGTCACTTTTTGGGAGTTTCTACTGTAAGGGTGCATCAGGGGGCTTCCAATGGGTCATGGCATCTAAAAACCAGGTCAGCAAAATATGCCTTACAAAAACCATATGGCGTTTATTTTCTTCTGCACCCTGCTGTGTGCTCTTACATCAGTTTACAACCACATGTGGTGTGTTTCTGTAAACCACTGAATCAGGGTAATAAATATTGAGTTTTGTTTGGCTGTTAACCCTTGATGTGTTAAAGAAAAAAATGGATTAAAATGGAAAATCTGCTAAAAAAGTGAAATTTAGAAATGTCATCTCCATTTTCCTTTAATTCTTTTGGAAAACCTAAAAGGTTAACAAAGTTTGTAAAATCAGGTTTGAGTAACTTGAGGGGTGTAGTTTCTACAATGGGGTCATTTATGGGGGGTTTCTACTATGTAAGCCTCACAAAGTGACTTCAGACCTGAAATGGTCCTTAAAAAGTGGGTTTGGGAAATGTTCTTAAACATTTTCTAAGCCTTTTAACATCCTAAAAAAATAAAATGACATTTACAAAATGATGCAAACATAAAGTAGACATATGGGGAATGTTAAGTAATAAATATTATAATTTTATGAGGTATCACTTTCTGTTTTAAAGGCATAGAAATAGAAATTTAGAAAATTGAGAAGTTTGAGTAAATTTGGGATTTTTTTTATAAATAAAGGTAAAATATATTGACTCAAATTTATGACTATCACGAAGTACAATGTGTCATGAGAAACAATCTCAGAATGGCTTGGATAAATAAAAGTGTTTCAAAGCTATTACCACATAAAGTGACACATGTCAGATTTGCAAAAAATGACCTGGGCAGAAGGGCGAAAACTGGCCCGGGATTAATATATGAACCTACTTAAATAATGATATTATTTTATTATTTGGAGCAGTGCACGAACAGTTGCTGTTCCGGAAACTGAGCCTCCGTGCTTCTGCCGCTACTGGGAGCACAGTCACAGGTGCGAGTTTATCAGGGCTGGCCGAGATTTATGGCCCTGTCAATCAAGTGTCGAGGGTAGTGCCCTCAGCTTCGGGGACACCCTCTTGCACATGTATAACTCTGGTTGATGAAACGCATCAATTTATATGAATCGATTTGCTCATTACTATTAATAAATAATACCACTGTACCAGGACTAAATATTACCACTATACAGTCGTCAAATATTATCTTCATACTGCTGCCGAACAAAACACATTATACCAGGGGTCAGTAACCTCCGGCACTCTAGGTGTTGTAAAACTACAACTACCAGAATGCACACTTGCTTGTCTGTTTTCGGAACTCCCAAATAAGTTATTTACGCATGCTGGGTGTGGCAATTTCTCCTCTTATCAGGTCCCCCCCAAACTAACATTCCCTATCTTGAGAGACTTCCATGGGCAGCATGTAATCTGATCCTTTACTTAGCTGACAGTCCATCTTGATCACTTACAGTAAGTAGGAGAATGTTAGTTTGGGGGGTTGAGGAAAAGAGCCCAATAAATGGAGAAAGAGACAAAAAGTTTCTTATATTCACCTGCACTATTGATTAATGCAAAGTTGTGTGACAAGTTAGAGACTGTTTAATTCACAGAAAACCCCTTTAAATCCCATAATTAACAGGTGATATTTCTCTGATTGTAGCCATTCACTTTTCCTACCTTTTCCGTTTGACCCAGACCGTCATGAAATCTTCCTAATGCCAGAGTTTGCTGCCCAGCCATCTTTAGTGCCTCACTTTTCTGGCACCCTTTCCACCTTTCACCACCTACACAAACTCCCCATCCTGCGGCCCCCCACTTCTGTGCTTATTGCTGTCCATTTGACCATATCACTGTACATGCTGTGTTGCTCAGTGCCCCAAAATACAGTTCTTCAGAAATAATATAGTCAGATCTAAAGTTACCCCAAGAAATAGTGCCACACCAGCAATACCCCTGAAAGTACAGTTCAAACCTGTTGATTGACAAAGTGGTTCCACACATATTACCGTAAGTGGCCCAGAAAGTCTTTTCCCAATCCATAGGCAAATTCTTCAAGTAAGCAACTTTTTATTTTTATCTGTATGTAGTTACAAATGTTACTGTTCTCTGCCATTTAAGCACATGATACCTTATCACGAGGAAAAAACATAACTTAGGCCTCTTTCACACTTGCGTTGTCCGGATCCGGCGTGTACTCCACTTGCCGGAATTACACGCCGGATCCGGAAAAACGCAAGTGTACTGAAAGCATTTGAAGACGGATCCGTCTTCACAATGCATTCAGTGTTACTATGGCACCCAGGACGCTATTAAAGTCCTGGTTGCCATAGTAGGAACGGGGAGCGGGGGAGCGGTATACTTACAGTCCGCGCGGCTCCCGGGGCGCTCCAGAGTGACGTCAGAGCGCCCCATGCGCATGGATGACGTGCCATGCGATCACGTGATCCATGCGCTTGGGGCGCCCTGACCCCACTCTGGAGCGCCCCGGGAGCCGCACGGAGGGTAAGTATGCTGCTCCCCCGCTCCCCGCTACACTTTACCATGGCTGCCAGGACTTTAGTGTCCCGGCAGCCATGGTAACCATTGAAAAAAAGCTAAACGTCGGATCCGGCAATGCGCCAAAACGACGTTTAGCTCAAGGCCGGATCCGGATCAATGCCTTTCAATGGGCATTAATTCCGGATCCGGCCTTGCGGCAAGTCTTCAGGATTTTTGGCCGGAGCAAAAAGCACAGCATGCTGCGGTATTTTCTCCGGCCAAAAAACGTTCCGTTCCGGAACTGAAGACATCCTGATGCATACTGAACGGATTTCTCTCCATTCAGAATGCATTAGGATAAAACTGATCAGGATTCTTCCGGCATAGAGCCCCGACGACGGAACTCTATGCCGGAAGAAAAGAACGCAGATGTGAAAGAGCCCTTAGATAACCCCAGTTTATTCATAAAAACTCCTATAAGGTTAGTTGCACATTTGTGGCGGAGGTTCCGCTTAGGTCCTCCATTCCAGATTCCTGTAAAATAGCAGGTAGGATGGTGGAATCAGAAAATAAATCCAATGGACCCCATTACAGTCAATGGGACCCATGGAGTGCTATTGCTGTCCGAAAAATTTAGGGCTTCTTTATTTTTTTGTATACTTCTTTTCTGTTCCTGTAAAGGAACAGCAAAATAGATAAAGGGGTTGTCCGAGTTATATAACAAAAATAAAGCACTGCAAATGTCATGGTCAGCAATATATGTATAAGCTAAGCAAGTTTTAGGCAAAATAAATTATATTTACTCATTTACCTAGTTCGATTCTGGCCCTTTGTTGACATGCAGTTGCAGAGCTGGGCGGTGTAGCAATAATGTCTGAGGTTTTCCTCATGAATATTTGTGGGTGTCAACAAAGACTGCTTTTCCCCCTTACCCTGTTCTGCAAAGGAAGTGAATAAAAGTGATGCCCTGCCTGATGGGATACTCGTGTAGGACTACAAGTCCCAGCTGTACAGTACAATGTAATTGCTGATTCACATGGGATATTCCCCCTACCTGTTCTAGTGCAATGCTCTGCAGATGCCTTTCTCACAGCCGGCAGAAGAATACAGTACAGTACAGTCTTTGTCAGCTCTGTGTTTTTAGGGTGAGGAGGGAGGGAGGATCCTGTGCACACCATTTGTCTCTTCGGTGCCTGGAGAAGAGGAAACTCTGCAGCTGCTCAGCACCTGAGGCAGAGCCTCCAGCCCTCAACCTGTGCTGCTGATGGTAAAAGAGGTTAAACTTTGCTGAAGAATCTAGTGGGAGGGGAGACAGCTCAGCCAGCAGATCCAGCAAGTGAAGGGGTCATGGCTTATCTCTCCAACCAGCAAAGCCTTCAAAGTGACATCATTAGAGCAGGGAAAGAAGCAGACATCATAGAGACACAGAGTCATGTGACACTCTAGCGCTAACACACTAACTAGGAGCAGGGGTGCACCACCAATGAGGCCAGTAGAGGTGACCACCTCAGGCAGCACAGGTAGGGGCACGAGAGGGGCAGCACAAGGGCCATGGGCTGAAGGGAAGGGGTTAGGTTAAGAAATTGGCATTGGGGAGGAAGGGGTGTTTTTTTTTAGTTTTCGCCTCAGGCAGCAGAAAGGCTAGATGAACCCTGACTTGGAAAACAAGGCTACTGAAGATGAATTAAGTGAATTGAAAACCCCTTACATTTGCTTAGTTAGAAACATACAAAGAACACAAAAAATAACTTGGACAACCTCTTTAATATAATGCATGATTTACAGACAATTCTATTCCCTATGTTATTTCTTCAATGAATAATCTACTTTTGGTACTTTTCATGCATAAATGTTTTCAGTAAATCCATTTGAGAGGAAATAGTTATTATGTTCTTAACCAAATCACCAGCACAAAAACATAATTTTGATTGAACAGCCCCTATTAGAAGAAAGTCAGCTGAGGCAACACGACATAACGCATGCTATTATTGGAATAATGAATCACATAATGCTTCCTGTAAGAAACAGCCTCTTTCAAATTACCTTTGTGCATTTTTGTAATCAGCAAATGGCAGAGCTTAGTAAATAAATGTTCATGAAAAAAAGACTTGTATTTTATAACTTGACTGGAAAAACATTAACCTCTTTATCTTACATACATCCTGTATATAATTCACACAGAGAAAAGCATGGCCTGTGTAGGCTACAATACACAATTCTGACAATCATGAAAATGTAAAAGTTTATCCACTTTACAAAATCAATTTTCATATGCCCTATCAGGGAACTAAGAGAGGGGTCTTCTGTTTAATGAACATTACATAGTAACATTGTACGCTTGAAAAAAGACATATGTCTATAAGTTCAACCAAAGGATGGTTGGGGATATGAATTAATGGGAGAGGGTATTCTGTAATGGTATTCACCTATCAACCCCCATTTTCCTAATGGCACACCTACAAATGATCTGAGGTTGGACTTTAAGGGGTATCCCATCTCAGACACTGTGGGCATATCACTAGGATATGCCCCCAAAGTCTGACAGGTGTGGGACCCACACATAGGTCCTCAGCGGTGGGACCCACACATATCAGACATTGGGGGCATATCCTAGCAATAGGCTCTCAATGTTGGAGATAAGAATACTACTTTAACTACCTCAGCTCCCCTAGCTTAAACCCCCTTAATGACCAGACTACTTTTTACAATTCTGCACTACACTACTTTCACGGATTATTGCTCGGTCATACAACTTACCACCCAAATGAATTTTACCTCCTTTTCTTCTCACTAATAGAGCTTTCATTTGGTGGTATTTCATTGCTGCTGACATTTTTACATTTTTTTTATATTAATCAAAATTTACCGAAATTTATTCCAAAAAATGACATTTTTCACTTTCGGTTGTATTTTTTTTTTTTTAAACTACATTTCTATATAAATTTTTCTCAAAATTTATTGTTCTACATGTCTTTAATAAAAAAATGCAATAAGTGTATATTTATTGGTTTGGGTAAAAGTTATAGCGTTTACAAACTATGGTACAAAAATGTGAATTTCCGCATTTTTAGGCAGCTCTGACTTTCTGAGCACCTGTCATGTTTCCTGAGGTTCTACAATGCCCATACAGTAGAAACACCCCACAAATGACCCCATTTCGGAAAGTAGACACCCTAGGGAAAGTAGACACCCACATGTGACCTCATTTTGGAAAGTACCCCAAGGTATTCCGTGAGGGGCATGGCGAGTTCCTAGAATATATATTTTTTTGGCACAAGTTAGCGTAAAATGATTTTGTAAGAGAAAAAAATAATAATAAATCATTTTCCGCTAACTTGTGCCAAAAAAAAAATATTCTAGGAACTCGCCATGCCCCTCACGGAATACTTTGGGGTGTCTACTTTCCAAAATGGGGTCACTTGTGGGTTATTTATACTGCCCTGGCATTTTAGGGGCCCTAAAGCGTGAGAAGTCTGGAATATAAATGTCTAAAAAATTTTAAGCATTTGGATTCCGTGAGGGGTATGGTGAGTTCATGTGAGATTTTATTTTTTGTCACAAGTTAGTGGAATATGAGACTTTGTAAGAAAAAACAAAAAAAAATATCAATTTCCGCTAACTTGTGCCCAAAAAAATAAATTCTTCTATGAACTCGCCATGCCCCTCAAAAGTGATCTTTTTATAGCGCTGCAGCGATTTTACGGTGTTTTTGCAGTGATCAGAAATTTTTTATTTCTGTCACTGCGGTGGGGCGGACTGAACGCAAGTGTGCGCACAAGATCAGGTCTGATCGGGCGAACACTGCGTTTTTTGTAGAGCCTATAGAACATGTCCTATTCTTGTCCGCAATTGCGGACAAGAAAAGGCATTTTCTATATAGTTCTGGCAATGTGCGGATCCGCGATGTCCGTGTTTTGCGGATCAGCCGATCCGTGGATCCGCAAAACACATACGGACATCTGAATGGAGCCTTACAGGGGGGTGATCAATAACAGGGGGGTGATCAGGGAGTCTATATGGGGTGATCAGGGGTTAATAAGGGGTTAATAAGTGACAGGGGGGGGGTGTAGTGTAGTGGTGCTTGGTGCTACTTATTACAGAGATGCCTGTGTCCTCTGGTGGTCGATCCAAGCAAAAGGGACCACCAGAGGACCAGGTAGCAGGTATATCAGACGCTGTTAACAAAACAGCATCTGATATACCTTTCAAGGGTTAAAAAAATCGCATCTACAGCCTGCCAGTGAATGATTGCCGCTGGCAGGCTGTAGATCCACTCGTTTACCTCCCGATCCTGTGAACGCGCGCTCCTGTGTGCGCGCGTTCACAGGAAATCTTGCGTCTCGCGAGATGACGCGCCGGCGCGTCAAGGAGGAACAGATCGGCCGCCGCCAGAATGCAATCCTGCGTTAGGCGGTCCGGAGGCGGTTAAAGGGCACCAGGCTGCCATAGCAACCCATGGGAACCCCACAATTTGACCACAGAGGGTCTGATCAGTATCTAATTTGTCAGATGCCAAAATCGCTATTGACAACGACATCTGAGGGGTTAAATGACTGGAATTGGTGTTATACCAGTCATTACCAGGGGTTGTCTGCTGCATTAAACACCTGGCACCGTTCATTTATGCAGTGGGCTCAGTTTGTGAACCCACTCAATACATATGCCATGTGGGTATGATGGATATATCCATCACATAGAGAGGTTAATGTTCTTTTTAAAGGGCTTCTGTCATCAGAAAGATCCTTATTAAACTGGACTTAAGATATGTGCTAATGTCAACTTAATCTTTGTCCCATCCTTCTATGTGAAGAATTAACTTTTATTTTATGCAAATGAGCCTTTAGGAGCAATGGGGGTGTTGCCACTGCTCCTAGAGGCTCTGTTCTCACTCCTCTCGCTGCACCTTCATCATGTTGATTGACAGGGCCAGGCAGTTTTCAAATTATGTTTGTGAATAACGACCCCAAATACCAACACATGCCTCAATTTAAGGGGACAAGCCAAAATTATCGGTAGCACTTAATCATTAGGAATTGCCGTATTTTTCGCTTTATAAGACCCTTTTTTCCCCCAAAAGTGGGGGAAAATGGCAGTGCATCTTATAAAGTGAATACAAATTCCATTATGGAACTGCTCATGTATGCAGGAGGCAAGCACTGCTAGCGCTGGTCGTACTCGCCACTCCCTGGTGTTCTTCTGGGCCCCGTGCTGCACTGTATTCAGTGTCAGGACGTAGTACACGTAGGCGCGCACACGTCCTGACGCTGTGCGTTGTCGGGTCCCTGTACAGAGCAGGGCCTGAAAGAAGAGCAGGAAGCAGTGGGTACCACAGGGGTCAGTGTTGGGCCCTATTCTCTTCAATATATTTATTAATGATCTTGTAGAAGGCTTGCATAGTAAAATATACATTTTTGCAAATGACACTAAACTGTGTAAAGTAATTAACACTGAAGAGGACAGTATACTACTACAGAGGGATCTGGATAGATTGGAGGCTTGGGCAGATAAGTGGCAGATGAGGTTTAACACTGACAAATGTAAAGTTATGCACATGGGAAGGAATAAGTCCAATAAGATAATGGGTTGCAACAAAAGGGACATAGATGCCCGTGATGAGAACATAGTCCTACCACTTTACAAATCATTAGTCAGACCACACATGGAGTACTGTGTACAGTTCTGGGCTCCTGTGAACAAAGCAGACATAGTAGAGCTGGAGAGGGTCCAGAGAAGGGCAACTAAAGTAATAACTGGAATGGGGCAACTACAGTACCCTGAAAGATTATCAAAAACAGGGTTATTCACTTTATAAAAAAGACGACTGAGGGGAGATATTATAACTATGTATAAATATATCAGGGTTCAGTACAGATATCTATCTCATCATCTAGAGAGGGGTCGATTATCCAGGGAGTTAGTCTGATTGCCTGATTGGAGTCGGGAAGGAATTTTTTATTCCCCTAAAGTGAGGAAAATTGGCTTCTACCTCACAGTTTTTTTTTGCCTTCCTCTGGATCAACTTGCAGGAAAACAGGCCGAACTGGATGGACAGATGTATTTTTTCAGCCTTATAAACTATGTTACTTTGTTACAGTGAGTACAGGAAAAGTACGCCGTCAGAGCAGGAGAGGTACAGATGCAGCCGAGCTAAAGTTGATAGTTAACGCATTAAGTAAAGAATGTCAAGAAAAAGATAACTAACTTTTCAATGTCACCAAAATAACACTGTGCCATGTGTTACCAGAGTCAAGTTTAGCTTGGCTACATCTGTAAGTTCATTTTTTTTTTAAGTTTGATCTAAATTCTGATACAGATTGAGGGGTAGTGATCTGAGTTCTGATACAGATTGAGAAGCCTGTCCTGAGGTCTGATAAAGATTGAGGGGTCTGATCTGAGGTCTGATACAGATTGAGGGGTCTGATCTGAGTTCTGATACAGATTGAGAAGTCTGATCTGAGGTCGGATACAAATTGAGGGGTCTGATCTGAGGTCTGATACAGATTGAGGGGTCTGATCTGAGTTCTGATACAGATTGAGAAGTCTGATCTGAGGTCGGATACAAATTGAGGGGTCTGATCTGAGGTCTGATACAGATAGGGGTCTGATCTGAGGTCTGATACAGATTGAGGGGTCTGGTCTGAGGTCTGATAAATATTGTGGGTCTGATTTGGGTGTGTGATTAAGACTGAGGGGTCTGAACTGAGGTCCTATGAAGATTGGAGGTCAAATCTGGGGTCTGATTTAAAAATATTTTTCCTCTTCTAAACCCTAGGTGTATCTTACAATCAGAGGTGGGACGCCCACCGATTTGACATTGATTGTATGCCCCAGATGGGCCAGCCCCTATTGCAACCTTAGAAAAATCTGCTTCCGTCTCCACCTGAAAATGGTCCTTTACTGAAAGAGGTCTGAAGCCATGGAATGCTTTACTTCAGTATATGGTCTTATAAAAAAGAAAAAAAAAGAAAACTGCTTTACATATCCGTTGAATAATGATCCAGCATAATCACCACTGAGATTCAATAGGAATCTTTCACTTTTAGAGGACGCTACATGATACAAAATATTACAACAAAATTACCCTTGCTTGTTGGGAGTATATGACATAATCAGGATGTGAACATTTCCTTAATGACCTCACTGTTTTATTAAGCAAATAACAATGCCCCGATCCATTCTCCCTTGCTGAAACTTGGCATTAGGTTTTTTGCCGTGGGAATTAATAAGTCCTTTATAAAACCCATTTCTCTGGGGTGAAGTGCGGTTGTTTTCTTCATGGAAGTGTTGTGCTGGAAGTCCTTGTTGCCACACAAGGGCCTTCACTTTGCATCATTCATCATAAGAAACATTTGAGATACATTACTGTGGGGAAAGAAGGAATGACGAAAGGGAACTATACCACTCAGACAGTCTGCAGAGCCACGTATAAAATCCTTGTAGAAATTTTTAGCAAATGTAACCAAATTATTAGCAAATCTCTAGGGGTAAATTAACACAAGGATCATTATACAAATGAAGCAACATATCCAGCTGCTAGTCAGTGATGAGGCCAAACACGGGAATGTAACATAAAATGAAATGCAATCGTGAAAGTCTATAGGAATTTTCTCTAGTGACTAATTGCCCGTAGTATCCATAGGCTAGGTATCAGGCAGAGCAACGACAATAAAGGGGGTCCATTTCCACTCAGACATAGGTGCAATTAGAGATGATGAGGTTTTATCCTTGCTGGGTTCTTTATCCCCTTTCTGCAGCATTACTGTACTGTGACATCATGTGTTTTTCTTCCGATTATATGAAGTCACAGTGTATATGATGACCTTTCTTGTTGGCAATATTCCTGTGCTACGATATCATAGTTTGATGTTCACTGTACTGTGACATCCCAGTATCAGAGCTGCCATCAGAAATTTTGGGGCCCCTTACACAGCTCAAGGCCTGGGCCCCCCCTCCTACCCTTCAGAATTCGTCCTGACTCCACCTCCCCTCCACCCCCAAGGACCTACCCCCAATTTCATTATTTTTTTACAACTACAAAGACAGTAAAAAGTGATAATCAGCGATTTCAGTAAGGAATTAATTTTTGACCAAATAATATGAAGCCTGCTACCACGACAAGGTAGACTCTTTTAAGCAGGACCCTCCACTAACACTAACTACACTACCTGTTCTAATCTGCCCTAGCAATCTTCCCCTGGCACATTTAAGAAAAAACACCTTAAAAGCACAAGGTTTACTGTTACAGTGTTATGGAGGGGGATCTGTGGATGACACTGTTATGGAGGGGGATCTGTGGGTGACACTGTTATGGAGGGGGATCTGTGGATGACACTGTTATGGAGGGGGATCTGTGGATGACACTGTTATGGGGGGAATCTGTGGATGAGACACTGTTATGGGGGAATCTGTGGATGACACACTGTTATGGGGGGAATCTGTGGATGACACACTGTTATGGGGGAATCTGTGGATGACACTGTTATGAGGGATCTGTGGATGACACACTGTTATGGGGGGAATCTGTGGATAACGAACACTGTTATGGGGATCTGTGGATGACACTGTTATGGGGGATCTGTGGATGACACTGTTATGGGGGATCTGTGGATGACACTGTTATGGGGGATCTGTGGATGACACACTGTTATGGGGGATCTGTGGATGACACACTGTTATGGGGGATCTGTGGATGACACACTGTTATGGGGGATCTGTGGATGACACACTGTTATGTGGATCTGTGGATGACACACTGTTATGAGGAATCTGTGGATGACGAACACTGTTATGGGGATCTGTGGATGACACTGTTATGGGGATCTGTGGATGACACACTGTTATGGGGGATCTGTGGATGACACACTGTTATGGGGGATCTGTGGATGACACACTGTTATGGGGGATCTGTGGATGACACACTGTTATGGGGGATCTGTGGATGACACACTGTTATGGGGGATCTGTGGATGACGAACACTGTTATGGGAGATCTGTGGATGACACAGTGTTATGGGGGATCTGTGGATGACACACTGTTATGGGGGATCTGTGGATGACACACTGTTATGGGGGATCTGTGGATGACACACTGTTATGGGGGATCTGTGGATGACGAACACTGTTATGGGGGATCTGTGGATGACACACTGTTATGGGGGATCTGTGGATGACACTTTTATGGGGGATCTGTGGATGACACTCAACCACTCTCAAACCCAACTGGTCAAACTTTTTAAATGGATCCAAAACACAATATGCACAATAACACACCCACCCCCTCCAACACTTAATTAACCCCTTCATGGCCTAAACATTTTTTTTCAAAGCAGAACACAAAGCTAAATAGAGCTGGGTGGGCTGGCAAGGGAGGGGTTAATAACAATAAATGATGGAGGATCCTGGCCCTGTGGGATAATCCAGAAAACAGCTTTGCATTTTACCCCCGAGCAAAGACCACACAACATAGAGCTGCCGAGCCAAGTAGACAACATAAGGATCAATGTGAAAATAAATAATTTGGAGCCTTTGAAATAGCTCAGCTCAGTATGCGGCATAGGCTACTTTCACACTGCCGTTTCTGGGTCCGCCTGTGAGATCTGTTTCAGAGATCTCACAAGCGGCCCCAAACAGATCAGTTTTGCCCCAATGCATTCAGAATGGATAAGGATCCGTTTAGAATGCATCCGTTTAGCTCCGTTCCGCCTCCATTCTGCTATGGAGGCGGACACCAAAACGCTGCTTGCAGTCGGATCTTTAGATTCTTTTAACCTGTGACTCATTTGATTCTTAGACTCTGTGTACTGTGTGATTCTTAGACTCAGACTCAGAGCTGCTAGTGCTTGCCTTTCCTCAGCTCTGATTGGTTGGTGGGTGGGGAGGGGAGGGGCTGGCAGAAGAAGCTTCCACTCTAGGATC
The DNA here is from genome assembly GCF_014858855.1 of Bufo gargarizans. NCBI lineage: Eukaryota > Metazoa > Chordata > Amphibia > Anura > Bufonidae > Bufo > Bufo gargarizans. The sequence goes on along the minus strand of NC_058084.1, from coordinate 390,966,003 downwards.
AGATTACACTCCTCCCGAGCCCCTCCCCTCCCTGCTGCCAGCGGCTCTGCTATTGTGTGCTGGGTCAGACTGAGCTGTTTCACTCGGATCCGCTCAGTCAGAGGAATCGACTCCTCCGGTTCAGTGAACTGAATCGATTCAAATGAATGATTCGTTCATGAACCGGACATCACTAGCAAGGAATAATTAATTGCCCCCCTCTAGCGATGCGATAAAGTTCAACTCAAGTCACTGACAAATGGGAGGGGGAAAAAAATATTAAAAAATATAAAAAACATTTTTTTTTTTTTTTTTTGGGGAACTGGCTGGGCCCCCCCCAGGGTCTGGGCCCCTTACTGGGGTATTGGCTGTACCCCCCTGATGGCGGCCCTGCCCAGTATGTATAGTTACTGTGCTGTAACTTCACTGATTACATTATGCCTGGGATGTAACATCTCTGTACACATTACCCCACTATTATAACATCACTGTGTGCATTATTCCTGTGCATTATGGACCCTTTACACAAACCAACTTTGGAGACAATTATTGTGAGCAAACTTTTTGTTTCCGATAATTGCCAGTTTGTCAGAGTGGTGAAAGCTGCATTTACTGTACATGCTGCAATCATCTCCTCTGTATGGGGACGAGCGATCACTACAGCGATTGCTTGTCCCCATAAAGACTTGTTGTTTCTGGGCATCTTATCATTATTTCCATAGGATGATCTGCCCCCTAGAAAAAATGATTTTGGTGTCCGCATTCTTACACCCAGTCAACAAACGTTTACTCGTTCATTGAGTAATCGGTGGCACTTTTACACAGGCCAGTTATGTGGAACCAGTGTTCATAAGAAAGTTGATTCCCTAAAATAAGTCCAAAAAAAAAACCAGCCCTGGGGCCTTTAGGCAAACTTAGCCCAAAAATCATAAAGGGTCCTTTAGGCAAACTAAAATAATACACTGCTGATAATTTTTGAGCACCTGCTTAACCTTCAGGTCCCTCTGATACTCACACAGGTGCAGTACAGCAAAGATATTCTCCACTAGAGACATTGCTTCTCTGGAATGTTACAATACACGGACAAGGAGGTACAGTGAGCCAAACAGACTACAATACTGGATCATACTGCAGATCTGATTTGCAGTCCATGTGTAGTATCACAGACTTGGGGATACTACAGTTGTAAATCGTTATGCATTGTTTTTTATGTATATGGACGTTTGTACTAGCATGTGGATGGCAAATGTTGGCACAGAACAGGGTCAACGACCCTGTTCCTCCCCTCTTGGTAGGAGTGGGCTGGTCCTGCTTCCTGCCAGGAGGATGGAGTTCCTGTTGAGAGACAGAGGAGAGAGGACGCTTACTGCAGAGCTCCTGCTCCTAAATAGGATTTTTCACAGAGCTCTGCTTACTCCAAGCCTCAAGTGAAGTCTTGAGATCCTAGACAGCAGAGTGAACTGCTACAACCAGCATTAAAGACACTGCTGAAAGGTGAAGGACTATTGCTAAGACACCCATCACCATGGACGTTACTAGGCAAGTACCTAAATTGCTGCCACCCAAACTGCCTCCTTAATCTTTACTGGTGCTAGAGAAGATTTGCACTAAGATTTGCTGCTATTGAATGTATGTTGCCCTTCGTTACGCTTGGTTTTTTGCCTCATTCTTCAATACTACTCTTCACCGATCCACAAGGAGCAAAGGCCTGACACTGACACAAAACTTCATCAGGGACACTACCACTCCCATCCTCTGCACCGGCCCCTCCGGAGCTCGCAGCACATGTGCCTCCATACATTATAGGTGTTTACAAGTAGGTATGTGATATTTATTGTACAGTTTTACAGCCTATTCAACAAATAATCAGTAGTCAGTAATTGGGGCCATTGCTAATGGATGGATATACAATATACATAAGGAGGTTTGGAACTAAGTGAACGCAGGCTGGCCTAATGACTCCCTATACACAACCCTGGGACAATATAGGAACAAAGGGGACCCATTTAAAAAAAAATATATAGTATAAACTTGCATTAGCACTTTTATTCAAATGTGGTCCTGTAATGAGACACCACTTATGTAAGTTGCTGAAATATTTCCCTCCTAGATACAGTATTCTACCATCAACTGTGAGTGATATTATTGCATAGTGGAAGCATTTAAGAACTACAGCAGCTCAGCCATGAATGAAGACCACATAAAGTTACAGAGCGGGGCCACCGAGTGCTGAGGAGCCTAGTGCGTAATTGTTCCCAATGCTCTGCTGGTTCTATAACTGGAGAGTCCAAACTGCCTCTGGCATTAACATCAGTACAATAACTGTTCACTGGGAGCTTCATGACATTGGGTCTAGTGACCGAGCAGCTGCATGGAAGCACAATGCCAGGTGTAGGATGGAGTGGTGTAAAGCACCACAGCACAATCTGCCACCCAGAAATGATGATTTAGGTGACTGCATCAGTGATCCTTTAAGTGAGGCAAACAATTGTTCATTGGGTGATTGACAGCACGTTTACAAGGAATGTTTCTTCCCAATAATTGCCCCCATTGTAAAGGAGCCACTAGTTCTCCCTTACACCATGTGCTCTCCTTGTCTTATAGGGCTGTGGCACACTGCCCCATGCTATCTTCCTCAAGCTGTACTTGGCACTGGAGTCACCAACGTCCCGTAGGTCCAGATGCGGACTGTTTGCTGTGTTTGGTGTCTCAATGCCGCAGTGCACCCTGACCCCAAGGTCACCGTTTTTTATACAGTGGCAAAATGGACACTCTAAAGGTCCATTCACACATCCGTGTGTGTTTTGTGGATCCACAGATCCGCAAAACACAGACAACGGCGATGTGCGGTCCACATTTTGCGGACCGCACATCGCCGGCACTTAATAGAAAATGCCTAATCTAATAGAAAATGCCGGACAAGAATAGGACATGTTCTATTTTTTTCGGGATCGCAATTGCGGACCCGTAAGTGCAGGTCCGCATTTCCGGATCCAGGCAGCACATTGTGCGACCCCCTAGAAATTAATGGGTCCGCAATTCGGAAAAAAAAATTGAATTGCTGAAGTGTGAATGGAGCCTAAGAATGAGCCTTTTCTGCAGGTTGCACTCATATACAATGCAAAGAATGAAATGGGGGGTTAGTAAGCACATCCCAGTGCGCAGGTGGCCAGTGGAGGTAATTTAACATAGGATCCTGTCCTAAAAAGGTTGCCTTGCCAGTGGCGGACAGGCACAAGTAATTTTGTACAAAATGTATTTGCCAAGAGCTTTACATTTATAATGTAGCATTAGTATATTTCCTATGGTGAGTATGGTATCATTGTACGTATTTACTTTATTATTTGTGTTTGCAGAGAGCTATTGCATTTTGTTTTTGCACTCATATACAACTCACACAGCCCAAAACACACTTCCTGTTCACTTCCAAATCTAAGCAAGTCTCCTTTTCTGGCGCAGTATGCGTGGGTGGGAGGGGGGAGAGGGGTATAGCATTGAATATTTACTCCAGATTAAGACAACCCAAGCTACAGCACCGACTATTGACCATGGGGTTTGTCATTTTACCATAAAATTTACTAATGTATGCCTCACAATTTTTTCTGCTAGCTGAGCCTCGAATGCAGATGTGAACCTGAAACTTGTAAAGAAGGGTTCACGTCACGTTTAGTTCCTCTGTTTGACGTATACGTTAGAAACAAAAACGCAGCACACCACGTTCTTGTATCTTGAGTCCAGTTAAAAAAAGTATCCTTTTTTTTTGTTTTTTTACAATGGAACTCTATGGTGAATGGATGCCACTGTATGACAGTCAGTCTGAGGCATCCGTTTAACGCATACATTTTTTGTATACGTTAAACGGATGGGAAAAAACACGATGTGAACCCACCCTTAACCTGGAAACCAAGAATTGGAAATAGTGACCACCATGGGGCAACCATTTGTCGCTGCTGTAAGAATTTATTGCATGGTATGATCAGTTATTTATGTGTCATGCACCCACAGAAAGTACAGGATGACGGTGCCTTACCGTACCTAGAACCTGCTCTGATTGTACAAACAAAATGCAAATCCAAGCAGTTATCCGAGACGTGAGATATTTTTTATCTTAGCAAATAACAAAGTCGGCTGGCATAATGTACCAAGCAGGTCTATTTCCTGCACTGCAGTTCTGATGACACAAAGGGCCCTGGAGAATCAGTCGCAAGAGAATAAAGGTACAAAAATATTGTCTCAAATAGCAGGTCCAAAATCCCAGTGGTGATTAAACCAGATGGTTCTATTTTAGAAAAGCACGCCTTGTGAGACATGAAAGAACAATTAAAAGCAATGCCCACCCTTTGGCACCGCAGGACAACTAAGGACAAGACGTACACCCTGTGTAACTGTATGAGTGACTTATCTACGGTGGTTATCTACCATGTACAAGGAGCTACTGCCGAGCCGATGTTAGAAGTACTGTATTACAGCACTATTTCAAAGTTGAGACGGTTTCTGAAAGGCAGGAGTCATCCTGATTCTGTAATAAGAAACATTAAAGCTCCCAGGTTGTATATATATTCCTACTGTTCATGGTCTAGGTTAACTTTTATGAGGTTATTATATTAGAGGAGATGTATCTGCTACGGCACTACGAGCAGCGTAATTATAATACTACGGATAATAACTTCAGCAATAATGGAATGACACACCACATCTATTATTTCAGCAGTTTACAGCTCTGCATATCCTCTTCCAGTTGGATGTCATTGCCAGCTGTCACAATATACATTATTTTCACACTAGAACATAAAATACTCAAGCGCTGTAGTGATTTCATGCCGTGGGAAGCAATTTCAACAACATCACAATTTTAGATATTTTCTGCAATCGACTGGTGAAAAGATTTTTATCAAATTCACATCATACGTTTTACTGATCTAGGGAATAATATATTTCTGTATCTAGGGGGGAAATGTTCTACTGTTATGTTATAGATACCTGTGAGAAAATTACGTTAGTAAATTATCTCAGACCAGCAGTGACTTACAAACTGAAATTGCGCCGTATAGGGAGGTATAGGGAGGTCAACTTACTTTGGCACTGCTTAGAGATTTCTGTTACTGGAAATACAGTACGACATAACTGTTTAAGAAAACTGCTACTGCCTATAAATCAGAAATGTGTAAGCAGTGCCCCATAGAGTCCTTGTATTCTGGTGATCTAAGATCGCAGACTCCAATAGTTTGATATCTAGGACATAACCATAATTTTGAAATCCCTCTTTAAACTAGACATCAAAAGGGCTTTGGTGGTCTTTAGAATGCTACGCCCCATTGCCTTCTAACTTAGAGATCCAAGTCTCTGTGTCAGAAGACTAACTTCAAGGCCACTTTCACCTGGCCAGTATTTGGTCAGTATTTCTCATCAGTATTTGTAAGCCAAAATCAGGAGTGGAACCTACTGTGAAAAAGTATAATGGAACGTTTTGTATCCCTTCTGTGTTTTGCATCAACTTCTGGTTTTGGCTTCCAAATACTGATAAGAAATACAGACCAAATACTGACCGTGTGAAAGTGACCTAAAGCTTAGATCACACGGCAGCTTTTTGGTCAGTAATTTCCATCAAAACCAGGAGTGGGGCCTCCAAAGAGATATGGTGTAATGGGAAGGTTTACTTAACTTGGTTGTGGCTCACAACCACTGATGAAATCCCTGACAACTAGGCCTAAAGGCCTTTTTACACAGGCTGAGAATGCGCCAGATAATCACTAACTAGCTGTAACGGATCTCCTGGCACCCCGATGGGTATCTCCGTCGATGAATGCTCCTAGCGCTTCCCGAGGACTCCAAGCACTCCACTTGACACCGTAAGCACTGCAGACCCCACGAACCGCCGAAGCTTGGTTGAGGTCTCACCGTCTCCTACCCACCCTGGACCTACGACAAAGCTCCAGTGGGTGAACCTCTCCTAAATCCAGAGAGCAGGAACAGCTCTTACAAGAGCTAGTAATATAGCCAGGGGAGTATAGCAAATCTTCAGCGTATAGCAATCCCCAGTGTCGATCAGTTACCCAAACACCAGCCTCAACATGATGAAGGGTAATATAGGAACTCTCTTTATTGAAGATTAACTCAGTATATATACAGTTCAAGAAGTCTAAAAACATAACACAATCAACCATGAACAACATGCAAACAGACATCTTCACCCCTCCATAATGAATGAATAGGAAGAGAGGAGACACATGTGATGGGATTATCTCCTGAGTGTATCATAGGGTGATCTACTCATCTAGGAGTCAGCTGCTATTATAATCAACTATCTTAATCCCATCACTAACACAATCAGTGGGCGTCTCAGTGCAGAGTTAACCCTTTTTGTGCTGCTGAATCCACACCATGCCTTTTTAATGGGCAATAGGAAATATGTGGCATATAAATTACACACATAAATTAGGGTTCATAGTTCCTTGTAACACCAAAAGGTATGAGGGGGTCTCTATAGTTCTGGGTGCATAGTCTGTAGGAAGGAGGCTGGCCCTCAGGCTTCTCCAGCAGCCCCAGTGACTGTTCAGTCCGTCACACTAGCATTCATAGGAACACTCGTTAGGAATTATCTGGCGGTGTAAAGATGTCATCAATTACCTAATGAAAGAGTGACATGCTCTTTAAGTGGGTAATAGGATAGTTAGTGCGGACACCTAAATTATTGTTTTATGTGTCTGGCAGCAGATCATTCTCTCTTCAGCACTCTGCCGCCAGCAAACAATGATTCTGTATGTGGATAGGCGATGGCATTAACCATACTGTGTAGGAGATTGGTTCCTTCCCAACAGTCGCCTCCTAAATTGTCCCATATAAAGGGACCTTAAGGGCTGTTTCACACGAGCGGATGCCGTGCGTGACATCCGCTCCGTGAATGACAGCCAAGACCCGATGCGGACTGCAGAAGCACGGAGCATTAACATGACTGATAATGCTCCGTGCCTCTCTGTGACCTCTTTACTACGAAATCACAGTGACACCTTTATCTCACTGTGATTTCGTAGTAAAGAGGTCACAGAGAGGCACGGAGCATTATCAGTCATGTTAATGCTCCGTGCCTCTGCAGTCCGCATTGGGTCTTGGCTGTCATTCACGGAGCGGATGTCACGCACGGCATCCGCTCGTGTGAAACAGCCCTAACAGAGCATGGACTTGAAGTAAAAGCCACAAGATTCTTATGAACCGCTCATAATTTATCTGACAACTGGCAAGATGTACGGTATAGAGGTTTTTCTTAACTCTAATATTACCTAGTGATTGCAGCTGTAGGCTAAAATAGGATCTGGCATTTCCCCCAACATGTCCCCTTTATTAAATACTTGTATCCCTATGAAATGACAAATTTGGAGCATCTTTCCTTACAGCTCTGAATTATGCCATTCTTTATTGCAGAGATGAACTTAGAAAAAAGAGAGATGGACCATTTGTAAAATCCCATTTATAGATAATACAAAGATGAATAAGAAATTCAGCCACTTAGGTGATCAGCCGCAGTGGGATTACAGGCGTGTACCATCTGTATCAGTCTTTTATTCCAGATTTCAGCAGTAATTCTGCATCAAATAAACCCGCTAATTAAAGGATTGCTTTTCTTTTTCTCTCTAACAAACAAAATTGCTGTTTTGAATACTTGGTTAGATTTTTCTAACAGGAAATACACGAATACTCGTAGGTCCAACAGCCTGACAAATCCAGAGAAACTACTATATATAAAAATTCTGGACTCCTGTCCTCCATTATATAGTCTTACTTGACTTGAAGCAATATATAAGCATATGTGTAGATTGTAAGCCCTAGCAGGCAGGGTCTTCTCTGCCTCTGTGCTGGTCCCTCTCTCAGTTCATTCATGGTTATTGCACTTGTGTTTGTATTAAATGATGTATGTTAACCCTGTTAACATGCTTGGCATATATGTGTACGTTGTAAAAGCATCCAGAGTATATATGCCGAACATATCCATAGGCCCCCACTCACCAGAGACCAAAAGATACTTTTGTACACTAATGCCTCTTGTACAGCATACAGTATGGGGGGCTGTACACTTTAATATAGCGCTGAGAAGCGAGTTAGATCAAAGCATAGCATTGTGGATGTGCGATCCAGTTCTGTTCCTCACCCACAGATAATCTGCTGAATATAATGATACCTTTCACTTAGTGATCTGCTGCTTCATTCTGGAGAAAAAGTACTTTTAATCCATATGCAAATGAGTAGTTAAGTGCAGAGGGCGGGCCTGAGCCTTCCTTCCTCTGCCAGCCCTCCCTCTCTGTTTTGCTCAGCAGGAATAGGTAAGAGCACTATGTACTGTCGTGGCCAAAAGTTTTGAGAATTACATAAATATTAGAAATTGGAAAAGTTGCTGCTTAAGTTTTTATAATAGCAATTTGCATATACTCCAGAATATTTTGAAGAGTGATCAGATGAATTGCATAGTCATTCTTAGCCACGAAAATTAACTTAATCCCCAAAAAAACTTTCCACTGCATTTCATTGCTGTCATTAAAGGAGCTGCTGAGATCATTTCAGTAATCGTCTTGTTAACTCAGGTGAGAATGTTGACGAGCACAAGGCTGGAGATCATTATGTCAGGCTGATTGGGTTAAAATGGCAGACTTGACCTGTTAAAAGGAGGGTGATGCTTGAAATCATTGTTCTTCCATTGTTAACCATGGTGACATGCAAAGAAACGCGTGCAGCCACCATTGCATTGCATAAAAATGGCTTCACAGGCAAGGATATTGTGGCTACTAAGATTGCACCTCAATCAACAATTTATAGGATCATCAAGAACTTCAAGGAAAGAGGTTCAATTCTTGTTAAGAAGGCTTCAGGGCGTCCAAGAAAGTCCAGCAAGCACCAGGATCGTCTCCTAAAGAGGATTCACCTGCGGGATCGGAGTGCCACCAGTGCAGAGCTTGCTCAGGAATGGCAGCAGGCAGGTGTGAGCGCATCTGCACGCACAGTGAGGCAAAGACTTTTGGAAGATGGCCTGGTGTCAAGAAGGGTTGCAAAGAAGCCCTTCTCTCCCAAAAAAACATCAGGGACAGATTGATCTTCTGCAGAAAATATGGTGAATGGACTGCTGAGGACTGGGGCAAAGTCATATTCTCCGATAAAGCCTCTTTCCGATTGTTTGGGGCATCAGGAAAAAGGCTTGTCCGGAGAAGAAAAGGTGAGCGCTACAATCAGTCCTGTGTCATGCCAACAGTAAAGCATCCTGAGACCATTCATGTGTGGGGTTGCTTCTCATCCAAGGGAGTGGGCTCACTCACAATTTTGCCCCAAAACACAGCCATGAATAAAGAATGGTACCAAAACACCCTCCAACAGCAACTTCTTCCAACAATCCAACAACAGTTTGGTGAAGAACAATGCATTTTCCAGCACGATGGAGCACCGTGCCATAAGGCAAAAGTGATAACTAAGTGGCTCAGGGACCAAAACGTTGATATTTTGGGGTCATGGCCTGGAAACTCCCCAGATCTTAATCCCATTGAGAACTTGTGGTCAATCCTCAAGAGGCGGGTGGACAAACAAAAATCCACTATTTTTGACAAACTCCAAGAAGTGATTATGAAAGAATGGGTTGCTATCAGTCAGGAATTGGCCCAGAAGTTGATTGAGAGCATGCCTAGTCGAATTGCAGAGGTCCTGAAAAAGAAGGGCCAACACTGCAAATACTGACTCTTTGCATAAATGTCATGTAATTGTCGATAAAAGCCTTTGAAACGTATGAAGTGCGTGTAATTATATTTCACTACATCACAGAAACAACTGAAACAAAGATCTAAAAGCAGTTCAGCAGCAAACTTTGTGAAAACTAATATTTGTGTCATTCTCAAAACTTTTGGCCACGACTGTAGGTACCTATTCCATGTCAATCAAGGAGGAACGGGAGGGTCTAAGGCTACTTTCACACTAGCGTTCGGCTGTCCGCTTGTGAGCTCCGTTTGAAGGGGCTCACAAGCGGACCCGAACGCTTCCGTCCAGCCCCAATGCATTCATAGTGGACGCGGATCCGCTCAGAATGCATCAGTCTGGCGGCGTTCAGCCTCCGCTCCGCCTGGCCGTGCGGAGGCGTGCGGATCCGTCCAGACTTACAATGTAAGTCAATGGGGACGGATCCGTTTGAAGATGACACACTATGGCTCAATCTTCAAACGGATCCGTTCAGGCTAATTTCACACTTAGGCTACTTTCACACTAGCGTTCGATCGGATCCGTTCTGAACGGATCCGCTCATAATAATGCAGACGGAGGCTCCGTTCAGAACGGATCCGTCTGCATTATTTTAGCATATAAAAGCTAAGTGTGAAAATAGCCTCGTACGGATCCGTCCAGACTTTCAATGTAAAGTCAATGGGGGACGGATCCGCCTGAAGATTGAGCCATATTGTGGCATCTTCAAACGGATCCGTCCCCATTGACTTACATTGTAAGTCTGGACGGATCCGCACGCCTCCGCACGGCCAGGCGGACACCCGAACGCTGCAAGCAGCGTTCAGCTGTCCGCCTGTCCGTGCGGAGGCGAGCGGAGCGGAGGCTGAACGCCGCCAGACTGATGCAGTCTGAGCGGATCCGCATCCATTCAGACTGCATCAGGGCTGGACGGAAGCGTTCGGGTCCGCTCGTGAGCCCCTTCAAACGGAGCTCACGAGCGGACCGACGAACGCTAGTGTGAAAGTAGCCTTAGACATTTTTTGACAATATAATGCAGACGGATCCATTCTGAACGGAGCCACCGTCTGCATTAATATGAGCGGATCCGTTCAGAACGGATCCGATCGAACGCTAGTGTGAAAGTAGCCTAACTTGGGTCTGGCTTGGGCCTACCCTCGGTGCACTTAACTGATCATTTGCAATATAAAGAATTCTACAGAATGAAGCAGATTGCTCAGTGACAGGTATCATTACATTCAGATAAGCTAGCTGTACAAGCCTTGTGTGGGGTTTAATAGTGAATTTTCAGGGGAAAGGTTTCCTTTAAAGAACAATTAATGCAAATTTCATCTCAATATTCTAATCTACTGCTCTTTACACTTTCACAGTGTAGGGGGCAGAGGGGAATTTTTAAAGACAGTTTTGCACCAAATTAATCAAATGTCATGTTGATGTTTGTTACATTTGGTGCATCTTTAAGTCTAAATGTTCTGTTGTTAGATGTTACTGCGCTTCATATACAACCCCATTAATTAAGATTGCAACAAGGAGGCCATGATAAATCCCCCTTATGTGTTCCACATGTTGTACTTGCTATATTTTTCTGTCTGTTTCAGTACATATATATGCAGTGCCTTAAAAAAGGTAGTGATACCTTTAAGTTTTTCTAATTTTTCACTTTACATCCACAAACTTAAATGTATTTTATTGGGATTTTATGTGATAGACCAACAAAAAGTAACAAGTATCCTGTATGTGTGAGGTAAAAAGAAAATGATACATGGTTTTCAAAATTTTTTATAAACAAAACTCTGAAAAGTGTGACGTGCATTTGTATTCAGCCTCCTGTACTCTGATACTCCTAAATAAAATCCAGTTTGAACAATTGCCCTCAGAAGTCACCTAGTTAGTTAATAGACACCCCAGCTAGGTATAAGTTATTTTCAGTATAATTATAGCTGTTCTGTGAAGGCCTCAGAGTTTGTTTAGAGAACATTAGTGATCAAACAGCATCACGTAAACCAAGGAACACACCAGACAGGTGAGGATTAAAATTGTGGAGAAGTGTAAAGCAGGGTTAGGTTATAAAAAATATTCCAAGCTCCGAACATCTCACAGAGCACTGTTCAATCCATCATCTGAAAATTCAGGGAGTATGGCACAACTGCAAACCTACCATGCCATCGCCATCCACCTAAAATGACAGCCCAGGTAAATAGAGAAACAGCCAGCCCAGGACACTCTGGAGGAGCAGCAGAGATCCACAGCTCAAGTGGGAGAATCTGTCCCCAGGACAACTATTAGTTGTGTACTCCACAAATCCTGCCTTTATGGAACTGTGACAAGAAGAAAGCCATTTTTCAAAGCAATTTATAAGAAGTCCCATTTGCAATTTGCCACAAGCCATTTACAGGACACAACGTTAAACTTTTTATGTGTGGAGGAAAACTAACACTGCACATCACCCTGAACACACCATGCTTTTCTTCAGCAGAGACAGGGAAGCTGGTCAGAATTGGTACGAAGATGGATGGAGCTTTCTTGGAGGGAAACCTGGTAGAGGCTGCAAAAGACTTGAGACTGGGGCAGAGGTTCACTTTTCAGCTGGCCAACAATCCTAATCATGCAGCCAGAGCTACAATGGAATGGTTCAGATCAAAGCATGAGATAGAGAGATGTTTCTTAATATATACGTGTTGTCTAAGGGTACCCTTTCTCATTATGGAGACCCCCTAGTATGCTGAGTCATGTTCTCATAAGCTCCTCTGGGTTTCTGTGAAAGAAAATCTAATTAGCTTTCCTAAACCTATCTGATGCCAGCAGATGTATCCTCATTTATAGGCTAGACAATGCTCCTCTTGATTTCTGGGGAAAATATATGCAAATTATCATGTCTAATATTTGGCAGCATCAGGAATTAGGAAAGCTAATTTGAATACCTCTCCCAGAAAGGGGCTTCTGCGCATACGTACTTGGCATGCTAGGGTCATCGCTCTCTTTCAGAAAATTGAATCAAATAAAAATTCTAAACATTTGGTAAACTTAAAACCAAACTAATCTTGCCTTATTCGCTCATCTCTAGTCCAGATAATTTACATATTTCCAATAATTTGTCTTTGTGTCACTAACAATTTTATATTGTTTAATAAGTATATGTAAAGCAACAGCAAAAGTGAAAAAACCCATCTCAGTGCTTTAGTGTAATATAATGGTTGTTTTGTTTGGAGTAACAGCAAGTCCATTTGTCTATAAAATTATGTATCTTCCTATAACTGATGTAGGTTGAGACAGTACTACCACCTTATCTCTCCATGCGCAGTGAGTTTTACTCCTGGTGTCTCATTCGACACAAAGAAAGGAGAGCAGAACATTCTTGAAAGAGAAGCCTGTGACATCCCTGGGACCACTAGTTATCTACATGTATCACCATGACAATCTGCCATATACTGTTCTTCAGTGACACAACCGAGAAAATAAAGTATTAACCTGGCTCCTTTGAGGTCAGTGGAAACTTGTCTAACACGTGCTGAGTTTGGTTACACAAATGATGTTTGTCTAAAGTTCACAACGCCGTTAAACATGTCATAGCATAACATTAATCACTTTCCAGGTTTGAACAGTCCAGAAATGGTGTAAATTGATATTAAGGTATATCAGAAGTCTGACCTGGTTGTGCTGTGGAGCTCACGGTTGGAGAAGACATGCTGCCCAAGTGTGATAGAGATCAAATCCAAGATCTTGTAGTGACAGTGAAAGTTGTTTCAATGATTGGTAATTCAAATGAAGGATCTGCAAACCAGAAAGCAAAATTTGATCTGAACTATCATAATTATAATCAACTCCAGTATAAGGTATATACCGTAACCATATTTCGGCAGCACAGTTAAAGGGCATCTGTCAGCCGATTTGTACCTAAGGATACTGGCTGACCTGTTCCATGTGCACTTGGTAGCTGAAGGCACCTGTGTTGGTCCCATGTTCATATTTGCCCACATTGCTGAGAAAAATGAAATTCTAATATATACAAATGAGCCTCTAGGAGTATTGGGAGAGTTGCCGTTACACCTCGAGGCTCTGCTCTCTCTGCAACTGCCACACCCTCTCCACTTTACTTGACAGGGCCAGGCAGCGAAAAAGTCATCACGCTTGGCCCTGACTTCTCTTAAAGTCAATCAAAGTAGAGCGGGCACAGCAATTGCAGAGAGACCAGAGCCTCTAGGTGTAACGGCAAAGCCCCCATTGCTCCTAGAGGCAAATTTTCATATATTAAAATGTAATTTTTCTCAGTAATGCAGGCACGTATGAACATAGGAGCAACACAGATGCCTTCAGTTGCTAAGTGCAGATGTAACAGGTCAGCCAGAGTCATAGCTACAAATCTTCTGACAGATGCCTTTACAGACCCTTTAAAACTGAGGATATCACTGTTACAAGGATATTTGTACGATAACACACATTTTCTTCTGCTAGAGAGAGGGAAAACAATCAACAGCCCAAATATACAACCTACTTACTGAAGTATTTATTGATATTATGATGCCTGCTAAGGCCTCTTCAGACCAATAGACCAGTGGTTGGGCATGGATTTGCATCTACTATAACACAAACATGGAAAAAATACTAAGAAGGCAAAGTTATCATTTCCTGTGTGTTTTATTGGGCAGACTAGATGGGCCAAATGGTTCTTATCTGCTGACACATTCTATGTTTCTATGTCAGTTTTAAGCCTGTCTTTGTTTTTTTTGTTTTTTGTTGTACCAAAGTTTTATTACAGTGGCGCATATTAAAAATAACTTTGGAAGTAGTGGTTTCACCTCGGTCAGTAAAAGCATGCCAGGGAGTTCCCTAGCGGAGATGCAACTTTTTTGTGAGGTTTTGAATGAGTCATAAAAGTGATCTACTCAGCTAACTTGACCTTAAAAAAGACTCTACTTTTGAAAGTGGCAAAGTATGGCGCAGGGGATCAAATGTCGCCAAATTTTGCACAAATAAAACTGCACCAAAAAATCTAACAATTTTTTTACACCACAAAAGTGGCACACCACATTGGATAAATGTCCCCCTAAATGTAATGTACTGTAGAACTGAGGGACTGCAATGTGGTTTGATGTTCTGATCATAGGCTTGCTTAAAGAAAATGTAGACTATAATATACCGTAAATAGGGAGTGAACTCCCTTGTGTAAACCTTTGATGGTAATTTACTAATGCACAGTGTGCTTTACAAAATGTATCTCTATAATGCAGAAGCACTTTACAAAAGGAGACTGTAAATGAAAGGCAGACAGGAAGAGCACAGACTGGATGGAAAGGGGTGACAACTTTTTATTTTTTTGAAAATTACAAAGTATGTGGTGTAGAAAAAAAGACCAAGTTAAGAGGCTGTTTGTGCCCCTTAAAGCTAGGACTCCAAACACACAATCAGCGCCCTATCCACTTCTTGTTGAAGGTGAGCTTGTACTGATACATAGAAGCCAAGCTGACCATGCAGAGCTTCTAAAATATGAACTATTAAAAAGAAATAAAATGCTAATAAAAATATTCACAAATAAGAAAAATCACTGGTGGACAAACTCTGAATGCAATCCAACGTGAATCGTACCAAAGAATTCTTCCGTTTTTGGTATTTATGTTTTTAGTGATTTTTATTACAGTTCTGTTTATTTTGCAATTATAACATGTTTTAACTTTAAGTTTCCAGTATGAGACATTATGGGGTTTTAGTATATATTAATAAGATTAGACCTCTTCACAGAAAGAGAAATCTATTATCCTGTAACAGAGATTTTCCATCTGGCGAAGATAGACCAATGGATTTTTCCATTCATTTTTTAAGACAATGGAAAATAGAAAAATATCCCCTCGAACTTAATATTTATTATTTAATACACTTGTGTTATAATGGATGGATAATCTAGATGGAATCCCATGAGAAAAGCTTCCTGGCAGAACTGAAATTCACCTCTTGACTATATTTCATGAAAAGAAAATAATTGAACACATTGTTCTCACCTCAATATGCAGAGTAAAGCTCAGACACTCATTCTCATTTAGTTCTTTAGCATATATATATATATATATATATATATATATATATATGTGTGTATATATATATATATATACAGGGAGTGCAGAATTATTAGGCAAGTTGTATTTTTGAGGATTAATTTTATTATTGAACAACAACCATGTTCTCAATGAACCCAAAAAACTCATTAATATCAAAGCTGAATATTTTTGGAAGTAGTTTTTAGTTTGTTTTTAGTTTTAGCTATTTTAGGGGGATATCTGTGTGTGTGCAGGTGACTATTACTGTACATAATTATTAGGCAACTTAACAAAAAACAAATATATACCCATTTCAATTATTTATTTTTACCAGTGAAACCAATATAACATCTCAACATTCACAAATATAACAAATATAACAAAAACAAATCAGTGACCAATATAGCCACCTTTCTTTGCAAGGACACTCAAAAGCCTGCCATCCATGGATTCTGTTAGTGTTTTGATCTGTTCACCATCAACATTGCGTGCAGCAGCAACCACAGCCTCCCAGACACTGTTCAGAGAGGTGTACTGTTTTCCCTCCTTGTAAATCTCACATTTGATGATGGACCACAGGTTCTCAATGGGGTTCAGATCAGGTGAACAAGGAGGCCATGTCATTAGATTTTCTTCTTTTATACCCTTTCTTGCCAGCCACGTTGTGGAGTACTTGGACGCGTGTGATGGAGCATTGTCCTGCATGAAAATCATGTTTTTCTTACCTTGCAGACTTCTTCCTGTACCAATGCTTGAAGAAGGTGTCTTCCAGAAACTGGCAGTAGGACTGGGAGTTGAGCTTGACTCCATCCTCAACCCAAAAAGGCCCCACAAGCTCATCTTTGATGATACCAGCCCAAACCAGTACTCCACCTCCACCTTGCTGGCCTCTGAGTCGGACTGGAGCTCTCTGCCCTTTACCAATCCAGCCATCTGGCCCATCAAGACTCACTCTCATTTCATCAGTCCATAAAACCTTAGAAAAATCAGTCTTGAGATATTTCTTGGCCCAGACTTGACGTTTCAGCTTGTGTGTCTTGTTCAGTGGTGGTCGTCTTTCAGCCTTTCTTACCTTGGCCATGTCTCTGAGTATTGCACACCTTGTGCTTTTGGGCACTCCAGTGATGTTGCAGCTCTGAAATATGGCCAAACTGGTGGCAAGTGGCATCTTGGCAGCTGCACGCTTGACTTTTCTCAGTTCATGGGCAGTTATTTTGCGCCTTGGTCTTTCCACACGCTTCTTGCGACCCTGTTGACTATTTTGAATGAAACGCTTGATTGTTCGATGATCACGCTTCAGAAGCTTTGCAATTTTAAGAGTGCTGCATCCCTCTGCAAGATATCTCACTATTTTTGACTTTTCTGAGCCTGTCAAGTCCTTCTTTTGACCCATTTTGCCAAAGGAAAGGAAGTTGCCTAATAATTATGCACACCTGATATAGGGTGTTGATGTCATTAGACCACACCCCTTCTCATTACAGAGATGCACATCACCTAATATGCTTAATTGGTAGTAGGCTTTCGAGCCTATACAGCTTGGAGTAAGACAACATGCATAAAGAGGATGATGTGGTCAAAATACTCATTTGCCTAATAATTCTGCACGTAGTGTACACTGTATATATATTTTTTTTTTTGGGAAGTTTCTACATTACAAAAACACACTTGAAACTTTTGCAATTAAACGTTAAAGTGGTTGTCCCATGAAAACCCGTTCTGTGCTTTTTAAAACTGTCAATCAGGTTATAAAAGTAAGTTGGATGAGGATCCAACGTTTGGGACCCTCACTGCTGCTAATAACAAAGGGCCCTAAACCCCCCATTCCTGGTCAAAACCACGTTGTACACATACTAGTATTACCACTGGTATTTAATATCAACACATAACTTGCAACAAGAAAAACATATTCTTTATTAAATTACTACAGGGCCCTTCTTCCCTTAGGGGGCCCTATTCTGGAGACAGGAGCAGGTCCTGTATCCTAACAATATGCCATAAATGTTGACATGGGACAACCCTTTAAGAGCCCCCTGCACCATTCTATCAGCTTAGTCTTAGTGACTCCTCTCCACACCCCTTTCGCTAAAGTTAACAGGTCCTTCTTCAGCCAAGTCTACATCCAGGACTGTGGCCCTAACCTGACATGCAGGCAGCAACCAGGGTGTCACGTGGCAGCCTCCTGTCAGTGTAGCTATAGTCATGTTCTGTATACAGCTACATCACCGATGCAGGCTGTCAACCCAAACCAGAGGTGAGGACCACGCAGCAGGGCTGAAAACAGCAGAAGATTAAGTGGTGAGTAATTTTACCACTCGGGGCACCGAGGGCGTTTTCTTATACATACACCCTTGAGCACGTAACACGAACAGTTTTTCATGCATTAGGCTCTAGCGCAGGAATGGCCAACCTGCGGCTCTCCAGCTGTTGTAAAACTACAACTCCCACCATGCCCTGCTGTAGGCTGATAGCTGTAGGTAGTGTGGGCATGCTGGGAGTTGTAGTTTTGAAACAGCTGGAGAGCCGCAGGTTGGCCATTCCTGCCCTAGAGCCTAATGCATAAAAACTGTTCATGTTACGTGTAACAGACAATCAGATTCAAGCTTTCATATTTTTTTCTGGAAAAGGTTGATTAAAAAAAAAGTGATTTTGATTAGTTGTTATGGACAAGACTGACCCTTTTTTGTTAGAAATGATAGCTTTTTGTTACTGGGACCCAAGGAATTAAAGGTGTTGTCCACTTTTTTCATATTGATGATAATGACCTATCCCCAGGATACAATAAAATGGGCAGTAAAATATCAATGATATCTGTTCTACTTATGTAAGTACTGTACAGTTTATATGTTTTAGAGGCAGTGTGAGCTGAGGGGTTCTAAGCTATTCACAGCTGCGGTGAGTTATCTAGAAGATTAATAATGAGCTTTAGCCAATTGGCTAAAATAAAAAAATGATGTTACATCCACCGTTCTCCAGTGCCCATCCAGTCCTCCTGACAGTATACAGCACATGACCACTGCAGCGGTCATGTGCCGTACGCCTGCGCGCCGATGTGCACGTCACTGAAACATATACCTCTGATGTCAGTGAGTGGCTGCAGTGGTCACGTGCCATATGCCAGTACATCAGAGCTGCAGTCTGTAAACAGGTGGACTGGTGGAGCAGAGAACAACACTGGAAAAAAATAAGCATAACATCATTTTTTTCGTTTAAGCCAATTGGGCTTGCCCAAAATGTTTTATTTATCTCGGAAAACCTCTTTAAGGCTCCATTCACAAGTGTTTTGCGGATTCACGAAACATGGACACCTGCAATGTGCAGACACTACAATAGAAAATGCCTTTTCTGGTCTGCAATTGCGGAGAAGAATAGGACATGTTCTATTTTTTTCCAGGAACGGAATTGCGGATCCCAAAAAAAACGGATCCCGAAAAAACGGATGCAGATCCCGGAAATGCAGATTCACATCCGTTCCAGCCCCATTGAAAGTGAATGGGTCCGCAAATTGCAGAACAAATGCGGACCCAAATTACGGATGTGTGAATGGACTCTAAGACAAAAGAAGCTTTCATTATACATAAGAATATTGCCATTTCTAGTAGATAATGCTTGCTGGTGGTAATGACTAAGCATCAATGCACTTTCTGTATAGAGATGGAAGGAAATACATCCAGATAAGGAAACTTATTCCACACAAAGATGTTGCTGTCAAAATCTTTACTTATAAATAGCTTTATTCTCTCTGGGCAGTGGCTGTGCATGAATAATTCTAGGCTGTGAAGTTTATGAATATTATATCCATATTTCTTTCTGATCCCATCATCAAGGTCAACACACTTTCCTGCATTCTGGATTGCATGTCTAATTTATCTCTCAGGGAATATCACGATTCAATTCTTATTTTTAGTAACATCTACAAAGATAAAAATTTCAAAACGTTATGAATTATGCACCGCTTTATATTCTCGTGTGGCTGGCTAATGACTGAAGTGACGGGAATCAATAATCTATGCACCTAAAAATGTGACAAAGCAGGAAATTAGGAAATATCTTCATTGCCATGTGTATGCTTCATATCAGTGGCATAACTAGAGTTCTATGGGCGCCAGGGCAAACTTTGGATCACCACCCCTCCCCCCATCTGTGGTGACCGTGATAGTTACACCCCTCGTCTTCGGTAATAATATCCCCCCCCCCCCCACTAATGTACCTAGAGTGCCCACAGTAATATGCCTATAGTGCCCTTCCATGGACCCCAGTAATGTTCCTCACTGCCCCTAGTAATGTCCTTCTCCTGCCCCCAGTAATGTCTCTCACTGCCTCAGGTAATGTTCCCCACTGCCACAGGTAATGTCCCCAATGGCCCCCCGTAATGTCCCCCATGGCCCCCGGTAATGTCCCCCACTGCCCCCAGTAATATCCCTCACTGCCTCAGGTAATGTCCCCCACTGCCACAGGTAATGTCCCCCACTGCCCCAAGTAATGTCCTTCCACTTCCCCAGTAATGTCCCCCATTACCACCGGTAAAGTCCCTCACTGCCCCAGGTAATGTCCCCCACTGCCCCTAGTAATGTCCCCCACTGCCCCTAATAATGTCCTTCCACTTCCCCGGTAATGTCCCTCACTGCCCCAGGTAATGTCCCACATTGCCCCCGAGTAATGATCGCCACTGCCACTAGTAATGTCCCCCACTGCCCCAAGTCTTCACTTACATATAACGGAACCCAGCACTGTACTTCAGTCTGGGCCCTATCAGAGTGCTCAACTCAGCTGCATCACATGTAGTACAGCATCTATCAGGCCCCAGCACTGCCCTACTAGAATGATTTACAAATTAAGGGAGTGGGTGAAGCCTAACCAATGTTAGTCAGGCCCCACCCACCCTGAGTGATGCTGTACTACATATTATGCAAGTGAGTTAAGCGCTCTGACAGGGCCCGGCATGAGGTACAGTGACAGTGCTGGGCCCGTTGTACATGCATGTGAGCACAGCAGGTCCCCTCCCCCCGCTTCGTATGGACTATCATTGCTCTAATCATAAATGAAATAAGGTTAGTCAAGGCCACAATCCCGTCTCAGGGATCAGACCTCCACCTGACCCCTATCACTTCCACACAGGGAAGATGTAGCTGTATTTGCACATGGGGCCCTCCACTGAAGTCTGTTGGAGTCATGGAGACCCTTAGACCAATGAAGAGAGCCACACAGGGGTGAACTGGCCATAGACCCTACAAGGAAAATTCCTGATGGGTTGATGCCCAGGAGCCACTAGCTGGGTATATAAGGAGCTGAAGCTCTCAGCTTTAATTAATTCTAAGAGCATCAAGTACCTATGCATCTGGCTGACAGCCGCCGGTGCCCGCCTGAATTTAACTGTATCACCATCCTCAGGATCATGATCCAGTTGAACAGTGCAGTGAGGGTGGCAGTATTTTGTGCTGCACTCTGATATTTAGTTCTACTGAGTCAGTATTTTGTGCTGCATTGTTGTATTTGGTTATGCTGGGGCGGTGGTTTGTGCTGCACTACAGTACTGCTGGCCCTGCCTCACATTCTGTCAGTCTGGATCTGCTTACAAAATGGAGACATTTTTTTTCTTCCAGGGCCACTTTAAGTTTCTAATCTCTCCATGGAGCCATGTACATGCGTGGTTGGATAGGTTTATGGAAAAGATGATCCCCATTTCCTGGCAGGTGGGAGGGTCCCATATATGTTACCAATATGCATAGTCAGGAGCTTAGCTATAGGGGGTGCAGAGGTAGCAGTCTCTACCAGACCAAGGAGCCTGAGGAGGCCCAAAGACCCTTGTGGTGCATAAGAAAACACTAGTATTATAGAAAATGCATGCTGGTCAAGTTAGACCTCTGGCTGGAGGGAAGGGGTTAGGTCAAGAATTTGGTATAGGGAGGGTGCCGTTTCAATTTTTCCGTCAGGCAGCACAAAGGCTATGTGCCTCCCTGCCCCCAGCCACAAAGCCCTGAGGGAAGAGGGGCCCCATGAGCCTTTAGCTACGCCATAGTGATTGTCAAAGTAGTCTTTGTTGCCCATAGCAGCCAATCAGAGCTCAGCTTTTATTTCTTAAATTGTTCTGGTAAAACGAAAGCTGCCCTGTGATTGGCTGCTATGGGCCACAAGGATAGTTTTGCTGAATCTGCCCCACAAGGCTTCATCTGCAGTTCCTCTACACGGCGTACAGTACCACCAGATTGTTATTTACTGCAAACATGTAATAATAACCGCTTCCTCAGAAGCCGTGCTCACTGTCTGAATATGAAATATTCATTACAAATGTAATAATGCCATCTCTCCAAACCAGTATAAATCACAGCATGCCCAGACAGAGGCCTGGTATTGACAGGCATCTATAAATAAAAGCTTTTCAGAACAGATGGCGGCACTTATAATGTGATATATAATGGCACATTCACCAACAGTGCATCCGTTCAATCCCTCTTCAATATTATATATTATTTTTGTAGAAAGAATTATTGTACTCCATTAGTTACACAACTTCAATATATTCATGCCGCATTTGTTACTAATGTGCTTACAGAATAAAGGAACATTTGACTACATCCCATGTGTATTAAATGGGAGATCTGAAGCTGCTTAAAGGGGAATTCCACCTAAATGTATCCGCTCTCATCAGTATCAACAGATCTCTACTGTGAAACCTTGAAGCCGTGCTGAAGAGGTTCTGAAGTGCTACAGGGTGATCCTGGTCCTAAGTCCACCAGATCCACAGTGATCCAGGCTTCTCATATGACTAAATGACATACCGACAGAGCGTGCACAAGCATCACATCCACCACTTGGATTGACAACAATGATTACATTACTATCATAGTGTTTGCTTTACAGGGGTGATTGTTTTACAATGGAAGCCCCTGCCCATGAACCCTCAGGCAATGTGGACAACAACAAGGAACTAAGGGCTACTACTGAAATATCCATAGTCAGAATTTAGATGTTAAGTTGCCGAACCCAAGGCGTCTTTTGGCGCTGGTAGGCGGACACAGATGTGTTTTGATCAAAATATATCGGCTAAGAGTCTCGGACTATATCATATCAGAGTGGGGGTTTAGTCCATATATAATATTTGCATCTATTGCATTATTTTTTTTATTTTATTCTTTTATAAATGTAGCCATGCACATCCGCAAATTCATTTATTACATCACGCAGGATTTTTTAAAATCTTTTTCTCCGATTTTTGTTTGGTCTGCACTATATACTTGAAGGAGTGGGACCTTCAAGTGTGAATGCACTTCTATTTTACCCTGGGAGTAGCATTTTTGTGCACTTTTTCCCCACCTATCTTACAGGCGACCTTGATTAGGTGGTACATATAGCTGTGTGCTCCCCTCCTCTCATCGGTTGCTGGATGCACATAGACTAGGAGCAGCACACTATATGTGCAGGGTCTGCTCTCCTGAACATAGATGGACAACAGCATAGGTAGGTGTAGAGTAGGCCCTGCCTGACTGAGACCACCTTGGCGCTGGTAGGTGGGCATAGATGTGTTTTGATCAAAATATATCGGCTGAGAGTCTCCGATTTTATCATATCAGAGTGAGGGGTTAGTCCATATATAATGCTTGTATCTGTTGTATTAGTGCATTATTTTCTGTAGTTTTCTGTCATGATTTTTTTATAAATGCAGTCACATGGACATCCACATATTTATCTATCATATCGTGCAGGATGTTTTTATCTTAGTTCTTTATATTTTCTCTGTGATTTTTTTCTTAGTTTGTAGTATACACTTGTGGCACCTTCCAGTGTGAATGCGCTTCTTTTTCATCTAGGGAGTAGAATTTTTGTTCACTTTTGCCCCGCCTATCTCATAGGCGACTTTGATTAGGTGGTACATATAGGTGTGTGTGCTCCTCCTCTCATCGGTTGCTGGATGCACATAGAGGTAACTAGGAGCAGCACACTATATGTGCAGGGTCTGCTCTCCTGAATGTAGATGCCCCACGGCATAGATAAGTTTAGATTAGTTCCTGCCTGACTGAGACTTCCTTGGTGGGGGTAGGTGGGCACAGATGTATTTTGATCAAAATATATTGACTTAGAGTCTCAGATTTTATCATATTAGAGTGACGGCTTGATCCATATATAATGTTTGTATCTATTGTTAGTGTATTATTTTCTCAGATTTTTCTTTTACAAAACTTATTTTCAGCATATATTTAAGGCTTTGTTCACACTGCCAAAGAGAACCTCCAGTTGGTTTCCATCAGAGGTTCCTCTACTTATAACAGCAAGAAAAGTGTAGCATACATTACTTTTCTTACCATCAACATGATGACAATCTCATGGAGCCCTTTATAAGTCTATGGGGTCCAATGTAGTGTTGATCGAGCACCAAAGTGCTCGGGTGCTCGAGTAGAACACTTTGCGGTGCTCGAATGCTCTACAGAGCACCGAAGCACAATGGAAGTCAATGCAAGAAACCAAGCATTAAACCAGGCACCCCCTGCTCTGAAGAGGGGAGGGTGTCGGGTCCCACTCAGGTCTATGCAGAAGATCGCTGTACAGTGAGGGAATCCCCCAGTGTGAGTTTGCGGCTTAGGAGTCCCTGCTCTGACTCCATATATAGCTATGTCCATATATGGAGTCAGTGCTTGGGGACACCCAGTGTATTTAAATCTAATTTAGCCTCTATATCTATGAAAAGTTTACAACCTTCTACATTAGAGGCAAGGACTTTAATGACAAACTACATCAGAAAAACCTCATAGTAGTTTGTCATGAAGTAAGTATTCCTGTACAGCATAAGTATAATTTCCTATTTCAGTGCAGGTTAACATGTAGCTGTATAGCATAGTGGTTAAAGTTCTTGGCTCTAATGTAGAAGGTTATGAGTTTAAATTCTGGCAGAAACATTTCAGAAATAGAGGCTAAATTAAATTTATGTATTTTATATATTTTTTTGTAATTGTAAAAAATGGATGGCACTAAATAAATGTGTAATTACTAATATATATATATATATATATATATATATATATATATATATATAAATATATATATATACAGACGTGGACAAAATTGTTGGTACCCTTTGGTCAATGAAAGAAAAAGTCACAATGGTCACAGAAATAACTTTAATCTGACAAAAGTAATAATAAATTAAAATTCTATAAATGTTAACCAATGAAAGTCAGACATTGTTTTTCAACCATGCTTCAACAGAATTATGTAAAAAAATAAACTCATGAAACAGGCATGGACAAAAATGATGGTACCCCTAACTTAATATTTTGTTGCGCAACCTTTTGAGGCAATCACTGCAATCAAACGCTTCCTGTAACTGTCAATGAGACATCTGCACCTCTCAGCAGGTATTTTGGCCCACTCCTCATGAGCAAACTGCTCCAGTTGTGTCCGGTTTGAAGGGTGCCTTTTCCAGACTGCATGTTTCAGCTCCTTCCAAAGATGCTCAATAGGATTGAGGTCAGGGCTCATAGAAGGCCACTTTAGAATAGTCCAATTTTTTCCTCTTAGCCATTCTTGGGTGTTTTTAGCGGTGTGTTTTGGGTCATTGTCCTGTTGCAAGACCCATGACCTGCGACTGAGACCAAGCTTTCTGACACTGGCTAGTACATTTCTCTCTAGAATTCCTTGATAGTCTTGAGATTTCATTGTACCCTGCACAGATTCAAGACACCCTGTGCCAGACGCAGCAAAGCAGCCCCAGAACATAACAGAGCCTCCTCCATGTTTCACAGTAGGGACAGTGTTCTTTTCTTGATATGCTTCATTTTTTCGTCTGTGAACATACAGCTGATGTGCCTTGGCAAAAACTTCGATTTTTGTCTCATCTGTCCACAGGACATTCTCCCAGAAGCTTTGTGGCTTGTCAACATGTAGTTTGGCATATTCCAGTCTTGCTTTTTTATGATTCGTTTTCAACAATGGTGTCCTCCTTGGTCGTCTCCCATGTAGTCCACTTTGGCTCAAACAACGATGGATGGTGCGATCTGACACTGATGTTCCTTGAGCATGAAGTTCACCTTGAATCTCTTTAGAAGTCTTTCTAGGCTCTTTTGTTACCATTCGGATTATCCGTCTCTTAGATTTGTCATCAATTTTCCTCCTGCGGCCACGTCCAGGGAGGTTGGCTACAGTCCCATGGATCTTAAACTTATGAATAATATGTGCAACTGTACTCACAGGAACATCTAGTTGCTTGGAGATGGTCTTATAGCCTTTACCTTTAACATGCTTGTCTATAATTTTCTTTCTGATCTCTTGAGACAGCTCTTTCCTTTGCTTCCTCTGGTCCATGTCGAGTGTGGTACACACCATATCACCAAACAACACAGTGATTACCTGGAGCCATATATATAGGCCCAATGGCTGATTACAAGGTTGTAGACACCTGTGATGCTAATTAGTGGACACACCTTGAATTAACATGTCCCTTTGGTCACATTATGTTCTGTGTTTTCTAGGGGTACCATCATTTTTGTCCATGCCTGTTTCATGAGTTTATTTTTTTACATAATTCTGTTGAAGCATGGTTGAAAAACAATGTCTGACTTTCATTGGTTAACATTTATAGAATTTTAATTTATTATTACTTTTGTCAGATTAAAGTTATTTCTGTGACCATTGTGACTTTTTCTTTCATTGACCAAAGGGTACCAACAATTTTGTCCACGTCTGTATATACTGTAGATAGATAGATAGATAGATAGATAGATAAAATCATACTTCTGATATATATTAATGCCTAATATGTGGGAAACTACTACTGATGTTTTTAGCCATAATATATTTACATATATTATAATATATATATATATATATATATATATATATATATATTAAATATATAATAATATATATAAACATTGTTGATACACGATTTGTAGTTACATAATGAACACATTTATATTTCACAGCAATAAAATAAACTATCCTGTTCTCTGTCTATGTGTACCCTTGCAGGGAATCAGAAGGGCTTCAAATCAGCCCAGTAGAATATCAGCATACCGGGACATATTTACAACAAAAAATGTGGCATGTTTTTTTTTTTTTGCGCCATGGTGTACATGCTTTGCACTGCATTTATCAAGTGCTTTAGACACTTTTCTAACCTTTTTACGCCTCATCTGACAAGGGGTGCAGTTAGCAGAAAAGTGTGTGTTTTAATGGGATAGGGGTGTGCCCTAAATATGTGCGCCAAAAAATGTGGCGTAACGCTAAGCCAAATTGTAGTGGTGTAAACTTAGACTAGACGTTCAAAAAAGGCAGCAGATTTACCATCCAGCATCATCCACTGTGATACATCTGGCGCAGTTTAAAGAGAATCTGTCACCAGAGACCTCCCTATCAAACTGCATAGAACGCATAGCTGTAGTTTACCTGATTAAAACAAAGTTTTTCCCCAGTTGATCCAAGACTCCGTTCCTGAGTTATGATACATTTTACTAATATGCAAATTAGGCCTTTGGTGCAATGAAGGCGTCACCATTGCTCTTGTTGCACCCAAGTGCCACTCATTTTTATGGCCAGCCCTTCCGTGTCAGCTTTAATTGACTGGGCTAGGCAATAGCAAATTAGCGGTGGAGGGGCTGGCCACAGAAAGGAGTAGAGTTTGGGTGCAACAAAAGGCCTAATTTTCATTTTAGAAAAATTTATCATAACTCGGGAATGGAGACTCAGATCAAAAACTGGAAATCAATGGTTTAATCAGGTGAACTACAGCTATGTGTCTATTCAAACAATTTGATAGGATGGTCGTTGGTGACAGGTTTCCTTTAAGACTGTCTGTTTACAGTCTCTTACTTTTAGAGAGTATTAGTAAATCTGCCTCATTATGTCGGTTCTCTAAGGCTATTTAGTTATTACTTTTTCCTATATTAAATTACTGGAAATGTTATGAATTATATATAATTGTTAAGACTATACTTTCCATTATGCAAATGAAGAGCAAGTTCTAAACAGACACCAAACAATCAAGAGCATGTTAGGATATCCGAGCTCAGAAATCTGCAGACATACAAGCTAAATAATACAATTTCCAAAGTTACTGAATGTGTATCAAATACTATATAAGAAGCGGACGCTAGTGGCAAGTGAGTGGTCCAAAGATAGGTTTAATGGGGATGTCTTCTGCTTGACTTTTGGGATTGGACTTTGAGCCTACCTCACCCAGGTGGTAAATGGGAGGCCAGGCCAATTCTAGGAGAAGACAATGTTTAAAGGGAACCTGTCACTGGGATTTTGCTAAGGACATAGGTTGCTAGATGGCCACTAGCACATCCGCAATACCCAGTCCCCATAGCTCTGTGTGCTTTTATTGTGTAAAAAAAAACGATTTGATACATATGAAAATGTATTTTATTTTTTGGGGATGTTACAAGGCTTAGAAGTTTAGAAGCAAATCTTGAAATTTTTCTGAAATTTTCAAAAACCCAATTTTTAGGGACCAGTTCAGGTCTGAAATCACTTTGTGAGGCTTATATAATAGAAACCACCAAAAAATGACCCCATTCTAGAAACGACACCCCTCAAGGTATTCAAAAGTTATTTTACAAACGTCGTTAATGGCAAATGGAGATAAAATTTCTGAATTTAGATTTCTTGGCAAATTTTCCATTTTAATCCATTTTTTCCAGTAACAAAGCAAACAAAATGCTATATTTATTGCCCCAATTCTGTAGTTTGCAGAAACACCCTATATGTGGCCGTAAACTATTGTACGGGCACATAGTAGGGCATAGAGGGAAAGGTGTGCCGTGTGGTTTTTGGAAGGAAGATTTTGTTGGACTGGTTTATTTACACCATATCCCATTTGAAGCCCCCCGATGCATTCCTAGAGTAGAAACTCCATAAAAGTTACCACATTTTGGAAACTACGGGATAAGGTGGTAGTTTTGTTGGGACTATTTTTAGGGTACATATGATTTTTGGTTTATCTATATTACATTTTTGTGAGGCAAGGCTACCAGAAATAGAAATTCTGTAATTCTATCTCCATTTGCCAATAACATTTGTGAAACGCCTAAAGGGTTAATGGTGTTTGTAAAATCAGTTTTGGATACCTTGAGGGGTGTAGTTTCTTAGATAGGGTTGCTTTTATGGAGTTTTTACTCTAGGGGTGCATCAGGGGGGCTTCAAATGGGACATGGTGTCCCAAAAAAAAAGCCCTCAAAATCTGCCTTCCAGAAACCATACGGCGTTCCTTTCCTTCTGCGCCCTGACGTTTGGTCATACAGCAGTTTACGACCACATATGGGGTGTTTCTGTAAACTGCAGTATAAGAGTAATAAATATTAAGTTTTGTTTGGCTGTTAACAGATTAAAATGGAAACTTTGCCAACAAATTGCTTTTTTGGCACGTTTTTTTTCCGTGTTCATCTGAGGGGTTAGGGGGGTATTTTTATAGAGCAGATTATTACGGATGCGGCGATACCTAATATGTCAACTTTTTATTTTATTTTAGTTTTACAAAATAATATTTTTTAAAACAATTTTTTTTAGTTTTAGTATCTGAGAACCACTTTTTTATCCGATTGTCAGTGGCTAAATTGGGATATAAATTTAGTACTCCATGAAAGTGTGGTACTCCCTGAAGCAACCAATAATGCAGAGGCCTGGATAATCGGGGTACGAGTCACATTGAGTAGTGGTGTCCTTCCGTATCCCCCTCCTGTGACACACTCTGCACTTTTTTTGGGTCCGTCCCTTCTTTCCAGTATGGGGGACCACACCTGGAAAGTATTGGCCAGGGACGATCCGGGCGCCTACAGTTCCCAAGGTACTCCAGCCTGCTCTTTCTCGGTCAGAAAAGATCAGGGCCTTGAGGACTGCCTCATAGAACTGAAGCAATGTCCCTGTGTTGCCAGCGCTCCGGGACAGCACAAAAGAATTGTACAAGGCAACCTGTACCAAGTAGACCGCAACTTTTTTGTACCATGCCCGGCTTTTGCGCATGGCGTTATATGGCTTGAGGACTTGATCCGAGAGATCAATTCCTCCCATATACCGATTGTAGTAAATGATACAATCGGGCTTGAGGACCGTTGCCGCGGTACCTCGTACAGGGACAGGGGTGATGCCGTTACCATGAATTGTGGACAGTACAAGGACATCCCTCTTGTCCTTATATCTGATCAGCAACAGGTTTCCAGTGGTAAGGGCACGGGTCTCACCCCTGGGGATAGGTACCTGGAGGGGGTAGGTAGGGAGGCTGCGTTGATTTTTCCGCACAGTCCCACAAGCGGATGTGGATCTGGCGGCTAGGGACTGGGACAAGCGTCCACGTCCTGGTGGTAACCCTTATCATTTCCCGCTAACACCCAGAGTGGGGGGACATTCTGGGGGTTGAATACGGGAATCTCGCCCCTCGTACAGCTTCACGCCATACCTCGCCCGCTTAGAGGGAACATACTGGCGGAAAAGGAGTCTCCCCTCGAACGCAATGAGAGACTCATCAACCGCGACCTTCCTTCCAGGTACATAGTCCTGTACAAATTTAGGCAGGATCACCTTGGGAGGGGGGGGGGACATGCTGCATTATCTGAATAATGCAGGCATTTCCGGATGGCCTCAAACCAGGAGCGTGGCCATACTGTAAAGTGGGGCCTGGTAGAGGACGTCCCCACTCCAGTAATGCCTGACACTAGGTTTCTTGACTAGGCCCATATGCTGCACGAGGCCCCAAAATGTCCTCATCTCGGCTGCACTGACCGGAGTCCAGCCACCGGGCCTAGCCAAAAAGGAGCCAGGGTGTTGAGCAACAAACTGTTGGGCATACAGGTTTGTTTGCTCCACCATTAGATTTACAAAGTGGTCACTGAAAAAATTACTAAAAAAGTCATATTCAGTGAAGCCCACTGTGGAAATCTGGATTCCTGATTGGTCTACAAAATCAGGAATCACGGTCTCATAACGCTCTGGGGTATACCAGACAGGTTCACCCGCAGGGGTCTCCGGTGGATTTAACTGGTGGGCCGGAAAACTAGTACGAGCCCCAGAGCTGCTCGTACTAGGGTGGGCCACAGGGTCCCTAGCATGGTGGTCCCCTTGCTCCGCCTGGCGGCGTCTCCGCTGCCTTGGGGGCTCATCATCATCGCTAGATGATGAGGAGGAAGCTGATGACAAAAGGAAAGTGGGGTCATCCTCGTCCTCACTGGGACTCTCTGACTCAGAGGCAAGCTGGGTGTATGCCTCCTCGGCCGAGAACATCCAGCGGGCGTGTTTATCTGCGTGTGTGTGCGTGTAAATCTTTATTTGGTATGTGTGTGTGTGGGGGCACGGGTGTTCGCGAACTCACCCTAAACCTAACAGACGAAAAGACTAACTAAAAATAGTTGTGGGGGGGAGGGGGGCAGGCTGCCGCACCCCTGTGGGGTCTAGGGTCACCCAATTTAGGGTGATGCAACCAAAACAGTTTTTTTTTTTTCTTCAACTAACTTTCCCTAACTATCCCTGCCTAATCTAACTTGTCCCTAGCCTTTCCCTAAATACCTGGTGGTGCTGGGGCACAGATGGGGTGCTGGATTCTGGACTCTGAACAGATGGGGGGTGCTGGCTCTGAGACATGGTGCAGAGTTTCTCTCTCCTCAGGCTCCAGACTAAAAAGGAGGAAGAGAGGAGCGCTGCGATAATTTGAATGAACCGCCCGCCCAGCCGACCAATGAGAGCGATCCTGAGAGGTGATGTCACCATCACCTCTCAGGATCTAAGGATAGTGATTGGTGGTGTATTATCATACCACCGATCAACATCCTGATCCGGGTTATCGGGTCCCCAGAGAAATAACAGAAGAGGGAAATAGTGGGGCATGAAATACCATAAGAATCTCTGGGGCTATATGTGAGGCACTATTTTCTATGTAGAGGAGGAAGGGGTTGACAATAGCTAATTACATTGCATCCTAGGAGATACAGGTGCTTGATTGTCTAATGTGAGCTGCTGTCCACCCACAGAAAAGGAAGAAAGTCCTCAAGATTAGAGATTGCCTTGCAGTTTGCCCGGCGGCGATTCGCCAAACATGCGAACATATGGCGATGTCCACCGGCGCCATATTCGTTTGCATTGCGCCAAACTTTGACCCATGACACATCCATCAGGTGGAACAGGACAGCCAATTGAGACGTTTCAGCACATGAACACACCCCCACCCTATGAAAGAACCCAATCTGGCAGCCAGTTTTGCCAGTGTAGGGAGAGGTTGATTTGTGGAGCAGGGACAAGTTGTTAGGGACACCAAATGTTAGCTAATACGACCACAAAAGTCCTTTTAAGGATTGGTATAGGTATCCTATGTTTCTATGCTATCGATAGGTGTGATATACTGAGGGGTGTAATATACCTGCTTCCACAAAATACTGATTAAGGGGTTCGATATACCTGCTTCCACCAAATATTGATTGAGGGGTGCGATAGACCTGCTTCCACAAAATACTGATTAAGGGGTTTGATATACCTGCTTCCACAAAATACTGATTAAGGCCTCTTGCACAAGATCATATGGCTTTTTCAGTATTTTGCTTTTCACAAAAAACGGATCCGCAAAAAATACGGATGACGTCCGTGTGCATTCCATTGTTTGCGGAACGGAACAGCTGGCCCCTGATAGAACAGTACTATCCTTTTCCATTATGCGGACAATAATAGGACATGTTCTATCTTTGAACGGAACGTAAAAATGAAAATATGGGAACAAAAGGCATACAATGTACCTTCCATTTTTTTGTGGATCCTTTGAAATGAATGGTTCAGTATATAGTCAGTATACGAAACACAAGAAAACGGAAAGTATTCGGAAAAAAATAACGTTTGTGTGCAAGAGGTCTAAGGGGTTCAATAAACCTGTTTCCAACAAATATTGATTGAGGGATGCGATATACCTTCTTCAATAAAATACTGATTAAGTGGTTTTATATACCTGCTTCCACCAAATATTGACTGAGGGCTGCAATATACCTGCTTCCACAAAATACTAATTAAGGGGTTTGATATACCTGTTTCCACCAAATATTGATTGAGGCCTGCGATATACCTGCTTCCACAAAATACTGATTAAGGGGTTCGATATAACTGTTTCCCCCAAATATTTATTGTGTCCTGCGATATACCTGCTTCCACAAAATACTGATTGAGGGCTGCGATATACATGCTTCCACAATGTACTGATTAAGGGGTTTAATATACCTGCTTCCACCAAATATTGATTGAACGCTGTCATAAACCTGCTTCCACAAAATGCTGATTTAGGGGTTCGATATACCTGCTTCCACCAAATATTGATTGAGGCCTGTGATATACCTGCTTACACAAAATACTGATTAAGGGATTCGATATACCTGTTTCCACCAAATATTGATTGAGGTCTACGATATACCTGCTTCCACAAAATACTGACTAAGGGGCTTGATATACCTGCTTCCACAAAATACTGATTAAGGAATTTAATATACCTGCTTCCACAAAATACTGATTGAGGGCTGCGATATATCTGCTTCCACAAAATACTGATTAAGGGGTTCGATATACCTGTTTCCACCAAAAATTGTTTCCGGTGATATACCTGCTTCCACAAAATACTGATTAAGGGGTTCAATATACCTACTTCCACAAAATATTAATTGAGGCCTGCGATATACCTGCTTGCACAAAATACTGATTAAGGGGTTTGATATACCTGCTTCCACCAAAAATTGATTGAGGCCTGCGATATACCTGCTTTCCACAAAATACTGATTAAGGGGTTTGATATACCTG
Organism: Bufo gargarizans; assembly: GCF_014858855.1. Classification (NCBI taxonomy): domain Eukaryota; kingdom Metazoa; phylum Chordata; class Amphibia; order Anura; family Bufonidae; genus Bufo; species Bufo gargarizans. Next base: position 390,932,545 of record NC_058084.1, on the reverse strand, counting down.
TTTCCACCAAATATTGATTGAGTCCTGCAATATACCTGCTTCCGCAAAATACTGATTAAGGGGTTTCATATCACCACTACCACCACCATAGCCCCTCCACTCGAGACAGAGGTATTATTTTCCATACATTCTCAGACCTTACCGATGCACAGCCATTCTTGGCATCAGATGAGGAAGAGGAGGTAGAAACGTCTGCCATCCAGTGGTCTGACGACAGTACCCAGATCAGCCCAAGGAGGGAGGTCCCAGCTGCTGCTGCCTACTCCGAGATCTCAAATGTCAGTGGTGGTGAAGGTGGCGATGAAGATGTTTCAATGGACGTCATGTGGGTGCCCATAAGAGAGGAAGAAAGTTCAGAGGGAGAGACGGAGCAGCAGAGAGGGAGGAGAAGGAGGAGAAGCAGGCAGAGCTCGCCGGGCACAGGAGGCAAAAAGCAGAGTGCAAATGTATCTGGAGCGAGCCATCCACCATGCACGGTCACTTCTGGCGCTCCCAGGACACCGGCATATGGCTCCGCAGTGTGGGATTCTTTTAACGTGTCAGCTGCTGACAACAGTGTTGACATCTGCAGCCTGTGCTGTCAACGCATAAGTCGCGGTAAGCCCAACACTCATTTATGGACGACCACCTTAAAAAGGCACTTGGCCTACCATGACCGAGCCCAGTGGGAGCAATGCCGTCAGAACCCACAAAGCCACACTCCCAGCGCTCCACGTCTTGCCTTTTCTCCTTCTTCTCTCTCCTCCCAGTTGTGCTCCACTCCACCTGCCACAATGCCATTGTCGCGTTCATCTGGCAGAAGGCAGGCTTCTGTGGCCCAAATGTTAGAGCGCAAAAAGTTGATGACGCCAGATAACCCTCTTGCCCAACCGCTGACGGCTTGTTGGTTAGCCCACAACTACTGCCATATAAACTGTTGGACTCAGAGGCCTTTAGAAAATTTGTGACCATTGGTAAACCGCAATGGAAGGTCCCCGGAAGGAAATATTTCTCCCAGAAGGGCATCCAAGAGCTATATGGCCACGGTTAGCTGCAAGTGAATATATCTCTGGCACACAGTGTCGGTGCCAAGATACATCTGACCACAGACACGTGGTCTAGCAAACACGGGCAGGGAAGATATATAAGTTTTACTGCCCACTGGGTGAACCTTCTGACTGCCGTCAAGCATGTAACCCGTGTATCCCATGTGGATTTGGTGTTACCGCCAAGGATTGCATGCAGGCCTTCCGTTCTGTACAGTTAGGTTTTGTCACTATTGACAATGAATGGGGCCAAAACATTTTTTTCCGGTATTGAGACCCTATGATGGATCTCAATACCGGAAAATATTAACGCTAGTGTGAAAGTCGCCTTAGACAGCCATTTTTAAAATTCTTAGTCATCCTATTATTCTCTAAGTGTTGTGCAATGCTTCAACATGGACCCTGTCTGCCATGTTCTCCTAGAAGTACGCATCTAATAAAAAAAATCCCTAAACCCCTTTATAACAGACGTGCTGTAGAAATCTTCATACAAAACCATGAGAAAATGTTGTAGGCATCCACATGCAAACCAGTAATTAAAACCTTTCATGAAGGTGGAGAACTCTTTAGAAGAGATGAAGCTAAACATAATCAAAAGTAGAATTAGTATATTTTTATATGGACTGGTTTTCATCAACTTATTCCTATAGTAATATAGAATATTTGGGATGTTCTCACTGTGTTCTAACTTTGTAACAGGTGCTCTTGTCCCCATACTGCTGCCCAAGCAACCTAGTTTTATTTGATGAGTCAAATAGGATGATGCAGCTGTTCTGTAATGGGTCACGACTTCAGTTTTCTTTATTTCAGCATACTAAAAATGTACTGTATTTCTGAAAAGGGAGTAAGATTAATGTAATATCGTTCTAGCCACATATGAGTCGACATAAAAAGTGATGACGGTGCAGATAAATGTATATCACCAGGTTTTGCAGCTTTTTGCTTTTGCTCTCATAAACAAGGCATCTGTAAAAAAAAATGTCATGACTCATATTTTACAATAGTATACTACCGAACTGAAATATCAACCTCTTGTAACATATGAGAGTAAGGTTGAGCCAAACGAGCTTCGGATCATAGATCCGAAGTTGCTTCAGTCAAAAGTTTGTTTGAATGCTATATGGAGATCGCTCTCCGTACAGCATTCAAACATATGGTCTCTGGTGAAGTGAAATTCGTTATCTCTGAAGTCTCGCGAGACTTCGGTGAATAACTTCAGCCATCGATTTTTAAACTTGAAAACCATTTTAAAACTTGATTCCGAAATCGGCTTCGGTACCGGCTGATACCTTGGTACGAAAGCCGACTTCAGATTCAGGTTTTAGAATGGTTTTCAAGTTTAAAAATCAAAGTCTGAAGTTATTCACCAAATTTCACCTCGCCAGAGACCATACAATTGAATGCTGCATGGAGATGGATCTCCCTACAACATTCAAAGTTTTGGCGGAAGCGACTTCGGATCTTGCATCCGAAGCGCACTTCACTTAACACTATATATAGTCCTAAACATTTCCAGACACTAAAGGTATGCCTTTTTAATAATACAGTAAATAGTATACTACTACAGAGGGATCTGGATAGATTGGAGGCTTGGGCAGATAAGTGGCAGATGAGGTTTAACACTGACAAATGTAAAGTTATGCACATGGGAAGGAATAATGCAAGTCACCCGTACATACTAAATGGTAAAACACTCGGTAACACTGACATGGAAAAGGATCTAGGAATTTTAATAAACAGCAAACTAAACTGCAAAAAACAGTGTCAGACAGCTGCTGCCAAGGCCAATAAGATAATGGGTTGCATCAAAAGGGGCATAGATGCCCGTGATAACAACATAGTCCTACCACTTTACATATCGCTAGTCAGACCACACATGGAATACTGTGTACAGTTTGGGCTCCTGTAAACAAGGCAGACATAGCAAAGCTGGAGAGGGTCCAGAGGAGGGCAACTAAAGTAATAACTGGAATGGGCCAACTACAGTACCCTGAAAGATTATCAAAATTAGGGTTATTCACTTTAGAAAAAAGACGACTGAGGGGAGATCTAATTACTATGTATAAATATATCCGGGGTCAGTACAGAGATCAATCCCATCAACTATTTATCCCCAGGACTGTGACTGTGACGAGGGGACATCCTCTGCATCTGGAGGAAAGAAGGTTTGTACACAAATATAGAAGAGGATTCTTTACGGTAAGAGCAGTGAGACTATGGAACTCTCTGCCTGAGGAGGTGGTGATGGTGAGTACAATAAAGGAATTCAAGAGGGGCCTGGATGTATTTCTGGAGCGTAATAATATTACAGGATATAGCTACTAGAGAGGGGTCGTTAATCCAGGGAGTTATTCTGATTGCCTAATTGGAGTCGGGAATTTTTTATTCCCCTAAAGTGAGGAAAATTGGCTTCTACCTTTTTTTTTTGCCTTCCTCTGGATCAACTTGCAGGATGACAGGCCGAACTGGATGGACAAATGTATTTTTTCGGCCTTATGTACTATGTTACTATGTTACTATGTTACTCTATGATGACTTCTTTCCCATTTTTTTTCATTTGTCCCACAGCCAGCCTGGGAAAAAATCCATACTCACCCTCAGAACTCAATTCTGGCTCCCTAACTCTATTCACTGGAAGAGAGTGAAGAATGTCTGGGATCTAGGGAGCTGGAACAGAGTGGCGGGAATAGGTGAGTATGGATTTCTCCACAGGTACTGCCGGCCAGTGAGAAGGGGGGGAGCAATTTTTTTTTTAAAGTTAAAGTTAATAAGAAACAGGGCTTTTTTTCTCATAGAAAAGGTGGTGGAACTCACCCCCCTCCCTGGCCACGCCCCTACCCACGCCTAGGACCGCCCCCTAAAATCACCCCTTTAGAGAACAGGGATGCAAGTAAAATTTGGGGGGCTATAAAAGTCCAGCCCAGCAAAGAAACCCCCCAGATGGGGATGGCACTGTTAATGGGGGATCTATGGATGGCACTGTTAATGGGGGATCTGGGGATGGCACTGTTATGGGGGATCTGTGGATGGCATAAATGAATGAAGGGCAGGCACGTGACGGCAGTCAGTCACGCTGCCGGTCGTCTGCCCGGCCGGCCTGCATTACGATATAACAGTAGCCCTGTGAGTAGGATATATTGAATGTTATACTACAGAGGGGGCAGCATGAATCATTATTAATTGAATTACACATTTTATAACTGTACTGGAGCAGCGGGGCCAGAGCACAGTTAACGCACCGGCCCCCAGCTCCTCCTCCCAGTCCCTCCCCGCTAATACATCGCAGCCTGCGATGCTGGAGCATGGCAGGCTGCGATGTCAAAAGGTGGCGGAACGCCATTCCGGTGCGTTCCGCCAGAAAAAAAGCCCTGATAAGAAATGTACTTAAATTATATGATGAGACTGTGGGGGTGTGGTCACTCTAAACATTGGGAGTGGCCGACACTGGAAGACTATTCAAAAGATGTCAAGAAAGTTCCCGCGAGAAGAAGACGGTGTAGGCTACGGTGAAGGGCAGGTCGGAGGAAGCTGGATGAGGGATGTCTAGGTACCTAAAGATCAGTGTGCACTACAGTTCTTCCTGAACTTCCACCAAGGATGGGGTTGAGGGGGGGAAGGGCAAATATATCTCAACCCTTTCCCCCCAAGATATTGTCATAATTCCGACAACAGGGGGATTGTTGAGGAAGGGTTGAGACGCATGCATATATATACATATATGCATGCAAACAATTGCGTGCATGTATGATATATATATGCATGCATTAATTGACACTTTATAGGATCATGTGCGCAGATGTGCCCAGCATCTGCCCTTAGTGGCCCACAGGGGCTCATGGTGGCCCCTGTGGGAAATATGTGGTAGCTGTGCCCCCTTATAATATAGGTGTATAGTATATATAAATCCCCCTTATAATATACATATATAAATGCCCCCTGATATAGGTCCCCTATATACCCCAGTATCAGTGTATACATGTGTATGGATGTGCCCCAAACATCCATACACATGTATATTATACATATATCCCCCTCCTTTACCTGAAACCAGGTGCATCAGTGTGAATGTGCCCCAAGAATTCACACTGATGCAATCTGGCTGATTGCATCAGAATGACCGGACAAGGGTCCGGTCATCCTGATGGATACAAAGAACTCAGGTTCAACAGAATCTGAGTCCTTTGTTCTAATTATCTCCAGTGCTGCTGGAGATAATTATGCATGATAGAAGGGAGGGAGAAACCTCCCCTCCTTCTATTATGCGCATTCCGGCATCGCGATTACTATCGCGCTGTCCGGAATGCAAGGTGCTGTAGGCGGGAGATCAAAGACTTCTCCCGCCTGTCAGCAAATAGCGCGGCCCTGCTGTGCGTGTGCAGGGACGCGCAGGCTGGCGCAGTGACGTCATATCACCACGCCGGCCCACGTGTCTTTACCATGCCGCGCGCACAGCGCATGCGCCATGGCCCGGGGAGTGCGGGCTGCGGGATATAAAGTCCGGCAGCCCTGCACTGGAAGGAGAGCCCGACCGGCCCCCTGAAGGAGAGCGGAGCCGGCGCTCAAGGAGAACGGAGCTCCCCCCCTTCCTGATGGAAGAGGATCAACCCCTGGACGAACGAGCAATCTGAGTATCCCCCCCTTCTTATACCGCTACCCCACCAACAATATTCCCTATTAACCCCTATTTTCCCATATCCCCTATCCCACTAACGATTAACCCCTATTTGCCCATATCCCCTATCCCACCAACGATTTTCCCACATTCCCTATCCCTATACCAACGATTTTCCCACATTCCCTATCCCTATACCTCCTCCCATATCCCCTACACAACCCCCATCTATCCCACCAACGTATCCCTACTCCCATCATCCCCATACCACCCCTGCAGGAACCCTTGCAGTGCTGTTCCATACCCTAACCCTACAGGAGCATCCCTGCTCTCTATACTGTACCCCCGTAATGTCTGTGGCCTGCATTCACCCCTGCAGTGCCACCGTTAACCCTTCATCGTTCTCTTACGCTGGGTTCAGACCTGAGCGTACTGAACGTACGCTCTGTATGCGCGATTGTACGGGCGTTTGCAATCGCGCATACAGAGACAAGCGAACGCCCATTGTTGAAGTCTATGTACGGGAACGCGCGACAAGACGCCCCAAAGAAGCTCCTGCACTTCTTGGGGCGTCGGGCGTTTTACAGCGCGATCGTACGCGCTGTAAAACGCCCAGGTGAGAACCATGCCGATAGGGAAGCATTAGTTTCTCCTTGTTGAGCGTTTTACAGCGCGTAGGAACGCGCTGTAAAACGCTCAGGTCTGAACCCAGCCTTAGGATAGAATTAGTCAGGTGGGGTGGGCTGCTAATACATGTGTGTGTGTGTGTGTACTGTATTAGATAGCTTTGTGGGTGGAATTTGGGAACTGTGTAGTGTAGTTTAGTGCTGTATTTATAGTACTGTATTGTTATAGTATTGCGTGAGTAGTGTATTGTTGGTATTAATAAATACTATGTTTTATTTGTAACTATCTGTGTAATGTGTGGTTATTAGCGATAGTTCAGTAAGGTGCATGCAGCTAGCTTAGTGATTAGCGTAAGGCAAAGTATAGTGAAAGTATTAGTGTTATTGTTATGTAAAGGTATAAATAGGCGGAGTCATCAATAGACGGCTCTTCCTATTTATGAATATAAAGTATCGATATTTGCATAAATATTGGTGATTAATATTCCCCCTTTACAATGGGCATACCTTTTTATCTTTACATTTATATTTAAAATTGTCCATACCACTCCCTCATAAGACTCCTACAGAAACTTTACTACAGAAACTAAAAGGCTGCTGGAAGACTACTTTCCGCCTGGGAAAAAAAATGCCTGGTTGACACTCAGGGGGATAGATCCCTATTGACATCTAGAAAAAAATATTAGTGATGAATCATTGAACGCCACCCCTTAATGTAAAGGATACACTTATTTAACATACATTTTAAGATATCTCCATACATACTGTTCCAAGTATAGGTCTCGCTGTCTACCATAAAACAGATTAATTTGTTCATTAAAATGCCTTGTTTTACCATCCTTGCAATTTAGCTCTCCTCCAGAAGGCAGAAATATCTCTTTAAAGCCATCTATAGGAGTTACCCTGTAAGTCAGTGTTCAGCTTATTAAAGAGCCTTGGGGGGCGTGGCCTGGACATCTGAGGGAATGACGGCGTAAGTACTGAGCGCCGATGCTTGCGCTTCATAAAGAGACCTCTTCAGGCGGAGGAGACGCGTTCCATGGGGAAAAAGCTGCCCCTCAAGAAGCTCAACACTCACCCGATCGCCAGAGTAATTGTGATGCTAGAAGCCTACCTCACCCGCGGCTCCCAGCTCCCTCCTTCTCAGTACGGCCTACATCAGCCCTCCGCCTCTTAACCCAGTACAGGCGTGACAGTTTGCGCGCCATCCCGTTCACGAGCTGAGGGTGAGGGGGTGATCCCTGTGGACTCTGCGTTCTCCCTGTCCCCGTTAGCAGAGGAGTTTGTGCCCTACAGCCCAGAGCCCACGTCTGACCCGGGGGCGACCACATCTTCGGGCGTACTCAGCCTTACATCTGCGGGCCCCATTATGCCGCCTAAAGCGGCTCTCAAGCAGGCCAGAAACCAGGCGGCAACTCCATCTCAGCGCCAACGTGATTGGGGAGACCCTCCTGATGATCCGCTGGACTCTGCACACACCCCTGAATGCACTGAAGGGGGCACTGACAATTGGGAGCAGCTCTCTGTTCTGGGAGATGATAGGAATGACAAATCCTTACCAGCGTCCCAAACTCCTGCATTGCTCCAGCAAACGCTGCTGCAATTACCCACTAAAGCTGATTTCAAGGCCATGGTCACCGAGGTGAGGAATGCCTGTAAGGCTGAGATCTCCTCCTTGCGTCTGGACTTAAAGCATATGTCCTCCCGGGTGGATAACATTGAAACAGAGCACGATGACACCCGTCGCTATGTGGCCCAATTGCAATCCATCATCACCTCCCATTCTCAAACCATTAAAGATAACTCCAGGCACCTAGAGGATCTATTGATGAGCAGCGTCTCCATTGTTTAATTGGGACTGTCTCCTTACACTAGTTTACCTTTATTTTTTCTAAGCATTGTTGCTGTTTTATTCTCTCTACCGTTCCACCTATGAAGGCGTTCAGTCAGGTCCCTACCAACAGGGCTTTTTTCTCTGCCTTTTCTCTCTCTCCATTCTCCTGTCCGCTAACTGCCCTGTACAGGTAGAATCCTGTACATCTGACGTGCGTGGTAGATATGTCATTCTCAAAGCGTCCCTAAATGGCAATCCACTTATTTTTTGTAATGTATAGGCCCCGAACTCAGCCCAAATCCCCTTTTTGAGGAAGCTCACTAAATACCTACCCGAGGCTGTTATAGTAGGCAGAGATTTTAATGTCGCCTTCTCTGAGCATTGGGACAGATTACCCCCTGGGGATGCTCCACCCTCCAAATCACAACGTAGATTATCGTGTCTCTTTAGACGTCTTATCTGAAAGTTTGCACTATATGACTTATGGAGGATTAACGATCCCTCATCCAGAACGTATACTTTTTTTTCATACCCCCATCGTACACACACCCGAATAGACTATTTTTTCGGAAATATTCCCAAACTAAGGCTGCTTGGGGATGCTGAGATAGGCAGTATTACGTGGTCAGACCATGCTCCTGTTCCTATCACTCTTAAATCAGGGGGCAGTCGAACAAGAGTGTGTCATTGTGAGACAATTTAATCTAAACTCCCGAGCAGGCAGGAATTGCATGACTCTCTCACAGACTATTTCTCCCTTAACGAATCCTCCGTCTCGTCTATTTTCACACTGTGGAAGGCGCACAAGGCGGTTTTTAGGGGTAACTGTATAGCCATAGGCACCCGATTAAAAATAGATCGTAATTTGCGGCATGCTACCGTCCTGACTCAGTTAAAACACTTGGAATCTCAGGTGGGGTCCCGCCGCTCCTGTCATTTGTTACGACGTATAGTGATGCTGAGTGCCAGATTACAGGAGCTAGCTCTTGAAAAAACTGTCAAATTACTACTATATTCTAGACAACGCTTTTATATGTGGGGGAATAAGTCCTATACTATACTGGCCCGCCAACTGTGGAATTCCAACGTTACGGGTACCCCAGCGGCCTTGAGCGGGTACCCCAGCGGCCTTGAGGAAGAGTGATGGTAGCACGGTGTATGACGCTAAAGCTACAGTCATGTGAAAAAATTAGGACACCCTTTGAAAGCATGTGGTTTTTTGTAACATTTTTAATAAAAGGTTATTTCATCTCCGTTTCAACAATACAGAGAGATTAAAGTAATCCAACTAAACAAAGAAAACTGAAGAAAAGTCTTTTCAAGATCTTCTGTAAATGTCATTCTACAAAAATGCCTATTCTAACTGAGGAAAAAGATAGGACACCCTTGCCCCTAATAGCGAGTGTTACCTCCTTTGGCTGAAATAACTGTAGTGAGACGGTTCTTGTAGCCATCTACCAGTCTTCGACATCGGTCTGAGGAAATTTTACCCCACTCCTCAATGCAGAACTTTTTCAGCTGTGAGATGTTTGAGGGGTTTCTTGCACGTACAGCCCTTTTCAAGTCACCCCACAGCATCTCAATGGGATTCAAATCTGGACTTTGACTTGGCCATTCCAGGACTCTCCATTTCTTCTTTTTCAGCCAATCTTTGGTTGATTTACTAGTATGTTTTGGGTCATTGTCATGTTGCATGGTCCAGTTCCGCTTCAGCTTTAATTTTCTAACTGATGGTCTCACATGTTCTTCAAGCACCTTCTGATACACAGTAGAATTCATCGTGGATTCTATGATGGTGAGCTGACCAGGTCCTGCTGCAGCAAAGCAGCCCCAAACCATGACACTTCCACCTCCATGCTTCACAGTTGGTATGAGGTTCTTTTCTTGGAATGCTGTGTTTGGTTTACGCCAAACATGTCCTCTGCTGTTGTGTCCAAATAATTCAATTTTGGACTCATCTGTCCAAAGAACATTATTCCAGAAGTCCTGGTCTTTGTCAACTTTATCTCTGGCAAATGTCAGTCTGGCCTCGATGTTTCTCTTGGAAAGCAAAGGTTTCCTCCTTGCACACCTCCCATGCAAGTTAAACTTGTACAGTCTCTTTCTGATTGTAGAGGCATGTACTTCTACATCAACAGTAGCCAGAGCCTGCTGTAGTTCTCGAGATGACACTTTAGGGTTTTTGGAGACCTCTTTTAGCATCTTGCGGTCTGCTCTTGGGGTGAACTTGCTGGGGCGACCAGTCCTGGGCATGTTGGCAGTTGTTTTGAAAGCCCTCCACTTGTAGACTATCTTCCGGACAGTGGAATGGCTGATTTCAAAATCTTTTGAGATCTTTTTAAATCCCTTCCCAGACTCATAGGCTGCTACAATCTTTTTTCTGAAGTCCTCTGACAGCTCTTTTGCTCTCACCATGGTGCTCACTCTCACTTCAACAGTCAGGAGCACACCAAACTAAATGTCTGAGGTTTAAATAGGGCAAGCCTCATTCAACATGCAGAGTAACGATCTACTAATTATGTGCACCTGGTGTGATATACCTGTGTGAGATCTGAGCCAATTTAAGAGGGAATACATGTGAGGGTGTCCTATCTTTTTCCTCAGTTAGAATAGGCATTTTTGTAGAATGACATTTACAGAAGATCTTGAAAAGACTTTTCTTCAGTTTTCTTTGTTTAGTTGGATTACTTTAATCTCTCTGTATTGTTGAAACGGAGATGAAATAACCTTTTATTAAAAATGTTACAAAAAACCACATGCTTTCAAAGGGTGTCCTAATTTTTTCACATGACTGTATCTCTGATTTATTTCAGGGTTTTATACCTCCCTCTACTCCCTACCACAGCAGGTGACCTCCAACCCGGTGGAATGCCAAAACCTCTTTGCCTCGTTCCTGACTCGGTGTAACCTCCCTAAGATGTCAAGAGAGGCCTTGTCTGCCCTTGATGCTCAGATTACAACTAAGGAAATACAAGGGGTGGTTTCCCAACTTCCCAATGGCAAGTCACCTGTGCCGGATGGTCTACCTTACTTATACAGTCCTGATCAAAAGTTTAAGACCACTTGAAAAATGGCAAAAAATCATATTTTACATTGTTGGATCTTAACAAGGTTACAAGAAGAAATGAGAGTGAGACAAAACATTTTTTGAGCATTCAATTAATTGAAAATAACAATTTAACTGAAACAGGCTGTTTTTCAGCTGATCCAAATTTTAGGACCACATGCCTTTTAAAAGGCCAAATCTGTGCAAAGATGTGGATTCATTGTCATTTTCTGTCAGGTAGTCACACGTTGTGATGGCAAAAGCAAAAAAACTCTCCCTTTTTGAACGTGGTCGGGTTGTTGAACTGCATAAGCAGGGTCTCTCACAGCGCGCCATCGCTGCTGAGGTGGGACGCAGTAAGACAGTCATTTGGAATTTCTTAAATGATCCTGAGGGTTATGGAACAAAAAAGTCAAGTGGAAGACCCAAAAAAATTTAATCAGCACTGAGCCGGAGGATCCAATTGGCTGTCCGTCAAGACACTGGACGATCCTCGACCCAAATTAAGGCCCTTACTGGTTCTGACTGCAGCCCCATAACCATCAGACGGCATCTGAGACTGAAGGCCTCCAAAAACTTGGACTTTGCAAGAGAGCACCAAACGGGGCATTCAAAGGTGGAAGAAAGTTTTATTCTCTGATGAGAATTTTTTTTACCTTGATGGTCCTGATGGTTTCTAAAGTTACTGGCATGACAAGCAGATCCCACCTGAGATGTTTTCTACGCGCCAGTGGAGGCAGCACCATAATGGTCTGGGGTGCTTTTTCCTTCAGTGGAACAATGGAGCTTCAGGAAGTGCAGGGGCGTCAAACGGCCGCTGGCTATGTTCAGATGTTGCAGAGAGCATTCCTGACTGAGGGCCCTCGTCTGTGTGGTAACGACTGGGTTTTTCAACAGGACAACGCTACAGTACACAATGCCCGCAGGACAAGGGACTTCTTCCAGGAGAATAACATCACTCTTTTGGCCCAACTTGCGTGTTTCCCTGATCTAAATCCAATTGAGAACCTTTGGGGATGGATGGCAAGGGAAGTTTACAAAAATGGACAACAGTTCCAGACAGTAGATGGCCTTCGTGTGGCCGTCTTCACTACTTGGAGAAATGTTCCCACTCACCTCATGGAAACGCTTGCAGCAAGCATGCCGAAACAAATTTTTGAAGTGAACAATAACGGCGGAGCTACTCATTACTGAGTTCATGTTTGAAAGTTGGATTTCTGTTTTGGGGGGCGGGGTTAGTTTTTTTTTTTGGAGGTGTGGTCCTAAACTTTTGATCAGCTGGAAAACAACCTGTTTATTCGTTGTTTTCATTAAATTGAATGCTCAAAAAATGTTTTGTCTCACTCCCATTTCTTCTTGTTGCACGTTGAAGCTCTACTTGGAACCTTGTTAAGATCCAGCCATGCTAAATGTAAAATATGATTTTTTCCCATTTTTCAAGTGGTCTTAAACTTTTAATCAGGACTGTATTACAAGACGTTTTCATCTTTTTTGGTACCGTATATGTGTACTCAGTTCAACTCTTTTTTGCTGGGTTCCCCGGTCCCTACGTCGTTTCTTCACTCCCACATTTCTCTTATCCCGGAACTGGGCAAAGACCCCCTGCACTGTTCCAACTACCGCCCTATTGCTCTCCTTAACCCCTTAAGGACACATGACGTACCGGTACGGCATGTTTCCCGAGTCCTTAAGGACACATGATGTACCGGTACGTCATGTGTTGTTCCGATCACCGTACGGACCGCGGTATGGAAAAGGTTAACAGTCAGGGAGCTCCCTCCCTCTCCCATCGGGGGGCTGCTGTGCCTTTGCAGCCCCCAGACAGGATGGGGTGACAGAGGGAGGGAGCTCCCCTCCTTCCCCTTCCCCATCTGCTCAGTTGTGGCAGACGGGGAAGGTTCCCATAGCAACAGGACGCCTTCTCAGGCATCCTGCTGTCCATGGTGCTGAACAGATCTGTGCTAAAGGCATAGATCTGTTCAGACAAAGTGTACATAAAATACAGTACAATACACTATATAGTGTACTGTACTGTATTATACAGACATCAGACCCAATGGATCTTCAAGAACCAAGTGGGTCTGGGTCAATTTTTTTTTTAAGTGAAAAAAGTAAAGATTAAAAAAAACACATTTATCACTGAATAAAAAATAAATAAATAAATATATACTACACATATTAGGTATCGCCGCGTCCGTATCGACCTGATCTATAAAACGGTCATGTTACTTTCCCTGTACGGTGAACTTCACAAAAATAAAAAAATAAAAACTATGAGGAAATTGAAATTTTGCCCACCCTACTTCCCAAAAAAGGTAATAAAAGTGATCAAAAAAGTTGCATGTATGCCAAAATAGTACCAATCAAACCGTCATCTCATCCCGCAATAATCATACCCTACCCAAGATAATCGCCCAAAAACTGAAAAAACTATGGCTCTTAGACTATGGAAACACTAAAACATGATTTTTTTTGTTTCAAAAATGAAATAATTGTGTAAAACTTACATAAATAAAAGAATTGTATACATATTAAGTATCGCCGCATCCGTGACAACCTGCTCTATAAAAATACCACATGATCTAACCTGTCAGATGAATGTTGTAAATAACAAAAAAAAACGGTGCCAAAAAAGCTATTTCTTGTTACCTTGCCTCACAAAAAATGTAATATAGAGCAACCAAAAATAATATGTACTCTAAACTAGTACCAACAAAACTGCTACCCTATCCCGTAGTTTCTAAAATGGGGTCACTTTTTTGGAGTTTCTACTCTAGGGGGGCTTCAAATGGGACATGGTGTAAAAGAAAACAGTCCAGCAAAATCTGCCTTCCAAAAAACCGTATGGCATTCCTTTCCTTCTGCGCCCTGCCGTGTACCCGTACAGCAGTTTACGACAACATATGGGGTGTTTCTGTAAACTACAGAATCAGGGCCATAAATAATGAGTTTTGTTTGGCTGTTAACCCTTGTTTTGTAACTGGAAAAAAAATATTAAAATGGAAAATCTGCCAAAAAAGTGAAATTTTGAAATTGTATCTCTATTTTCCATTAAATCTTGTGCAACACCTAAAGGGTTAACAAAGTTTGTAAAATCAGTTTTGAATACCTTGAGGGGTGTAGTTTCTTAGATGGGGTCACTTTTATGGAGTTTTTACTCTAGGGGTGCATCAGGGGGGGCTTCAAATGGGACATGGTGTAAATAAACCAGTCCAGTAATATCTGCCTTCCAAAAACCATACGGCGCACCTTTCCCTCTAGGCCCTACTGTGTGCCAGTACAGTAGTTTACGGCCACATATTGGGTGTCTCTGCAAACTACAGAATCGAGGCAATAAATATAGCATTTTGTTTGGCTGTTAACCCTTGCTTTGTTACTGGAAAAAATTGATTAAAATAGAAAATATGCCAAAAAATCTAAATTCTGAAATTTTATCACCATTTGCCATTAACTCTTGTGGAACACCTAAAGGGTTAATAACGTTTTTAAAATCAGTTTTGAATACCTTAAATGGTGTAGTTTCTAGAATGGGGTCATTTGTGGGTGGTTTCTATTATGTAAGCCTCACAAAGTGACTTCAGACCTGGACTGGTCCCTAAAAAGTGGGTTTTTGAAAATTTCTGAAAAATTTCAAGATTTGCTTCTAAACGTCTAAGCCTTGTAACATCCACCAAAAATAAAATATCATTCCCAAATTGATCTAAACATGAAGTAGAATGTAAAGTAATAACTATTTTTGTAGGTATTACTATGTATTATAGAAGCAGATAAATTGAAACTTGGAAATTTGCAATTTTTTAAAAAATTTGGGTAAATTTGGTATTTTGTTTATAAATATTTTTTTTTTTACTTCATTTTACCAGTGTCATGAAGTACAATATGTGACGAAAAAACAATCTCAGAATGGCCTGGATAAGTCAAAGTGTTTTAAAGTTATCACCACTTCAAGTGACACTGGTCAGATTTGCAAAAAATGGCCTGGTCCTTAAGGTGAAATAAGTTAGTGTCCTTAAAGGGTTTTAATTCAGATTTGAAAATATTTACGAAATTGTTAGCTAATAGGCTCTCATATTGGCTCCCGCAACTCATACATACAGATCAGGTCGGCTTTGTAAAGGGCCGTCAAGGTGGAGATAATACGAGGAGGACCATTGATTTTATTGAAATAGTTAATAAACAGGGTCTGGACGCCGAAAAAGCGTTCAATCGCTTAAGTTGGCCTTTCATGTTCTCCACCTTGCAATCATTTGGCTTTCACTGTCCTTTTCTCACTGCCCTCTGTTCGCTTTAGTCATCCCACGGCCACTATTAAACTGCCATATGCTAACTCTGCCCCAATCCCTATCCATAATGGCACCAGGCAGGGTTGCCCGCTCTCCCCCCTCCTTTTTGTGCTATGCATTGAACCCTTGGCTGCAGCTATCCGATCCCACCCAGACGTACATGGGATTAAAATTATTCAAATTGAATACAAGGTTTCCTTATTCGCAGACGATGTCCTTCTTACCTTGTCAGACCTGCATATCACCCTGCCGAATCTTTTTGATTTGTTAGCACTGTATGGTAGACTCTCAGGGTATAAGATCAACCCTGCAAAGACGGAGGCCCTTCCCTTGAATCTCCCTGCTGATAGATTAGACTCGCTTAAGGCTAATTTCCGTTTTAGGTGGACAGACACGACCTTATGTTATTTAGGTGTGAATCTGACAGCATCATATCCTTCTCTATATACGCAAAACTTCCCAGCTTTATTCCGTGACCTCAAGCGACAGATGGGCAAGTGGATGTCTCTTCCAATATCTTTATTTGGCCGCATAGCGGCGGTTAAAATGTCTATCTTACCAAAGTTACTGTATTTGTTTGAAACTCTCCCTGTATGTGTTCCGGGAAGAGAACTCAGAGCTCTGCAATCGAGTATATTCAGATTTATATGGAATGGGAAGAGACATCGAATAGCTGGTAGCACCCTCATTGCTCTCAAGACTCAGGGAGGACTTGCAGTACCAGACATTCCTAGGTATTATTTGGCTACTCATCTTAAACGGCTCCTGGAATGGTCCAACCTGTATGCTTACTCTAGGTGGATGGAGGTAGAAAAGCTCTGCTGCTCGCTTTCAAAGGCTGCTCATTCTACTACATTATCCTCTGTTTCCTGCTGCGGCAATAATGTCCCAACACAGGCATATGTGACCATTGCAGCCAATTACTAGGCTATTTTTAAAATGGGATTGTAAACAACACAAACATTTTAAATGTTTTATGACTAACATGGGTCTGCCCATTGCTTCAAGTTCACCTAATTACTAAATTTGCATCTGATCTGGGGGGCCAGATTGCCCAGCTTTGCCTGATTAATTAGGGTGGAGTGCTGATTCTTGAGCTTATTTATAGGAAGGCCTCATTCCACTCTGGTTTTTGGGTATATTGTTTGCCATGTGCATGTCCTCTCACATTGTTATTCTGATCTTGTTCTAGTTTAGTATGTATTCTGAAATCTGTAGTTCCATTAAGTCTAATGTGTTTTCTGTGTATTTTGGAGTATGTAGTTTCACAGAGTTTTGTGTGTTGCTGTGTTTGTGGTCAGTCTGTTGCTGTGTTGTTTATGTGGTTTATGAAACCATCTGGTTGTTGTGCAATTTAGCTCTACTGTAAGTCCTGTGGGTAAATGGTGACTGCTATAAGTGAGGTCCAGTTTTGAGGTCCTGTGTACAACTTCATACGTCATTACAAAAGGATATGAAAACCTTTAGATGAAAATGTATGACCAAATTCACCTTTCATTTGGTCATAAATCAGCTTAGTTGACCATTCATGAGAGGAGTGGCTAAAGACCAAACCAGGCCAGGCCAGTGTGACAGATTTGCTAGTGAATGGCATTCTGCACCTGCTATGTACTGAAATAAATGTAGTCTGCATAAGCCAAATAGTCCAAAGTTCTTGTACTGCAATGGCTGATAATCAATATAAACATCATGTTGATCCTACAGTTGGACCTCTACCTATCATGTTGACACTTAGAATGGTAGGAAACCAACTTAATGTCATGGTAATCATAATGATAACGATAATAGTTTACTTGCTATATGGGCCTTCAGAAATTTAAGTATTTTATGTCTTAAGTTGAGTAATGTGATTTGCTTTATAGTTTTTGAACCAGATTAAGTAAGTTTATGTTGTTTGCTGTATCTGCGATTCTAACGTTTGTGGTTGCTCTAGAAAACAGTTGACCTTCTTCACAGGTCTGTGTCGATTTTCTGTCCATGATGTTTTTCATTTGTGACGATGTCCGTGTTATGCTCACTTTTGTTCCATGTGACTTTTTTTCCCTGGGTGTGTCATCCGTGTGGAAAAAAAGGAATGTGGCCCATTTACTACGACCTGAATCCTGCAGTGAACTGATTGGCTGAAATAGGGATTTCCTGAGCATCTCCTAGCAACAGTCCATGCAAAATAAACAGGACAATAGGTTTCAGCGAATCGAGCTTAGGATCATAGATCCGAAGTAGATTCATTGAAAAACTTAGTTTAAAATGCTGTTTCCATACAGCATTAAAATGTATTGGCTCTGTGGAGGAAACCTTTGTCTCGCCTGAAGTTGCGCAAGGTTTCGGCGAATAACTTCAGTATTCCTATCTGCTTATTCAAAAACATTTTAAAATAGGAATCTGAAGTCGTGTTTAGTACTTGCTGGTACCTCCGTGCCAACCCCGACTTTTGATTCCTATTTTATTTTTATTTTTAAATAAGCAGATATGAATGCCGAAGTTATTTAACAAAGTCTCAAGCAACTTTGGGGCCTCCACCAAGCCAATCCATTTTAATACTGGACAGTATCGCTCAAGCCTACCGGACACGAATGGCATCCTTGGACCCATAGACAGGAATGGGTGTGTTTAGTGCATGCTCCTGTCTTTTTTTCTGCAGATCAAAGGTCTGCAGAAAAAAATACCACGTCCAACTATGCTCATTGAATTCAACAGATCCAAGCTCCATCCATGGAGAAGACAGACAGCACATGTTCATGATTCAATGATGTGTGACTCATGAAGGCCTGTCGTCTGAGCTCCCACAACACACTGCTCCCTTGTTACAGAAAGCCAGCAGAAATCTGAATATCTGAATATGACAAAATGTATAAACACTATCACATACTGTAACTTAGGACTAACAAAAGATAAGCAGAGCAAACTTATTTCCATGTTATGTGGATTTTATCCTTAGAAGTGTGAATGCATTAGGGTGGTTGTCTAGGAAGATATGTAAATCCTTTACTTTGCATTCAAATCTTCATCATTTTGTAGGATTGGGTGGAAAGTTTTCATTTTAGATGTCAAAGTCGTCTCTGCATAAATCAACTAAGCAGTTTAATTAAATTCTAAAACTCTGAGATTCATCCGTTTCTGTGGCAACTTCATTTACATTCATTTACTTTATATCTGGTAGCTAATACCTAGAAACTCTGCAAAAATACCTGCAAAAGGACCTTTGCTGACTTCGCAGCGCTCACCACGTGGTGAGCATGATGATGTCAGCGAAGGTCCTTTTGCAGGTCCTTCAATAAGAACAAAGAAGAGGATCCCGGTTGCGCGATCAAGTGGATGGGGTTAGTAATGTTTGTATTATTTTTTAACCCTCAATTGACATTTGACTTTGCATTCTGTATTAAAGAATGCTATTATTTTCCATTATAACCATGTTATAATGGAAAATAATAAAATCTACAGAACACTGAACCCAAACCCGAACTTCAGTGAAGAAGTCCGGGTTTGGGTATTGGGTACCGAACATTCAGTTTTTTATCACGCACGTGCAAAACACACTGTACTCTCGCGGAAAAAACTGAAGAACGCAACGATTTTCCCTGAACGTACACCCGCATCCTATCCAGCCCTCACCCGCGACACCCGTGTGAAAGAGGCCTAAATGCACCAAACTGCACAACTTTTTGGCACAATTTACAGCAAAATCTAAGTGTGCTGACATTAGTAAATGTGGGCCATTTTGCTGTGTGGAAAGCAGCAGATCACTTTCTGCTAAATGGCCAAGAGGATTTCTTTTGGAATAAATGTTCCATAGAGTCCGGCAAGGTAATCCTCCTTCTGCTATGAATTTTATCTGAGTTGAAAAAACTTATATTTTCCCAACCTAAAAATTTCTATTCTATATAATTGCAGTATATAATAACACAATAATGTGATAAAGGAACCTGTGAGCGCCATATAACTTTTTACTCATATCCTGGTATCAGCCCCTCCCTTCTACCAACAAAGGTGGAAAAATACAAAAATGGCAAATGGGAGTCAAGTGATAAAAAAAAAAAACTGAAACGTAGAGAGACCTAGATCCCATATGCTACATCAATGAAATTTTTTGAAATCCTGTTGAAGGCATTGTTAAACATTGTCACTGCCACAGCCAAGATGCAACAATGCAAACAGACTTGATTAAGGGCTCATGCACATGGCCGTTGTTGCAGTCCGCAAAACACGGATAACGGCAGTGTATGTTCTGCATTTAAAACAGACAAGAATAAGACATGTTCAATTTATTTATTTATTTTTTGAGTGGCCATGGAACAGACATATGGATGCAGATAGCACATGTGTGCTTTCTGTATCTTTTGCAGCCCCATTGAGGTGAATGGGTCTGCATCCATCCCTGAAAAAACGCGTTTGGATGCTGAATAGGTTTGTGTGCATGAACCGTAAGGGGGAATTTATAAAGGCCTGCACTCCAGAATTCTGGCTTAAAAAAAGGTACAAAATAGGGAGGGGGGGCGCCAGTACTGGAAGAGACTGGCTGTGTGTGCTTGAGCTCCGTCACACAGAATTCTCTTTACTGCAGCTTACACTAGCGATACCGGCCAAAACTTGTGAAAATTGAACAAACAAGATCTGGGGACATCTCCCAGCAACAGAAAACCCCCGCTGCCATCGGTGAGATGGACAAGTTTATTAAAAAAGCGTCGGCCATATACGCAGCTAAAAAACCCAAGATGGCGCTGGCAAACCAAGCAATTTGTGAAACTTTATTGGGACCAGACTACCCCACAACAGTCCTAGAGAGGGCCCGTAGGGCGCTGCATCCACGCCCAAAACCAACAGAACCCCCCAGGGATATAATCTGCCGCTTCCCAAACTACCAAGACAAGGAAGCTATACTGTTGAATTCTCGCAAACTAACTGAAGTGCTATTCAGAGATGAGAGAATTAACATATATCAAGACCTGGACCCTATTACTCTTAAAAACGCAAAGCCATTGAACCGCTTACAAAGTGGCTCAGAAACCACAAAGTACTCTACCGCTGGACCTTCCCGTTTGGCCTCTCTTTCTTCTACAACAGCCAACGAACCCCTAAAACCAAAGCCAGAAGAAAAGGAACACGTCCCTAACACTGAGACGCCTAACTACAGACACCTTTTGAAAATGTACCTCTTCACGCAGCTATCCAGCTGCCAACTCTACGTTTCTGGAGAGAATGATGTTCTGGGACTCTTCATCACGATCTTAAGTATAATTCTTTTTTTGACCCTCCCCCCTTATATTGAGGGGGCCGCATAAGTTTTCACATTCCCCCACCCTCGATTCTCCTCCCCCCTTCTCTTTCCTTCCCTTCCCCTCCACCCATCCCTCCCTTCCTAACACCTATCCTTTCCTAGCCTCCCTTTCACCTTAAACCCCCCCCCCCCTTAGAAACCTCTTTCAAGCAGTTAATTACCAGAGACACCCTCTCTAGTTTTATACCAGGTTGAGAATGCCTTATTTATTGTGTCCACTTTACTAGTCCTTTAGGCATGTTTCACCGTATATTCCTTTTGGTGTATAGAGCCTTCTTTATGATGCCGGTGATCTGGGTCTGGGGACAGGGCGGTTCGGTCCTTGTCTTGAGTTCCAGGTCCAACAATCATATGCTTTTAACAAGTAAAGTTACAATCAAACAAGGCTAAAATACCCAACTTTCCTTCCTCATGTCTTTGCAGTCCTACTGCTCACTAGGTTTGTTTTCTCATTATTGTTATGTTACTTTTGTTAAAAATAGGTCACCAGTACATCTTCTGGAGCGGGTCACGGTCTGCAGGGAAGTCTACAGGACACACCAATACTTGCCTTTGATGGATAAGTACTTTTATCAAAATATACACATCTTGATTTGTAGCACACTCCTGGTAACAGTTAAAGTCTCTCTTGATGACCCTAATGGCTGACATAAGAATAGCTTTCTACAATGGGGCCTAAATGCTCCTTCTAAATGGAGACAGATATTCAGAACATTAAAGAGAGACAGAGCTACGGTATTATTTCTATAGGAGACGCACTTAAAATTGAACCACTTTCCTAACCTCACTTATTCATACTTGTCTCAATGGTACCACTGTGGATCTCCCTCCTGCAATTCCAGAGGAGTTAGCATAGGCTTCCAAAAGAAAGTCTCCTTTCAACTGATAGACCAAAATACAGACACTAAAGGTAGATATATAATGATTAAAGGGAAGATACATCAGCACCTATATACATTTATAAATGTATACGCCCCTAACAACAAGCAAATCTTGTGGCTGAAAGATGTCTTGGAAGTGGTGGAGTGCCCAGGGGGGCAGTCTGCCCCGGGTGCCGACTCTCACGGGGGTGCCAGGCCCAGAAGCAAAGAGCACTTCCATCAATACAGCACATAGTTCCCTGGCTGCCCCGCCTCCGATCACCGCCATAGGCTTCAGGCCTAGTAGGCCTGAGGCCTATACGGTAGTGAAATCCCGACGCAGGCGTGCGCGATGACTTCGACTGTGCCAGGACGCAGTAGTACAGTAAAGTGTGCGCGCCTTCCTCTGCGAGCAAGCGCCCGGACATAGGTGAGTATTTAGCTTTTATTTATTTTTTATTTTATTTTTTTATTTTGTGTGCCAACTTTGGGGGGAAAATATTATGGTGGGATACTGTGTGGGGGCAAATTATTATGGGAGGGATTACTATGTGGGGGCAATAATTATGGGAGTGATTACTATGTGGGGGGTAAATTACTGTGTGGGGGCAGTGTAAGGGACACTACTGTATGGGGGCAGTGTGAGGGACACTACTGTATGGGGGCAGTGTGAGGGACACTACTGTATGGGGCAGTGTGGGGGAAATTACTGTGTGGGGCAGTGTGGGGGAAATTACTATATGGGGACAGTGTGTGGGAAATTTCTATATGGGGGCAGTGTGGGGGAAATTACTGCATGGGGCAGTGTGGGGGAAATTACTGTATGAGGCAGTGTGGGGGAAATTACTATATGGGGGCAGTGTGGGGAAAATTACTATATGGGGCAGTGTGGGGCAAATTACTATATGGAGCAGTGTGGGGCAAATTACTATATGGGGCAGTGTGTGGGAAATTACTATAGGGGGCAATATGGGGGAAAAAATGACTGTGTGGGGGCAGTGTGGGGAAAATGACTGTGTGGGGGCAGTGTGGGGGAAATTACTGTGTGGGGGCAGTGTAGGGGAAATGACTGTGTAGGGGCAGTGTGGGGGAAATTACTGTGTGGGGCAGTGTGGGGAAAATTTCTGTATGGGGGAAATTACTATATGGGGCAGTGTGGGGGAAATTACTGTATGAGGGCAGTGTGGGGGAAATTACTATATGGGGTAGTGTGAGGGAAATTACTATATGGGGCAGTGTGGGGGAAATTACTATATGGGGGCAGAGTGGGGGAAATTACTATTTGGGGGCAGTGTGGGGGAAATTACTATTTGGGGGCAGTGTGGGGGAAATTACTATATGGGGGCAGTGTGGGGGAAATTACTATATGGGGGCAGTGTGGGGGAAATCACTGTGTGGGGGTAGTGTGGGGGGAAATTACTATATGGGGCAGTGTAGGGCAAATTACTATATGGGGCAGTGTGGGGGAAATTACTGTGTGGGGGCAGTGTAGGGGAAATTACTGTATGGGGGCAGCGTGGGGGCCTTTGCTATTGGGGAGGCACTATAGGGGCAATTCTATAATTTCTGGGGATACTATACAGGGATTATTGCCTGGAGCACAATATAGGATGTCATTATTACTGGGGGGCATTCTAGGGGACATTAAAGCTGCTGTGGACACTATAGGGACATTTGTGATAATTTATCAAACTGGTGTAAAGTAGAACTGGCTTAGTTGACATAGCAGCCAATCAGATTCCACCTTTCA